>NW_025063692.1:20240000-20757500 GCF_018153295.1 Drosophila grimshawi | reverse complement strand
AAGTCAAGCTTTGTGTTTGGTGGCGCAGCGTCTCCATTACTGTTGCAAATGCTCTTCATAATAAAACAAGAAAATACTTAAGATGATTGTACACGACTTGGAGATACCCCTTAATCATAATGTACATGCGCACACACACACACACACCTTGCTAGAAGATATAAATGAAATAACTTTTTACCCATTATCAAAACTGAATCGATTATCAAAAGCAATAACATTTTAATCACAATCTTTCTGCAATCTGATCTTAATTTGAGATGGAAATTCATGAAAACTTCTTGCTCAATTCATGTTTATTTGTTGCCTGTGGCATGGTGCATCCATGCCGGCCATTTGGCCATTTCAAATGGATACAGGGTATATCGAAAGCACAGCGCAAACTGTGCAGCAATTATGTAACATTTACCCAGTAACGCCAAAAGCAGCAGGAAACCTAGAAAAAAATACACAACAAATACAAAACCGTCCAATGAAAAGTGAAAAAACCGCATCACGAACTCTAAAAGCAACAACAACAGCAACAACAACAGCAACAGCAGCAGCAGCAGCAGGCAGGCAGCAACTGTTGCAGTTGTTTAGGCTACATAATTTTTCGCTGCGGTTGTTGAAAGGAAAAACTTGTCCAAGGCGTCAACGGCAACTGTTTAAGCCAGTTTTAGCCCACGTTAGAAGTTGGTAACAGCAACAGCAGCAACAGCAGTCGCAGCAGCAGCAGCAGCAACAACAACAACTCCTGCCACATCCAAGTCCAAATGATTGCAACAATGTTAATGTTGCTGTTGTTGTTGCGACTGTTGCTGTTGGCCGTCGTCGTCTTGTGCGCTGCCAATTCGCTTCCTTGTATGACATAACAGCCAAGTGGTGGGCAGCAACAGGCAGCAACAGGCAACAACAGGCAACAACTGGCAACAACAACAACTGGCAGCAACAAGCAACGATGACAACGTCGATCTTTACCTCCACAACGGCAGACCGTGTGCCATATTCCAGTTTTTCTTTTTCATTTGCTGTTGTTGTTGCTGTTGTTGTTGTTGGCTGAAAAATCCCGTTTGTTGCCCATTCACTGATTCGATCAGTCGGCGCGTAATGAAAATGAGAAAAATGGCAAACTAACTAACAATGCCAACTGCAACTTGTACAACAGCAACTACAACAACTACAACAACTGCAGCAACATTGCAATTTTGCCTGTTGCCAGTTGCCAGTTGCCAGTTGCCCGTTGCCCGTTGCCAGTTGCGAGTTTTACTTTCGTTTTTCACGTAACAATCAGCAGCAACAGCAAAAGGAAAATGGTGTTAGCAGGCAATGTTACCGCTGCATAAAGAGGGGCAAGTCAAAGGCAAACAGAGGGGGTGGGAGGTGAGGTGAGGTGAGGCGAGGCGAGGCGATCAATTGACAACGGTTGCAAGCCAAAGCAGGAAGTGCAACAGGCCAAAGATGCAACGATAGACACACAAAGAGAGAGACAGAGAGACAGAGAGCGAGAGAGAGGGAGACAGAGAGCGAGAGAGAAGGAGACGGAAAGCGTGATCAAAGCGAGATGCCAATTGACAAATGCATTAAACTTGCACGTTGCACGTTGCATGTTGCATGTTGCACGTTGCCTGCTGTTGGCGCATATGGCCAACGAGCTGATTTTCAATGGGGCATGCGGCATAATGGGGGTGGCTACTGAGATGCCAAAAAAAAAGAATCGAAAAACATATATGCAAATGTGAAAAAGGTAGCCAAGAAAATAACTTAAGATTGAAAGTTGAAGTTGAAATAGATATGGAAATGGAAATTGATAAAATGTATGCCTGTAAATTAAGCAACACTAATTTATAACATTATTTAAACGTATTTAATAAAATTAACTTGACTTAACTAAATAAGAGATCGGATCATAAATAAATAGAAATAATAAATAATCGAAAATAAATATATATTTTAATATATAAAAAATAAAAGATCAGTTCGAGAAAATTAACTTGACTTGGCTAAGTAAGAGAACAGATCCTAAATTAATATACATAATAAATAATCCAAAATAAATATACATTTTAATATATAAAAAATAAAAGATCAGTTTGAGAAAATTAACTTGACTTGGCTAAATAGGAGATCAGATCATAAATTAATATAAATAATGTATAAAAAATAATAAAAAATAAAAGATCAGTTTGAGAAAATTAACTTGACTTGGCTAAATAAGAGAACAGATCATAAATTAATATAAATAATAAATAATCGAAAATAAATATATATTTTAATATATAAAAAATAAAAGATCAGTTTGAGAAAATTAACTTGACTTGGCTAAATAGGAGATCAGATCATAAATTAATATAAATAATGTATAAAAAATAATAAAAAATAAAAGATCAGTTTGAGAAAATTAACTTGACTTAACTAAATAAGAGATCGGATCATAAATAAATAGAAATAATAAATAATCGAAAATAAATATATATTTTAATATATAAAAAATAAAAGATCAGTTTGAGAAAATTAACTTGACTTGGCTAAATAGGAGATCAGATCATAAATTAATATAAATAATATATAAAAAATAATAAAAAATAAAAGATCAGTTTGAGAAAATTAACTTGACTTGGCTAAATAAGAGATCAGATCATAAATAAATAGAAATAATAAATAATCGAAAATAAATATATATTTTAATATATAAAAAATAAAAGATCAGTTTGATTATTGTGCATAAATCGCAGTTTTTGGAAAAACATGACTGGTGAATTAATTAATTTAATGAATCCCATTCAATTCATATTCTGTTTATTTAGATTGCCATCATTTAATTGTCATTATCATAAAAGAGTCGATTTTTACAAATTAAAAATCGAATTCAGATCTGATCGGGAATGAAGGCATCTTCCTCAATCAAGCATCAAGTGCGCAATAGAAATTCGATAAACTACGAATAGAAAATTGATTTGAAGTCTGCATTCACATTTGCTATCGGATTGTTCGCTTTTTGGTTTGTTGAGCCCATCCTAAGCAGTTCCTGGCAAAAGTTAACCTCTTTCAATTCAGTCGCAAGACTTTCACGTCAATGCCTCCAGTTGTATTTGGCCAGCCCACATTTGGCCGAGGTCTAGGGCTTCGCCTCCTTAGATGCACTCTGTCCCTCTGTCTGTCTCTCGGCATGTCTGTCTGCCTGTCTGTCCGCCTGTCTGTCTGCCTGTCTGTTTGTCTATCTGTTTGTCTGTCTGTTTGTCTGTCTGTTTGTCCGTCTGCTGTAACAGTCGTCAAAGCCAACGTAACCGCCAGCCGCCGACTTGTGAGCCATTTTGGGACACACCAAAACTGTTCGTTGCGATCGTTAGGCAAAAGATAGGCCCAACAACAGCAACAACAGCAACAGCAACAACAACAACAATTATACACCAACAAACTGCAAGCTGCAGTTGCAAATGCAAAAAAATAAATAAATAGCAACAACAACAACAACATGAAGAAAACATGAAAACAGGTTTTCCATGAAAGCAAAATGGCAAAGTAGCAGTTAGAAAAACAAGAGTGAAATAGTCGAGAGCGCAGCAACGAGAAGATACCCTGTAAAGACCGAAAAACCAAGCCAAATTAAGCTGAATTGATAACCAAGTTGAATATTGATATTTATCGATATTAATCGATTTATTAAACAAGTGAAAATGATTGATGAAATTGAAAATAATTTACAAATGTTAAAGCAGAATATATATAAATATATATATATATATATATATATATATATATATATATATATATATGTATATATATTATTTATGTAATAAACCAAATGAAGTCACCATTCAAAAGTGGAAGCCCGACGATCAACTTACCCCGTGTGTTGCGTGTTGCACAGATGACAACGGGGTGCGGGTAGATGGGGAGACAGCGGAGAAGGGCGGTCGGACGGGTGGGGGTGGGTGGGTGTCTGGTGGTTAGTGTGTATTGGCGCTGGGGCAGTCGATTACTTCATCGCCGCAAAAACACAAAAGAGAGAGAAAGTGCCAGGAAAAACTGTTGCCAGTTGCCAGTTGCCAGTTGCCGTTGCCGTTGCAGTTGCAGCATGGTGGCGTGTCATGGCTGCCGCTGCAACATTTCCCCATTTCCCATTGCAATTGCGGCCGGTGAGTCGAGTGGCGTCGCGCCGCGTCGCGTTGCAACTTCAGCCATGATTATGTGGCATTAACTTTAGCTTACGTAACCTCCAATGCAATGCAATGCAATGCAATGCAATGAAAATTGCAAATCATATGATGGCCGACAACGACACCGACACCCCGGCCACACTGGTTATGCCCCCAAAACACCCCACATACCCTGTCCCTGTCTCTCTCTCTCTCTCTCTCTCTCTCTCTCTCTCTCTCTCTCTCTCTCTCTCTCTCGCTGGCAAATGTTGTTGCGCAAATGAAGCCAACAAGGAAAACACCACCACCACCAACAACAACAACAATAGGATAGACTTCAGACAAAGACAAAGACAAACACAACGGCGATCGTCGTCGTTGAACGTGAAAAGCGGAAAACTTTTGCAGCTTTGGCACATAAAAAAAGCACACACACACACACACACACACACGCATACACACACATAAATAGATAGACATTCAATTTAGATAACATCGAAGACAGCATTGGGGGCAGTGAAAGGGAGACGGGGCTAATCTTACAGAGAGTAAGTGATATTAGGGTGTAGTTATTGATGATCGATTAGCGTCAAATATCACATCTATATTTAAATATTCAACGAATATATAATCGATTTTGAAGCATTTCAAATTAGATTTCACATTAGAAATACATAAATCATGAAATTAACTCAGTTTTACTCAATAATAAATTATTTTGGTTTGGTTTTTAATTCAAAAAATGCAAATCAAATCATTAATAAAGACCAATTCGATAGCTGAATTCTGATCAGATTCTCATATTTAAATTGACTTGTAGGAAGAAAAAAAAAAAGAATAAAATACAAACAAAAAAAAAATAATAAATTTTGGCAGAACTTTATGAAGTATTTCTGTTTTTGATTTGGTTTTATTAAAGTGATCGTAATTTCAAACTAACAATTTGTTGGCTAAAAAATTGTGTATCGAAATCATATTTGCAATTTTGGGGCCGAAATAATGATTTTAAAAATCAATTTAATTCTAGCGAAATTATTTGAGGCATTCCTCAGCATCTTCCTGTCAATATTCCTATGGCAGCTGCATGACATATAGTAATACGATCCGACCCGACGAACTCCAACACAAAGCTTCATCAAAAACAGTCAGTTAGGAAAAGGAAAAAAGTCCAATCTTGAAGAAATCTGATCAGATCCTTACCGAAAATAAGCAAAGCTTCTATTAGACAGTAAATAAATCTAAACTGAACTAAAAATGAATAATTGAAGGCAAAAGAGATTAAAACAAATCCTAAAGCACTTGTTGTGGCGCTTGTGGAGTCAAGTGCCTGCCATTTGAAGGAGCGCCCAGGCACCTTGAGGGGCACTCGGGCACATTATGAACAGCTTATTGCATAAGCTGTTGCATAACTTCATTGCTTACACACACACACACAGAGGCAGACGCAGACATACATTGATCACTCACCTGTTTTGTGTGATCCTGCCAAACGATTGCATGCAATGTGCAGTTCCTCTGCCTGGCATGTCTGCAATGAGAAGAAGAAGAAGCAAATACACGAATAAGTATGGAATGTGGCATGTGGCATGGGGCACATGTGTGAAACGTGTGTGTATTAGCAACTAATGCTGCATATTGTCGAAATCATATAGTCATAATTGCACTGCAACTCCCTAATGCTCTCCCTCTCCCTCCCTCTCTCTCTCTCACTCTCTCTCTCTCTCACACACATTCACATACTAGAATAGCTAAATGGCAACTTGGATTGCATTTCACTCTTGTTTTCAATTTCATTTTCGTTCGCTCGGTCGCTGGGTCGTTGGAGCAGCAGTCGCAGCAGCAGCAATCGCAGCAGCAGCAATCGCAGCAGCAGCAGCAATCGTAGCAGCAGCAGCAACATGCGTCAACGTCATCAGCAGCAGCGCATTGGCAAAGCTTTTTCTAAGCTCTCTCGCGCGCGCTCTCCCACCACCGATGCTCTCTCTCTCTCTCACTTCCTCTCTTCCTCTCCCTCTCTTCGTCTAGCTGTCTCTGTTAACTGCATGTGCAGCGCTGCAGCTGACGTAGTCGTCGGCGCTAGCTTATGTTATTCAATAGAGCACGTTGCTGCTGCTGCTGCTGCTGCTGCTGCGCCTGTGTGCTTTTGTGTTTGATGTTGTTATTGTATGTGTGTGTGTGTGTGTGTGTGTTTGCTATCTGCCGCCATCGCCGTGGTATTGTACGTTGCCTATTGCCACTGCAACGGCTGAAACGACCTCCTACAGGTCTTTGACCTACTGCGACGACAACGACGACGACGACGACGACGACGACGTTGACGCGCTCTGTTCTGCTCTGCTCTGAACTGAAACCCCTCTCCCTCCACCATACCTACCCCTCCTCCTCCCCCCTTAGCCTATCGTCCCGCTTAGCTTTTCATTTGCACGTTGTTATTATTATTTTTCCTCAGTTTGGTTCGCTCGCTCTTTCGCTCGCTCATTCGGTGGACTCGTTCGTTTAGTTATTTGTACTGTTTGGCTTTGGCTTTGGCTCTCGTATGCGTGCTGTCTGTCTGTGTGTGTGTGTGTGTGTCTGTGTGTGTGTGGCTGTGTGTGTGTGTGTGTGTGTGTGTATTCCTTCTGTGTGCGTTTCCCCTTCTGCTTGCGCCTGCTGCAGCTACTTCATGTATATTTGTGTTTAGTTTAGTTTTTTTCTTTTCTTCTTTTTTCCTCTTGCCTTTTCCCCACTTGCATTTTCTATTGATGTCCGCAAAGCCCTCGCTGCCCCTTGCCACCCCGCGCTTCTATTAACCGCTGATAAAGCATCTACGCAGACTGCGCCTAATCGAAAAATTTGACTAAGTTTCTTGCTGTTTCTTTTTATGCCTCTTAGTGGCTGCTGGTTCTTGTTCTTCTTCTTCTCCCTCTCCCTCTCCCACTTCTTTTTCTTCGTCTCCATCGTCTTCTTCCTTATTTATTGCCATTAACTGGGTTAGTTTTCATTTAATATATGGCATTTGAATTGGGCAACTGTTTACATTGGCTTCCAACTATCAATTAGACTGGTAAGTGCAATGCGTTTTGTGGCATGTGGCATTTGGCATGTGGCATGTGGGCATATGGCATGTGAATTGTTGTTGCACGTGCAACGCTGACATCATCATCATCATCATCATCATCATCATCATCATCGGTATCATCAACACCTCATGAGAAACCAGTAGAGGCTTTTCCAATTTTCTTTTGTTATGTTATAATGTCCTGTCTATATATATATATATATATATATATATATATCTATACCGGATCGGACAACTATATTATATACATAGCTACCATCGAGAGATGAGCTTCAAGTTGTTGCATCATATATCCAAAATGTGACCACAAATCTAATGTGGAATCTTCAGTCGTGAAACAGAAATCAAATTTCTTTAAAAACCACATAAAATATTTAAAATTGTTGACTACAATTGAAATATCAGAATGTCAGCCAACCAATAGAAGGGTATAAATTGTTCGGCTTGCCTCAAATAGCCATTCCTATTTGTTGTTGTTGCTATTGTTGTCGCAAAGCCTTTTGCCGTGTGCTATCAACACTGACAAGAGCCTTCGACCATGCGACGACCATGTAACCACTTGAAGCAGCTGATATGAACGAACACACACAGATGCATACAGATGCAACACACACACACACAGATGCATACAGATGCAACACACACACACACACACATGCACGGAGACAACTTGCATTGAAATCTCTGCATTGCTCTATAAACTTTTAACCCAATTCTTATGCCTTATTTACAGAGCCAGTAAAGTTTTATTGTATGCCACTTGCACACACACACACACACACACACACACACATACACTGAGATATTTGTTGTTGTTGTTGCTGCTTGTAGGAGGGAATCAGCCGTTTGCCTCAGCTTCGTTTTTCCCGTTATTTATGTGCTATTCATTTTAGAAGCGTATATTTATAACTGACTCAAGCCAAACATGAAGATAGACAGAGACAGACATATATATATATATCTATGACATTTATATAGATAGAGAGATAGAGAGTGTGTGTGCGTGTGTGTGTGTGTGTGTGGCAAGAGAAGGTGACAGGAAGAAGCAGCATTCTCATTATCCCTTAACGCAATATCCCAGTTTTTCTTTTTTCATTTATCTAACATTAGCTGCTTGGCGAGAGATAAACAACAAACAATAAGAAAATAAAATGTTTTTCAAAATAAAAATAAAAAAAAAAACAAAATATTTGCATTGTTCAATGTTAGTTGCTATCGATAATATGATGAAAATGATGAGCTACAAGTGAAAATGTGAACGGAAGTTTGTGTTCAGCTTAAGTTTTGTTTGATTATTCAAATTGCAGCTGCAACATTTGTCAAACGTTTGTGGCATTTCCGAACATATTGAGTCATTTTCAATATCGATAAATGCCAGCGCGCTATCGATAACACATTCGAGAGGGAAGACGCGAGAGAGAGAGAGACAGAGAAACTTGGTAAAAAAGAGATGACGAGAGGCTAAATGAAATCCTCGACCTTTGCATCTTGGCTAACATTTAATCAACGGCCGGCAACATTAACAGCAACAGCAACAACAACAACAATGGCTTAACAAACAACTGCAACAATTTCTATGCCGAATTCGTGTGGCAGCCAGCGAAAAAGTCAATGACTTTGCCACACAAGCAACAACAACAAGAACAACAAAACAACTGCATTAATGTCTTGTCTATGTGTGTGCTAGTGTGTGTGTGTGTGTGTGAGTGCATCTATATGTGGACTGGGACATGAGCTGCACATGCAGCGTGCACCAAAAACAACAACAACAATAGCAGCAACAACTCTCGAGTGCCAACTACTGCCCTACATTCAAGGCAACGACTCGCGAGATAAGCGCAGTCACACACACACACTCGCACACACACACACAGTGCCACTGCCACCAGACACTTCTGTGAGGCCCCCAGCGATGCCCCCGCCCCTACTTCAACCGCCTGCTGCACACACAAAAACAACAACAGCAACAACAACAACGCAACAGAGCAACAAAATATTCCGCTTCAAGTTCCAGAGTCTGTTCCGCATGTGTGTGTGTATTGCTGTGTGTGTGTGTGTGTGTGTGTGTGTGTGTGTAGACATTCTAAGCGGTCATAGTCCCAGTAAACTTTCGCCTGCCGCATTTGGCGGCTGTCATGTGGGCGTACAAAAAAAAAAAAACAAAAAAACAAAAAAAAAGAAAATAAAAGCAAAATGTAAAAGCAAATGCAAATGCAAAATCCAAAACCCAAAATGAAAACACGACTGCAGCACTTGGTCTATCAGTCTGTCATTTCGTCAGTCCATCAGTCCGTCAGTCTGTCAGCCCATCAGTCTGTCACAAACAATCCGTCAGTCAGTCAATTAGTCAAACAATTGATCAATCAGTTGCTATTAAGTTACACAGCTAGCGACAATAACATAACATTCAATACTCTTTACTCTTTACTCGTTACTCTTCATAGGCCAACACGCCGACAGATACCCTGTAATACATCACATTAGAACTACTCAAACGGTCTCCATCTGTTTTCCTCAAATTGTATACACAAAATGAGAGCAAAGCAAATAATGTCTCCCTTTGCCACTCGCTCCTCTTCTTTTTTCAACGAAAATACCCCATTACGAATTGGATTCGTAAGGTACACTTTGTTGGCTACTACACTACTTTTTTTAATGCAGAAAGTATGCGTTGCGGAATGCTTTTTAATGCGCTTCACAGACTCGCTTGTCTTATCTGAGGAGCTTTAAGCGACTCCATCTATATAATCTATATACCCAAATACAAAAATGAGCGAGTAGAATATATCTACTACAAAATGTAGTTAAATGTATATTCAATATATAGAAAATTAAATTTATATTCTAGGATATATGACAATTGTGAAGTGGACATAAAGGTCCAAACTAGTATAAGCAATAATTAAAAGAGATAGTAAAACAGAAAACAGAAATCAATACATATTAAAAATAAGCTGGAGCTTACAACTTTGCAGACAGGAGTATTACAAGGTAATGCATTACATTCTATGCATACAGAATGCATACAGAATGCATACAGAATGCATACAAAATGCATCCAGAATGCATACAGAATGCATACAGAATGCATACAGAATGCATACAGAATGCATTCGGAAAAGAGTCGAAAGGGATCATTCATTAGTTTGCTGCCGGGCTAGCTAAGAAATAGGGGAAAAAATAGTAAGAAGGGCTATCTTAGACACGCCCTCGCAGAATGCAGTCAAATTTGCGATATCGAAATTTGACTAAGAACTTAAAAAACCGATCGATTGTCCGATTGTCAGCTATATGATATAGTAGAATGATTTTGCTGATATCTTGTTAAACAAAAAAGTCGTTTATACAAGAACTCAAATTTAGACGGAATATTCCTATGAGTTCTATATGATATGCTATATAAAAGTTCGATTTGTATATTAAAACGCATTTTGGGCTTATTTGTAATTGGAAATTAAAATACCTTCTACAAAGGCACTTAAAATGTGAAAATATTCAATTACAATGACAAAAACATTAACAAGCAAATTTGAAATGAAAATCTAAGCAGAGTTGAGGTGAAAAGTGGCTCCATTCGTTTGGAATGTTCATCAACAGAATCTTCAAATTCAGATTTACTCACGAAACACTTGTGCATCTGATGGCAATATACAGTTTGGACATTTAAAAGGATGTCTTCCTGGTTTTCTATATACAAGTAACAGTTGTTTTTGAAGAAGACTCGTTTTCGCACTTTGAACTTGCTCTTTCTCAGTGCAACTCTCTGCATCTCTCTCTCTCTCTCTCTCTCTCTCTCTCTGTCTCACACACACACGCATAGAGAGAGAAAGAGAGAGAGAGAGGCACTACTTCTCTGCTTTTGCATTTCATTTTGTGTTAAGCGTCAAATTTCACTAAACTTGAATTGAAAATTTTCATGATCAACGGCCAACTATGCGATGTAATCTTCCCCGCCAGCCAAAAAAAAAAACAAAAATCATCTGAGACAAAAGAGAAAAATACAATAAAAACAACAACAACAACAACAACCAAGAAAGGCCAACAGTTAAGCAGAGTCAGAAACAGAGAGAGAGAGAGAGAGAGAGATAGATTGAGAAGGAGAGAGAGGGAAGGAAAAAGGGAAAGATATGGAGTAAAAGTGAACGGGCAAGTTCAAGTTTATTTTCTGTAGACAACAACAACAACAACAACAAAAAACCCATAAGAAAGAAAGACTAAAATATGTATATAAGAAGAAGAAAAAACAACACGCACGAATTAAGCTACCAAAAAAAAAACAGCAACAACAACAACAGCAACCACAAAGACAAAAAATATGCGACAGAATAAAGCGCGAGGCGACCAAAAGAAATGAACAGACTGCAGCTGTGAGAGAGACAGAGACAGAGAGAGAGAGAGAGAGAGAGAGAGGGAGTGGGAGAGGATGGGGGTGGGAGGAGCAAGGTGTGTCAAGTAATATTTAACAGATGTGAGAGAAAAGGCGGCAGGCAGCAAAGCAAAGCAAACTAGCTGCAGCTGAAACACACACAGACACACACACACACACACAGACACACACGAGATGCGTATGTGTGTGCATGTTGACCCCCAAAAAAAAAAAAAAACAACAACCGTTTTAAGCAGTGTGTAACTGTAACCGGTTTCCATATTGACTCCAACAACAACGTTAACGTCAACGTCGCTGGGTCGCTACCCTCCACAGACCATAAACAAAACTCCAAAAATATACAACAAAATACAAAAAAATACAACAACAAAAAAGCAACAAACTAACAACTTAATGCAAATACAAATAGAAAAACCAAAAACAGTTAAGAGACCCAACCAACTAACTAACTAAGTTTGTTGGTGCTCGTTGCCCTTTGAAGTAGTTGCAACAACTAAAGCATCGTTATTATTTTGCATGACAATGTTTAGTGGGAAACTAATCTAAAATACAACTTACAATTACAACTTATTTTTGGCCAGCTAAATTCTCATTCCTTTTTATTAATTTTCCAAACTGCAATTAAGATTTGGAGTTGGAAAAGCCAAATCAAGAATGAAAATGAAAATGAAGAGTTTTCAACTTGAGCTTTGCGTAGTACGCTCAGCAAACTGTCATCAGTTCAATTTATCGATAATGTTATCGCTGCAGTCTGGATTTAAAATCAGCAACAGAGTAACAGGGTATTTCAGGTGCGACTTATGATGCCACACGGTGTTCAGCGTGCCCTTTACACTTTCTAGCTGAGGGTCGAACCGGCAAAGCCATTTAAGCTCCATCTCTCTCTCTCTCTCTCTTTCCCTCTCTCTCCAGCTTGGCTTTTCGCTGTCTATCTTTCTCTGTCATTCGCTCGACACGCTGCTTTACGGTCACTTGAACTTCCAGTTTTTTTTGGGCTTTGTTCGTTGCTCGTTGACAAGCAACCCGAAAAAAAAGCAATGCGAAAAAGGGCGTCAATTTTTGGCCATTAAGCGTTCAATGACATTGGCGCAGAGTAGCCGGTGAAAATAGATGGAGCGGGGGTTGAGTTGGAGATCGGCTTAAGCGGGCAGCGATTGAAATGTCCATTTATCTGAATCATATGTTGCAAGGAGCCATCATTCAAAATGTCCCAATAGCCAAAAAGAAAGCGACAAAAGCGAGGGGGCAAAGAGTGTTGTCAGCCTGACGATCAAGCTAGCGACTTGACAGCCATTTGAAGCGCACACGCACACATGCCACACACACACACACACACATAGAGAGAGGCGCGTAGTTGAACTTGTTCAAGTACAGTACTTCAATATGGCGTCGTCGTCGTCGTCGTCGCCGTCGTAATTGATGTGAAAGTGAAATTTTTGTTTTCGGTTATTTCTTTCTTCTTCGCTTATCTCACTCTCTCTCTCTCTCTCTCTCTCTCTCTCTTCTTCTTCTGCTTTTTTATGTGCGTTACACGGGCGGGTCGTGGCATGTGACTATATGGGGGAGGGGGCGGGGGGGAAGTGAGGTAAGGGTTTTTAATGCTGTAAATGCGAGTGACCATAACCTTAAGTTTTGGCCAAAGCGCAACGATGATCGCCGTTTTAAGCCGCTTTCGCAGTCAACGTCGGCGTCGCAGTTGGCGTCGCTATCGCCGCATTTAAACAGCAAGTCATATTTTCAATATATCAATATTCAATAAATACATTCAATAACAATTTAAATTAGAAACAAATGCGAAACTAAGTTGAAAAGCTCTTGAAAATATCTTCTCAACGATGATATGCAACATGCATGTTGCATCTTCTGTTAAAGTAAACCAATGACAATGCTCATGATTGACAGCAAAGTTCACATCATTTCAACAAATTTCTTTTCTATTTGGATTTGTGAATGTGAAAAGCTTTCTTCAAAAAAATTGAACATTTTACAATTTCTTAACTCATCAGCCAATTAAACTAAACTGTACATTTTTTAAATAAATAAAAAAAATAAATAAAAAATAAACAACTCGATCTAAACAGATCCAATTTGAAATTAATCCTTTATATATATTTCTAGTCGCCTGTAGAAGCCTACGTAATGCTTTGCCTATTGTGATTATCTAGAGATGTATGTAGGTATGTATGTATGTATGCATGTATGTATGCATGTATGTATGCATGTATGTATGGATGCATGTATGTGCAACATCTTTTGAGCCAAAGAACACGTGCTGGCTGCGGGAGACAGCGCACAGTGACAGCGACGCCAACGCAGCAGCAACGTAGTAGAGCAACCAGCAATGCTATCGTTTGCGTCTGCGTCGACGTTGACGTTGACGCGAACGTCGACGTTGACGTTGACGCCAATGCCGACGCGACTTCGTCGTTGCCGTTGTCGTTGTCGTCGCAACGGGTTCAATGGCTGACCCAATTTCGGGCAAAGCGTCGAATGAGTGTGGAAAGAAGCAGACAAGAGCGAGGCACGCACTGTGAAATAAAATAAATGTGAAGTGTACTGAAGTGGAGTGTGGAGAGCAGCGCAGCGCAGCGTATAGTGTGATGTGGTTTGAAGTAGTGTGTGTTGGTGTTGGTGTTGGCGTTGGGAATTTGGGGAAAGACAAGCGGGAATAGTTGTGAAAGCAGCAGCAGCAACAGCAGCAGCAGCAGACCAAGAGCACGTGAGAGTGAGAGCAGAACACAGCGAAAATGACCAAAATGTGAACAGGAAGAATGCAGAGAGCGCAAAAGTTTTTCGATTGCAATGACGACACAAGACGTGATGACGATCAAAAGCTGCTTGCGCTCTCTCTCTGCGCGCTCTCTTTTTGCGCTCTCTGGCGTAGTTTACGCTCTTTTGCGCTTGCATGTGCTTCTAAGCTAAGTTGAGCTGCTGTTACAGTTTTTTGATGTTGTTGTTACTGCTGCGATTGTAACTTTTGTTTGTTGTTGTTGTTGGTTGTTGCTTGATTGGCATTCATGTGATTGTTGGCTTTGGTTTTGTGGGGTTCGTTGTTACTTTTATGTAATTTCATTTTTATTTTCACTCTTTCCGTGTGCCTTGTTTGCTTCATACTTGTTCACTTTCTTTGCGCCCAAAAGGGAAGTACTAACTGGCCAAAGCGAGACAGCACTATTTCTACATGCACACTTATTATTATTGCAATGGGAGCGAGCGAGATGGATGCTTCGTATTATTGTTGTTATTATTATTTAATGGCAAAAAGAAAATTAACAATGCAATCGTTTATCAATGTTAACACACTATTACAACTATGTGTGTGTGCATATGTGCGTGTGTGCGTATGTGTGTGTGTGTGCGTGTGTGTGTATTTTCGCATATTATTGCACGCTGCATGGCGCTCAAATGTTATTGCTTGACCGTCAACCGCTGCGTATACGTAATGTGCAATGTAAATTACGCATACGCCCCCTGCTCCCAGCACACAAATACAAATATAAATGCAAATATAAATACAAATATAAATACAAATACAAATACAAATACAAATACAAATATAAAGTTTGTGCGTTCAGCATTGAATGCGGCCAATGAACAACAGCAACACACATATTGCACAGCTATCTGCTGCCTGGCTGCATCCTAACATCCAACAAAAGCAACAACAAAAGCAGCGCGCAATTTGTCGATTACGTGAAAGTTTATTGAACTTTCGATTTCGCTAACAAATTTTCAATTCAAAAGGTGGCGCACAATTGCACACCGAACAGAGAAAAAGCAAACTATACAAAGCACACTTGCATATATCTATGTACATCTATATACATGTGTGTGCCTCTGTGTCTGTGTGCCTGTGTGTGCCTCTGTGTGTGCGTGTGTGTTTGTGCACATAGTTTTGTTCAGTGAGTCGCTCGGTCAACGAGTCAATGGCGTCTGTTGGCAGTTGGCAGTCGACGCTTGAGGCAGCCGCCAAGCGAATCAAATGCAATCGTGACACTCACACACACACACACACACACACAAATCAAGTTTTCAATACACTCTGCCTCATCTCAAACATTAAAACATTTGCCTAAATAATATTCATAATTTGTTTATATTCGAAGCATTGATAATATATCGATATATCGATTAATTTATCACTGTGATTCACCTCAAACATGAAAACATTTGCCTACAAAATATTCATATTTTGTTTATATTCGAAGCATTGACAATATATCGATATATCGATTAATTTATCGCTGTGCATCATCTCAAACATTAAAACATTTGCCTAAAAAATATTCATATTTTGTTTATATTCAAGGAATTAAACTAACAACTGTTAGTATATCGATTGATTTATCGATTGATTTATCGCTATCAACATCAATGTTTGCTAGTTTTTTTACTGAACTCCTATATATAACCGATTATATATGTGGAAGTTGGAATAAACTTTCTTGCATTATATTCCAAATTTAATTACAAAACTAACTAATTAATTGATAATTTTTGAGCAACTTGGGGAATATATGTATGGATTTATGTATATATATATATATACTCCAATAACTGTAGATATAGAGTATATTTCTGCTTGTATGTGTTTTTGTGGTTTCTTTGTTGTTTTTGCTTCTTGCAATTTGTTTTTTTGTGTGTGCCTCTCTTTCTTTATTTATTTCTTTTCTTCTTTGTTGCTGTTGCTGTTGCTTTGATTTGCCTTGCCACTTTCCATTGCATAAGCAAAAGTTAATGAGAAGTTGAAAGTGGGTGAAGTTGCTTACACTAGGGAGGGTGTGGCGGGGGCAGGAGTTGGGTAGTTGGGGAGCAGTGTTTCGGCTTGCAGGTAAGTGCACTGTTCAAACACTTGAGAAATGGCCAAATGGATACTTGAGTCTCTCTCTCGCTCTCTTGCTCTTTCTCTCTCTCTCTCTCTCTCTCTCTCTCCATCTCTCTCTGTCTCGCTGTTACTGTTGCCTCGGTTTGGCGCTCATTTTGTATGTTTTTACTTCCTTGTTTGCGGCACAGCAATAACCATTTTACAAATAGACCAACAAACCCCAGCATTCTCTCCCCCTCTCTCCCTTTCTCTGTCTCTCTCTCTCTCTCTCTCTCTCTCTATCTCTCTCTCACTCGCTTGTAATGTTGACTCTATTAAAGAGGGGGGGAATTGTGGTAAGTGGGCTGTTTGAGTAGTTCTTGTCTACCTCCAACCACCGACTGTGCACCTTTGTCAAGTTTGCGCGCTTGTGTGTGTGTGTATGTGTGTGTGTTTGAGAGTGTGTGTGTGTGTGTTGCATGTCATGTTGCACATTGAAACAGTGACAACAGCAACAATGCCGGACTCGTCAACAACATCCATCTTGCTCATGCTGCCACCCTCTTTCGCAGTCTCCCTTCCTTTCTCCCCACCTCTCCTTCTCCCTCTCTCTCTCTTTGGCTCCCCCAACCCCTCTCGGCTACCAACCCCTTCCCCAAATCTGGCAAACATCTCTGCCCGCCCATCATTTCATGCGCTATTCGCCGCTGTTCACCGATTGCCGTTTGCCGTTTGCATCATCACCTTGTGCTGTTCGCTGTCAGGGCATTGGCACAGTTTTGCTTCTTCTGCCGCACACAAACACACACACACACACACTCACACTCACACACTTATGTATATATGTCTGCCTGCGCTTGTCTGCATGCATTTTTGATATTTGCCTTTTTATTTCTTCTATTTCGCTAATTCGATTTTGTGCTTCTTGTTGCAGTTCTCAATTCTCGTATTAAAGGGTATTCGTTATGTTTGTATAATATAATAATATATGTGTTTATATCTTGTAGAGTATAACTTAAGCCCAGCTTAATGTTATTGAATATCGTATGAACGTATGCGTGATATTTAATCAAAGGTTTACGTATACGTAATATTCTCTATTTGAAAGTGCACACTGTGTTATATAATCAATAATAGATTCTCAATCCTTTATTTTTAACTAAGCAATGCCTTTTTTAGATTATTTATTTAGATGATTAAAAAACAATTCATTGTTGCAGCAACAAGCAGATTATTAATACAACAAAAATATTTCAAAATTCCAATATTAAATCAAAAAACTAATTCCGGGCAATTCACAATAAAATTGTGATTTTTTTTCTTCTACCAAACGATGCACTTACAAATTATTTCAGCAGGATCAAGAGCTTTGATCCTTGTTGAGCATATTTAGCATTTTCCATAGCATACTTTTTTTTGTTTATTTATTATTGTGTATTTCATATGTATATATATACATGTATATTGTGCGATTGAGAGATTTACCATATGCATATATCTGATTGGGCAGATGCCACGTTACTCACCGATTTGACTGCAAGCGAGGCAGCGGCTGCTGTGGCAACTGCCGCTTCGCGGCGATGGAAATGGCAATGGGAATGACTGCAAGAAGACCAAAAAAAAAAAAAGAATAATAATATATATTTATATATATATATATGTAGAATACTAATAATATAATGATACGGCAGGTGGAGAGAAAGAGAGGCAATAATTGGGTGGTCAGTGGTCAGTGGTCAGTGACCGCAGTGGCAACTCTGGGCTGAAATTGTGGCGACCCTCGGTTTTATTTTTGGATAATCTGGCTAGGCTTGGTACTGCCTTTGCCTGGGTCTGGGCCTGGGCCTGGGCCTGGGCCTATGCAGCTGCTGCTGCTGCTGCTGTGCCCCGGCTGAAAATCAATGTCTCTGTCTGCGACGTACACCACACACACATAAACACACACACACATACACAGACGCACAGCGCACAGCTTTTGAGGGTCGCGGTGAGGGACGTCTGCACGCAATAATATTTGTTGCTGTTGTTGCCAGTGCATTTTATTTGTTTTTTTTTTTAAATTTTTTTATTTCATTTTGCAAATAGCTTTTTGCCTTGCACAGTGCAGTGCAGCGCAGTGTGCTCTCTTCGGCATGCAGAAAGCTCTCTCTCTCTCTCTCTCGTGTACTGCAAAAATAACGAAAAGGAAAACTTAACGAAGCATCATCGTCGTCGTTGTCGTCGCTGCTAACACAACCTACCGCCTACTCGTTGCTATTGGGATAGGTCCAAGTCCAGGCTGTGTAAGCATTTTGAGTGCGCGTGTGTGAGTGCTTTTAGTTGTTGTTGTTGTTGTTGTTTTGGGAGCTAAAAATAGCGAATGATTCCAGTTCGCATTTGTCGTTGTGTGCGCTGCTAGTTAGTCAGGCAGTCAGTTAGTCAGTCAGTCAGTCAGCCAGTCAGCACCAGCTCCTCACCATCCCCAATGGCCATGCACTTTGCTCGACTTTTCGCACACTGCATTTATGTTTATTTTTATTCAATATATACATACAATCTATGTATATATATTTTTTCTTTTTTTACCTCGCTACAATAAGAACAAAAACAAATGCTAAAAGCTCTACACTACAAAGGCATATACACACACACACACACATGTATATATATATAATAGGCCGCCCCTTTTGCCATGCACTGCACAATTTTGTTTTCATGCAAAAAGGTTGAAGACCTTTCACCTACTTTTTGCGGCGAACGTCGGGCACAGGGCGAAGAGCAAAAACTTTTTCGATGTGATAGCAGGAGAATATGGGAATGGCGGAGAGACAAGCCAAGGCGAGGCGAGGCAAAGGCAAAGTAAAAAGCTTCGGCTATAGACGACTATTCTATGCCCTTACCAACAATTTTATTATGGTGGTGTAAGTATATGTGGAATTCGTGTTCATGTTCTCAGTTGTAAAAACAAAATAACACAAAACTATAAAAATATAAACAACACATTTCGATTTAATTATGTTGATAATATTGAAATTGAAATAACTACAGCATGCAGAAATAGATGTAGCCAGCAGCGGACGAGAATTCTATGTATGTGTGTGTGTCTGAGTCTATTGGTGCGCTTACGCATGTGTTATGTGTGCATATTGAGCACATTTAGTTTTTTCGATTTGCAAATTTGTGCGATAGCTTGTTGTTGTTGTTGTGGTTCTTATTGTGCATTGAAAGCGAGATCGTTTAATGTTAGATACACACTCGTATTGTAATTCAATACAGTTCGCACAGGCAGAGGAGCTGAGCTGCAGAAATAACGGTGACTAATTAAGCAAGACAACAACAACAACAACAACAAACAACAGCTGACCCGATTCAGTCGCTTTCTTTGCTTGCTTTTGTTTCACTCATTCAGTTTGTTTTTGTTCTTTATGTGTGTGTTTGTACATATGTCTGTTGCTTGTTGTTTTTGCAAGCCAATCACAAATTATTTGGGTCAATTATAAATATTAAACGCAATTAGCAATGAAATTTCAATTTCATTATCACCAACGGCGACGGCGACAGCGACGCCGGCAGCATTGGATGAGAAATAACAACAACAAAAACAAAGCAAACAACAACACAAATGCGACAACAACAATAACAATAATAATTTGTTGACGACGCGCGCGCAACGCGAATGATAAGTAGCAGAGTGCGAGTGCGAGTGCGATAGAGACGCACAGAGGGATAGGGGAGGAGAGAGAGAAGACAGAGAGACGCAGAGAGGGGGGCGCAGAGACGCAGTTTCGGTGATGAGCTGGGCTTTTGCTCTCGCCGTCGCCATCGCCGTCATCATCGTTTTGTTCTCTCGAGCGCGCAATGTCAAGATTATTGTGTGACCTTAATTTTGGACACTGTCAAAAATTGAGCCATTGAGCGAACGAAATGCGTGTAAACAGCCGTTAGATAAAATGCATAGTCTCCTTTTCACCAACACACACTCAAATATGTAGCTGCAATGCGAATCATCCTAACATAAATAAAAATAGAAAAAACTACAACTTAAAAACCCATCCTTTGCTCCTTTTCGAGTCTTATTTAACCTGAACGGCAAATGTCAAAGCAGAAGGCGCATATTGCAGTAAAAATAAAGAAGAAGAATGTACTGTAGTGCAGAGTGTGCCCGACTAGCAGATACTCAGTTGTTTTGAGAGACCGATTATTTTTTGATTTCTAAAAACATAAATTATTTTTATGTTATTTTATTTATTTAACTTGCCCTCACTTTTTGAAGTCTCACTTGTAGAGTTTTCCATTATGTACCATTTAGTTTGTTAATAACAGGGTATAAGAAAGATAAAACAACAAGAACAAAAACTGTTCTATTGCACACATAAAGAAAAACGCCCGTCAACCCGACCGAGTTGTTGATTGTCTTTGACTTGGAAATGACCTTAAATTAGGTTAAAGCTCACCAAAGTTGCACAACTCGCGAGAAGGCGGCACTGGCAGTGGCAGGGGTTGGTTGTCGTCTTTGTGATGGGTAAACGGTCTCCGGGTGTTGGGGGGGGGGAATACGGTGCCGTGCTTTCGTCTGTACATTCGCTATAAATTTGAACTTTCTGTGCAGCTAAGCGTGACCGTAAAGAGAGAAAGAGAAAGAGAGCGAGAGAGCAAGAGGAAGAGGAAGAGACGTAATATATGTGCATACATAAATATATATGTAAATACACACACATACACACATACGCATATGTGACATGCATATTGAAATTATGCAGGAAACGATCCAATGCAATTTGATGCACAGTGGTCTGCCCACAAATAGAATGTGAATTAAAAAGCTCTCCTATATGCCTACACACATACGCACATTCAAGCGCGCATATGTATGTACATGTGTGTGTGTGTCTGTGTGCGTGTGAGTAATTATTTTCTATTTGCCAAGAGAAAGTAAAAACAAAAAAATACGAATAATATACAACAAAAAATAAACAAAACAAAAAAAACTTGACGCATTGCTCGTCAAAATTTTGATGGCAATGCTACGTTTTCTACTATTGTGTGACACCTCGTCGCTCTCCCTTTTGCTTTTCTTTGACTCCCCCCATTGTCATTGTGCCGTTTTGCGGCGTAGGCGTTAAGTCAGCTGCACAGCTGCCAGCGAGGGAGCGAGAGCAATAAAAACAACAACAGTAACGAGCATAACAGCCCATAACAAGGGCTAGCCAGACGCTTGCTTTGAGCTTAGCTTCCAAATCGGAAAGGGCGCGAGAGAGAGAGCGGGCGAGTGGGAGAGCAAAGCAGAACGTCATTTTAAGAGAACGCGAGAGCGCGTATACCGATCGCGAGAGCGTCGCGGGCAAAAGGTGAATGACTTGCTGCTGCTCTCTCTCTCTCTTTCTCTTTCTCGCTCATAGACTTTGCGTTCGTTAGCAATTCGGCTTTGACTTCGTTCATATCGAAAATGCAGACCATTAGATGTGGTTGCTGCTCTTGTTGTTGTCGTTGTTGTTGTTGTTCTTGTTGTGCTTTACATGTAGCTAAATTTGAAGCGAACTTTCAACAAAACAGTCGCACGTAATGCACAGAGCGAACGAGCACAGAACAGATAGCCAAAGCTTTTTGCAGCTCATAAAAGCTTTTGCTGCTACGTACGTATGTTCGTTCGTTCGTGCGGTCGTTCGTTCGTTCGTTTGTATGTTAGTCAAATGACTTCGGCAACGGCAATGACAGTGTAGCTATGCCTCGTACTTTACATTCTGCCTCTTAGTAGGTCAACAAAATTCCGGACAATGGCCTTTCGCTTTCGTCTGAACGTCTGCGATGCTTCGCTATTGCTGTTGTTGTTGTTGTTGTTGTTGCGGTTGTGCTGCAACTGCAACTAGAAGCGTTTGCGACGTTGGCGTCGGCGCCAACAGCGCCTGAGCAGCAAATGAGCGTGCAAATGTAAATAGAAGCGACGCGAAGGCGACCGACCGCCTGTCAGGGCAACTCACACACACACACAGACACACACACACACTCACACACATTTGCCACATGCACATTGCTTGTTTGCAGTGGCTTCAGTTCAGCCTGGCGACGATGTACATGAAGAATATGTATTTCAGCAGCACTCGTTGCAGTCTTTTATTTATTTATTTGTTTTAGTTGTTTTTTTTTTGTGCTTTTTATTTTTGTTGTTGCTGCTTTGGTGATGGCGTAATAGACATGTCCGCCTCCTGCTGTGGCAGCGTCTGCGTCTGCGGCTAATATTGATTGCCAGCTGGAAGCTTGTTGTACCGTGTACGCCATGTGCCGTGTGCCATGTGCCGTGTGCCGTGTGCCATGTGCCATGTGCCATGTGCCATGTGAACCGAAATTGCAGAAAGCATTGCACCGACCGGCCCCTTGCCACCCACTGTCCACCACAAATTATATGTAACTGTAAACAGACCGAAATTAAGATGAAGAAGAAGAAGCGCACACATTTTTCCAAATTAATTTCAGTATAAAATTATTTAACTTGAACTCGAATTTATTTGGGAACAGTTTGTGTCTAGTTTCGCAGCTAGTTGAGCTTTTTTCCGTGAATATAGTTGAATAACATCAGAAATATATATATATGCACATATTGGATAGTTAATGGAGAAACATCATGGTATATATATATATATATATATACCTTCTTTAAATAAATCAAAATTAAAAACAATAGCAAGAATGCACCAACTTTTAGATATGCTCAGAAAATAGTAATAATTATCGAAAGTCGATAATTATCGATAGGTGTTCGAGTCTTAAATAATATGTGTACATTGTAATGCACGGTTTACAGGGTATTCGAAAAAAAGAACCACCCTCTTTGCTTGCAGTTGGCTGTAATTTATGATATCCAAAGTTTTTTAGAGTTACTTTTATATAGTTAATAGTTTTAACACAAGTTGAGAGTTTGCCAGCAGTGCACAATGTGCACAATGTGTGTGTGTGTGTGTGTGTGTGTTTGAGTGTGTGTATGTAGGTTAAAGGACAGCGTTCGTTGCACTCGCAGACTGAAGGACAGCATGACGGCAGCATGGCGTTGAATTTGGACTGGGATCAAAGCCAGAACCAGAGCCAGAGCCAGGCCAACAGCAGCTGCAGCAGCAGCAGCTAATGGCTAAAGGATAAACACACATGCGAATATCCTTGATGCTGACGTCGACAGCGCTGCTGACGTCCAAGTCACGTACTGTGGAGTGTGTGCTTGAAATGGCGGCGACACGGCGACAAGCAGTGCGAATCCAATCCCCGAAAACCCCCAAGCCCCACACACAATATCCAAACTCAAACTCAAACTCAGTTTCAAATCCAAAGCAGTCAGCTGCAGACAGCAACTCGAGGAATTCAGAATGCCAACCACCAACCAGCAACCAGCAACACCAACAACCCCAAACCATCACAAACCAGCAACTCTGCATATTTATGAGGATGTAGCACACATACACATATACAATGTGTGTGTGTGTGTGTGTGTGTGTGTGTGTGTGTTTATTCTGCTTCTTGACTGGTCGAAGGTTGTTGGCACAGATATTCATGCTTTTTATGTCCGGGAGTCCATTGCACCCAGCGAAGGCTTCTCGCAAATCCTTCACAACAAACAACCTTGGTGGTGGCAGGCAACAGCCAACAGCCAACAGCCAACTAAACGGTGGCAACTGTGGCAACATTTTCCACTTTGGGTATTTTAAGTAGCGCAATTGTATTATGAATTAATCAATTCTAATTTAGTGCATCAAATTCAATCGATAAATATCGATAACAGCTCATTACTCAATTTCACACTCAATTGCGATAGATCTTCAATTATGAGTTATTAAATATGAAATATGATTTAATTTATATATTCTAAAATTAATGCATTTTGGATTTTTGAAGACTTTTCTATACTTTTATGCTTGAAGAAGAATATCAAGAATATATCCTGTATTTTAAGTTCACTCTATAACTCTAAAATATCTTGATTTTTGAAACAATACAATATCTGCCACAATAAAATTTTTCTGATTTTTGATTTTTTTTTAAATCATATTTGATTTGGTAATTTAATGAAAAACAGGGTGTCTGTGAGTCGGGCACTGTCTCTCTCTCTCTCATTATTTGGATTTAGTTGTAAGAGAATTATGATGATGATTTGTCGTCAACTTACCCGTTATCTCTGCTAGTCGCCGGCTTCCTCTGCTCGATGCTGCAGCTGCTGCTGCTGCTGCGGCTGCTGCTGCGGCTGTTAAATCTGAATCTGAATCTGAATTTGTCTCTAGTTCGTGTATTGTGTGTTGTTGTTTTTATAAATTGTTTTGACTTTGTTTTGGTAGCTAGATTCGTGTGATTAATGTAGCTGCCAATATTCGCATTGGCTCTGTGGACGCGGGCAAGACGGGTGCTGCACGGGGAGAGGGGAGAAACGGAAAGTAACGGTACAAATTAGTTGTTAATTAGCAATGGATTGTGTGTTGACTAAAACTAAGCATAGACTACAACCAGCAAGCGCAGCCGCTATTAACTAAACGTAGATGACGCCACAAAAATTTAACGCACACTGCCCCTGCATAGGCAACAGATGGCGTTAGTATAACAGCAAACTTTTATCCCAGCGCAAGCTTAGCGCACACTTAACAGCACTTGCCAACTAACATAAATGCCAGCAGCTTGCCTAACAGCACAAACAACAGCCGTAACGGCCGCTGCATACTTAACAGCGCTGTGAAAATCTGTCACTTATCATTGCAAATAACATTTGTATTGTAGCGCAGACACAAACCATGCACAACCAGCAACTTCGCCGCAACAAATATTGTTAAGTAAAGTGTTTTATTTTAATATGAATATACTTCCTGTATATATATCATTATGCATACTTCATCATGCATTCATCACACGAACCAAAATACCACGCTCTCCAACTCTGTTAGTTAGCAGAGAGCAGAGAGAGAGTGAGAGAGAGAGCTCCGCTCTCTTTGCTGTTATTGCTGCTGTTCTCTTAAAATGTGTTAAGCGCTCCCTTCGCTGACAAGTTGATTGACTTGCCTCTTGCTCAGACTCTTCTGTTTTGCTGTTGCTGTTGATGTTGCTGTTGTTGTTGTTGTGTTTGTGTGTCAATCGGTTTCATTAACCCGGCGAATGCAACAACGCCAGCGTTGACGCCGACGTCGACGTCACCAGCAACAGACACAGCTAGCGAGAAAGGTCAACAAAGTACGTTTCACAACACACACATACACACACACACATACAGATATGCATGCAGTTGGGGGCACACTTGTGTGTTTGGCCTATGGCAACTTGAACTCTAAAATGTCACTAAATATCACTTACATAAATGCAATCCACCCATCCCCCTTTGGCGGCACCTGCTGTAGCCAGCGACCCCGTCAACCTGTCGGCAAACAACAACAACAACAACAGCAGCAGCAACAATACAAATAGCGGAAGAATGTAGCGAAAAGAAAGCAACAACAATCAAAAAGAAAACAAGCTAAAATGAGCAAAGAGCATAGCAGATTTCCCGCTAAAAATTTTATTGGACAAGCTGACCCCGCCCACCGCCCACCAGAGAAGTGCTTGACACTGGAGATGAGCGCATGTCGTGACACGAAAACCATAAAAATCCATATAAAAATTTAAAGTGATAAATCGCGAAAATGATTTTATTTACGAGCTTTTTCGGAAAACCTTAACTACAATTTCTAAAAATCGATTACATAAGAAGTGAGCATGTTGTAATCGAGCCTAGCCGACTGCTGAACACTCTGCAACCGGTCGGCAGCTGATCACTCTGAGTCTAAGACTGTGGCAAATAAACAAAGATGCTCTTAGCAATTGTAGAATTGGGTAGATTACAAGCCAGGTTTTGGTAACTTTAGCTAGATCAGCAATCAGCAACCATTCAAATATGGGGACTCCATCGTAGGAAGGAAAATTGTTAGCCACTTTTAAGAGGGTTTATCGGTTTAACAAAAAAAAAAAGAGCGGCTGATTTAGAAATTTTAGATTTTAAGGGGATTCCATTTTGGAAAAGCTAGCTTTAAGTTTATGCTAAATATGTTTATCGATGTTCTCCATTTCATTTTAGCAAAGTTTAAAGTTGAAAACAGTATTTAATTTCTTGTCATATGGGGATGGGTCAAACCTTTCAGCTATATATTTATTTATTTATTAAATGTCAACTAAAGCCAGTCGACACAAAAAATATAAAAAGTGAAAAAATTTAATTTAATTAAATTTAAAATAAAATATAAATTATCATTATAATTATTAGAAGCTAAGTGCAAAATGGTTCAAAATTTGAGGAAAACCCCGAAAAAACCCAATCAGACCAACAAAAAAAAAGGATATGAATTAGTTAAAGTTATTCGCTAAATAGAACATTTAAAATGGAGTTGTTAGTTATGGAAATGGAGGACTCTGAATTGATTACACGATAGAGTTTGCTGTAGTCATTACAGAGTACTCGAAACGGTTCAGGAATAATAATTACAACGATTAAGATTAAGAGAAAACAATTATAACTATGTTACAACAGACGTAATCTGATCTAGAATCAAGCTTTATGTTCAAATATAGAAACATACTTTTTCCTCGAAACTGAATCGATGTTGAAATCGATGATTATATTTGTTAATGATTTCACTTCTAGATTGATTAGCCAACAAAAAACACAAACAAAAACAAAATGGAAGAGATTACTTAATCTTTCAGCACTTTGATTATAATAAATATTAAGCGAATGTTAAAGTTGCAGTGAAATATGTGCAACTTTGTATGCATCAGCTTCTGCCTCAGTTGCTGCTGCTGCTGCTGCTGCTGCTGTTGGCATCATTTTGTTTGTCAACAGTTGGCAGCGCTGCGTTTACATTTGGCCTTGTTGTTGCTGCTGTTGTTGTTGTTGTTGTTGTTGTGGGTTCGCATTGTGTGTGCATAACACAAGACAAACAAAAGTATCCGCCGTGTTCCGGCAGTCCTACAACCGTCCTCTGCATGTAACCATCAACAACAATGAGACGAAACGGAACGGAATGAAACGAAACGAAATGGAATGAAATGAAACGAGCAGCAGAAACAGGGGAGGGGGCAAAGGTGGTGGAGTCGACCACACGGCACCAAACAGTCAGGCCAGGCAGGCAGGCCAGGCCAGGCCAGGCCAGGCATGCATTCAGGCAGACAAGGCAAGTCGGCAGTTAGCCAGGCAGGCAGGCAGCCAGGCAGGCAGGCAGGCAGGCTAAAGGCAGGCAGGCTAAAGGCATGCAAAATAAAAATAGATTTTCTCGGTATATAGGATAACGACCAGGAACGACCCCAAAGCAAGCCGCACGGGCAACGACCGGCAAAAAAAGAAAACAACAAAAACGAGCGACGCAAAAGCAAAAGCAAAAGCGTCCCCCTTCCCCCACACACACCCCTTCCCTGGGCAACCCAACAGCACGCACTCTCTTCTGCTCCAACACTCTTCATCGCCCACTATTTCGCGTTCTCTCTTCGACAGCCCGAAGAGCGACAGATAGAGCGTGAGACGGAGACGGAGAGGGAGAGGGAGAGGGAGAGAGAGAGAGCGCGCCGGCTGTCGCTCCCTTATGCCCTGCTCTATGCTTGTATTCGCCTTTGTACCAAAACAAATTGTACCATTTACAGTTGTACACATGCACACATGTACCAAAATAGGTACATTTTGTGAAATATATTTAAAGTAAATTATTGCCATTTATGGTTTAATTATTACAACTAAATACAGCTAAATTGTTGCTGTAAACTGAACAAACTTGCTTAATTGGGTGACAAATGTATTTTATTTACAATTCGTTTTTTGTTATTTATTTATTTATATTTAAAATAATCGAAAAAATTACAATTTAGCTTATTTATTTAGCTTATTCATTAGCTGCACTATTTTTGTTATAAGCAGTCTACTAAAATATTACAAAATCTTGTACAATTTGATTGGAAATTGACAAAAAAAATCAAGATTTCTAGAAAATTTATAGAAGAATGTATTTTTATACAAAAATTGCTATTTCCACAAAGACAGAAATATTTATTTATTTATTTAATGTCAACTAAAGTCAGTTGACTCAAAAAATACAAAAAGTAAAAAAATTTAATGAAAATAAATTTAAAATATAATTTGAAATTACTTAAATATAAATTAAACAATAAGAAATATTTCGAAGATTTCTGCTTAGATTGAGAAAAACAAAAAAAAAATTTGAGGAAAAAATGAAAAAGTGTAGTTGAAATAAAGTCTACTCGTGTACCAAAAGCGTAGGTGCCACATATATTTTTGTACTTTATGTTGTACATTTGTACCATACACTTCACTGGCACAACGTGCTCTTTAGGTCCTACCGCACCACACACACACACACATACACACACACGAGAGAGAGAGAGAGAGAGAGCTGTTGTTGTGTTTTGTGTTTGTTTGTAGGGGTTGCTGACCTCTTCTCAGGGTCGCCAAAGGTTGTTCAACCCAAGAAAGGAGCTCAATGTATGCCGTTGCTGAACGGTTGCGCTTGTCTAAGCCCCCTCTCTATACCCTCTCTCCATCTCTCTCTATCTCCCTCTCTCTCTCTCTTTCTCTCTCTCGCTCGCTCTCTCTTTCTCTGTGCATAGTGTAGTAGGGAGCCTGTCTCGCCCAAGTTGGCCCACAACTTTGTTGGGCATCAAATGTGTGCTGGTCGTTGCCCTCGCTTTGCTAACGCTCCCTCTCATCCCTCTTCCTCTCTCCCTCTCTCCCTCTCACTCTCTCGTGACGTAATGTCGCAACAGGGCATTTCCCGCATCTCTCTCTCCCTCTCCCGCTCTCTCTCTCTCTCTCTCTCCCTCTCTCTCACACACTCTGTGTCGGTTTCGCTTGCCGGCATTTGGCTCGTTTGTTGTTGTCGTGTTTTTTTTCCTTACTTTGTTAGTTGGTTTTTGCGCGCGCGTTTTTTATTCCAACTTGGAGTTGGGGGTAGGTGCACTTAGGGCTGCTGCACGGTGCACAGTTCCATATATACATACATATATAGGTATATGTATATTGTCTGAGGTTAGGGTTGAATGCGCGATGCGAGCCTTCGTATGTCCTTTGCTTGATCTCGGTTCCTGTTCCTGTTTCTGCTTGCTATTTGTTTTTTGTATATATATTTTTTTCTTTAAATTTTTCCCCTTTTTTTCCAGGTATCAAATTGGCATTGTTTGTGTTTTCAGTTGTAATTCGTAATTCGTTTTGTTAGCCTATTCATGTTCTGCTTGTTTTGCATTTCTCGATCAATATTCTCTCTTCGCTCTCTTTCTAATTCGTTTATCTATTCGTTTTGCTTCTTGACCACATTCATATTTTCTTTTTGTTCCCCTTTCTCTTGCTCTTTCTATATTTTCTTTAACCTTTTTCTGTCTCTATTCTTTGAACTTTCTCGTATGCATTTCGATCCTTGTTTCTTGTTGTATTCTTCATCCTTAACTGCTGTCAGTCTATCTGAATCGTGCTCTCTCTTTCTCTCTCTCTCTCTCTGTCTATCTCCTCTCTATCTTTCTCTCTATCTCTCTCACTGTGTCTATGCAGGATCAGTTGCTGTTGCTGCGCTTGCAGTGCTTTGTCTAATCAGCTTTTCAAACGCTCGGCAATAGCGTGTGACTAACTCTCCCACTCTCTCTCTCTCTCCGTCTCTTTCTCTCCGTGCGTCCCACTCTCTGTCTGTCTGTAGCCATGTCTTAGATTGGCGACATATCAGCAATAGCAATAGCAACAGCAACAGCAACAGTATCGTTGTTGACGGCGCGTGCTCGTTTTTATCGGTCATTAGCCTCAACAGCAGCAGCAGCAGCAGCAGCAGCAAGAAAAGAGAAGGGAGTAGGGGAGAAGAGAAGGGCGCAGGGGGTTGGGGAGGGGAGAGGGAGAGCCTATGAGCTGAAGCGTCGCCTAGTGGCCATCATCATCAATGCGTCACATTCGTCCGTGGTCGCTATCAATCACACACGACGCGACGCCTACAAAAGCAGAGCAACAACAACAACAACAACTGCAACAACAACAACAACAACAAACAACAGAAACAGAAAACAAAAAAAAAACGAAAAGAAAAAGAAGGAAAAAGCCATGACCGTGAAGTTTAACGCCCTCCGGGGGCGATGCCATGGCTCCTAGCTCCCTGTTCCCAGTTCTCAGCTCCCAGTTCCCAGTTCAAGCCTTGCCTATCGCAGTTGTTGTTCTTGTTCTTGTTGTTGTTGTTATACCCTGTATATAAAATAAACTTGTGTGTATTAGATTCTGCATAGCTGCACATTTTAATAATCATATTATTTGCCCAACAACAAATCTCATTAAGCAAAAGGATACCCGAAGAAGAAAAATCATGATTCTTATTGCAAAAAATTAAAATTGACACAAGTAAAAATGATTACCGAAGATTTCATACTCTTGTCGAGCAGACATTTAAATTGTAGTCCGAAGTGCGAAATATTATTATTGTTTGTATATGTTTAAAGCTAATTCAATTTGAATTCTATTTGGTTTAACGACATTGAATATCCCACAACTTAGAAGTCAGCTTTCGACTGATTGAACCAGCTATATGATATATAGACGGATATACGCCTAGTTTCCTCTGGACAGCTTTAAAACTAAGTTATATCGACTCAACTGATTATATGGTATATATATATATGTGTACTTTATGTGGTCGATCAAGGCAAAATTAAAATGCCGTCTACAAGCGCCTAATTATTATATAAAAAAAATAATCCAAAAGAATAATTGTGAGTAAATCAAGTCCAATCGCAGTTAATCTAAATTTTAAATTTATTCTTGTTTTACATAGTTTTTTTTATTGTTAGTATATAGGCAGTTAGTAAAAATATGACTAAGTTTCAGGTGCTAAAATCGAGACCTCTTCAAAATCTTCAATATGAAGAAAATTTTCAACTCGGCAAAATAACAACAACAACAAATTATTAGTTTCCCATCTGGGAAATACAATTATTTTCCAAATACTAAACGTAGTAAAATATAATCAGATTTTGGAAAACTTCACTATTATTCCACAACTATTCAAATTGAATAAAAACAATTACAAAATAAATATAAAACTTAAAAGATTTAAGGACTTTAATTGTTGTTCTTTAGTAAATTGTGTAGTTATGCCAACTTTTAATTCTTAATTATTTTCCATATTGATTGCTTCTGTTTAAATACAATTTTTAGCATTTTTTCACAATATATTTTAAGTAAAATGTTTTGTTTTGTTTTGTTTTTTTTTAAACATTTTCCAAAACATTTGTGTTTTAGTGGCGCACAGTCAACTCGAACAATTGCTACTTATTCCAATTGTTGCTGCTGCTGTTGTTGTTGTTGTTGCTGCTGCTGCTGCTGCTGGTGTTGTTGTTGTTGCCTTTGCGTTGCCCACCCGCTTTGTACGTGGTGCGTTCTGCCCGCACAAAAGTGCCGACCCTCTCCCCTTTCTCTCTCTCTCTTTCGCTCGTTTTCTGTGTGTTTTTTGTGCATCATCTACATGCCTCGGCTCCCCTAGCAGCTGACTCGCGGCTAGCGTGTTGTCATCAAGTTCTTTTGCTGCCGCTGCTGCGGCCGCTGCTGCTGCTTCCTCTTCGTCTTCTGGCTGCGCTGGCTGTGGCTTTGTTGTTTTTGTGGTTTGACATTGAACTCGAAATTGACGCGAGCCGCTGGGCAAAAAACGCTGCTGCCCATGCTCCATCTCACTCTCATCGCTCTCTCTCTCTCGCTCTCTATCTCTCTATGTCTTCCTCTAGCTCTCCCTCTTTAACTCACTCGCCTCGCTCTCTACCTTTCGCTCTCGCTCTCGCTCTCTCTTGCTCTTTCTTGCGTATTTTGCTAGCTCACGCTCCTGTTTCCACATACGCACACACACACACACACACACACACACACACTACAGGCACACGGGCTCTCTCTCTCTCTCTCGCTCGCTCGCTCTCTCTCTCTCTCTCTCTTACTCTTTACGCTTATTAGCAATTTCGTTTTGACTATGCGACCAACTTTGTTGTTGTTGTTATTGCTCTGCTGCTGCTGCTGCTTCTTCTTTTTCTTTGTTGGTGTTGTTGTTGTTGCTATTTTGCTTCCTCCGCAGCTGTGGACGCTGCAAGTTCAGTGAACTTTTGGGTAGAAAGCGCTAAAAACCTTAATTTTTGGGTCTCTTTTTTTTGGGTTTTGTTTTTTTGGCTTTTACTGCCGTGATTTCTATGGGTGAGTGTGTGTGTGTGTGTGTGTGTGTGTGTGCGTGCGTGTGTTTGTGTGTGACGACTACGTGATAATTCGCGAGGTGGCCGTCTCGGAGAGTGACGCTAAACATCGCTCACTGATGATGATTAAGTTTGATAATGATTGTTATCATTCCACTATCACCAAACTCCCCATTTCTCTACCTTTCTCTCTGTCTCTCTCCCTCTCTCACACACTGTCTCGCTCTCTCGCTCTGTCTCACGCATATTTCATAGCTTTGGTTTGCTTAACGGATTTACTTAGTTTTATGGCCCGCAACGAACTGTGTGACCCCAAACGGGGCAAGCTCTCGCGTCACGCATAGCTTGAGTTACATTGCGTTATTTCCCTTAAGGTTTAAGGTTACGTTTTACGTGTCTCCTCTCCCCTCCTCTCCTGTCCTCTCATCTCCTCTCCTGTCCCACCCAACACCATTTTATTCCGTATTCCTTGGCATTAGTGTAATCGCTGTAGTTCTATATAGAAGCAAAGATCCATCAATTTCAGCTAGACACACACACACATACACACACACATGCATATATATCTCCCCTCGTTGTTCTGCTCTAATTTCAATTCCTTTTCAAGCCTTATACTTGAACGTTCTATTTACTTATTTATTAAGGTTAGGTTAGCAGTGTTGTTTACAGATTTGATTAGATAAGAGATTCAGATCAATCTTACAATGCATTCGTTTGGAATCGTTGGATATTTGGAATTCTTTTTACATTCTATGATCGGTTTGTAAGACTTACGATCCACAAAAGTTCATTGTCCAAGAAGACAAGAACAGAACTGCTTGTATCGGCAGATAACCATGCATGGCAAACAGAAAGGAATGCAAACTCGAACTCGAACTCGAATTCGAATTCGAAGCGGATTCCCGTGTAAAAAGACATAAATAAATATTGTGTTACATCGAACTGTCCACTTCCTTATAACATACATACAACATTATTCAGAGGTGATTCTAATTCTCAAATTAATTAAAAAGAAAAATAATGAAATGATTCTTCGACTGCAGAGGCTACAAAAGCTAAATACTTCCAGTTTTGAATGTATGCAAATTTGTTCAATGTTCAACTCTAACTACTTCCGATAGAAATCGATTAGCGATAACAATAAAAGCAACAATTTGTTACCAATTAGAACCACAACTATAGCACTTCCATACATATTACACAATAATATAAATTAGTCACAAGATATTTCGGCAATATATATAGGCAACGATGTGTATGCTTGTAAAAATAAAAGTTGAACAACGTTTAAAAATACTTTATTAAATGTGTATTCAAATGTGGGTGTATGTGTGTGTGTGTGTATTTATTAAGTATAACTGTCTGCATAGAATTTGGATGATGCCACCCAATAAAATCATCATTCATTCCTATTGCACTCTCCAAATTATTCCAAAACTGACTTTGTTACAATTTATATGCATATGAAAATATGTATGTATGTGTGTATGTATGTATGTGTGTATGTATGTATGTATGTATGTTGGATGGTGCAAGATGAAATGAAATTCATAAATGACGACACAAAGACTACACTAACAATAACAGCAAGAAAAGTAAGACAGCAACAACAGCAACAGCAGCAGCAGCAAGAACAACAACCAATTTTATGAAAGTCACAGTCAAGGTCAACATGCGTGCAAAGACACACACACTCACTCACACACATCCAGCGCACTGTGTTTGCGGAACAGAGACAGAGCTAAATGCATACATATTCATAAATACATACTTATGTATATGCATGTGTGTGTGAGTGAGTGGGTGCGAGTGGGAGAGTGCGATCAATAAATATTCTTCGTCACGCTTGCTTTCACGCACTAGCTGTTCTATGGATTGAGCTCCAAAGAATTTGCACGACAGCGCAAGATAGAGCAAGATCGCGAGACAGCAACATATAGAGAGTGAGAGAGTGGGAGAGAGCGCGCTTGAGTGTGGGTGCGGCGATCGGCTATATGCAGAAAAAAATGCAACAAGGAAGTGCATTGCGGCATTTTGGCATCGACGTTTGTCGTTGTCGTTGTCGTCATCGGGTAATAAAATAAAACAATAAGAGACTGTAGACAGCAGAGAGCTGAGAGAGCACAGCACGCCGAAGACAAGACAGCAAACAAAACAGTCAGCATTAAATGAAATCAAAGTAATTTCGTTTGCCCCTGTCGCAGCCGTGAAAAATGACTCACTTGCTTCGCAGTACCAGCAAAACACATACACAAACACAAACACTCAAAAACACACACACGCAAATGCAGATGCTCTCTCACACAAACACACAGACGCACACACACACACACGCACATGCAAGTCGCACAAAAGGAAAACAAATGGCTAGGTCGGTCGTTCACCTGCGTTCGCTTTGGCTTTGGCTTTGGAGCCTAAGAGAGCGTCGAACATTTAACTTAAGAGAGCCAAATGTATATACACAAATCGTGTGCGCGCCCCCAATGATGAGAGCAGCTGTGCTTCTTTATGTGTGTGTGTGTTGTGTGTACTGGCCGGCCGGCCGTTCATTGCTCTCGAATATTTGCCTCTCTCTCACTCTCTCAAAAGTTGAGTATTTCATAACGCTTCTGGTTTTTCTTGTTGTTGTATTCGTGTCAATGTTCTATCGCGTTTTGTGTTGTTGCTTTCGCTCTTGTTTAGGGTTTAATGACATTGCCGGTTTTCTTTCCTTTTTTTTTTTTTTTTGCGCCCGTTCGTTTGCCTGCTTGTTTATTTATTCTTGCAAGGCAAATAGCAGCAGCAGCGACGTCGACGTACAGGCGGCAGAGGAGGCAACAGCAGATTACCCACATATGTATGTTCACACATACACACACACGTACATACATACATTAATAGCTATGTTTGGACATACTTTCATACATGTACGTGTTCAAGTATGTAGTTTGTTGCTATTGGAGCAACTGGCAACTGTGGCCGGTTCCGATTTGTGTGTTGAGTTAAAGCTCGGCCAAGCGTGCCCATATCCTAAGTAATTTTTTTTTCTTAATTGGAAAATCATTGTCAATCCCAACAAAAAACCTTAAGGAAAATCCATCCATAATCGACAATTATTAAGAAAAAAATAATAATTATAATAATAAGATAGCCAGAGTGAGTATTGTAAGCCAGGCGACAGCTCTAAAAGCTCTATTTCTTAGTTTTGTTTTTTTTTTACCTCTGAAATAGAAAACAATAATACAGTTTGTAAAAAAAAGTGAGCACTCCCTTTGTTTGCTGGTTTCAAAATATCCCACAATCAAACATTTGAAAAAGCCAAATTTGACGGCTTAATTGGTCAAAAGGTACTGTTAAATTTGGAAGAAACGGGAATGGCAATGGCAAAACATAAGATTTGAATATAGAAATTGGAATTATAGAAAAGAATGAGTGGGTTCTTGTTGTTGTTGTTGTTATGTGCGGAAGCAGTAAAGCTAGCATTTAACAATAACGCAAGTGACAGAACTGTGGGGTGTACAGTGTAACAACAGCAGCAGCAACATTGATGACGACGCCAACCTACAGCGACGATGCAACTTTTCATGCAGTGCTGTATTTTTAATATTTCTGTACCCTGTAGACGCAGCTAAAAAGGGCTTATCATTTATATGATATAATCATGTCAAGCATGCATTACACACAACACACATATATGTGATTAATATGATTTTATTAATTATTTACTTGATTTAATTAAATGCGAATTAAATTTATTCATATGCCAATATTTGCACATATTCCAATCGTTTTACAGAGCATTTCATAGTCGAGTTGCCGCAGCAACAGCTGTTAATTCCTTACTTGTTTTACTTTTCAGTTGCTGTTGTTGTTGTCGGTCGCTTGGTCGCCTCGCTTCCTCGTATTCGTTGCTGCCGACGACGCGACGTCGCTGCTTTAAGTTTATTCTGCTTTTTTTTGTTTTTTGTTTTTTTGCTTTTGTTTTAGCGCTCGCACAAATGTGTGTTAGCGGCGGTCATTCACACCGAACGTGCCCTTTCGAGAGTAGTGCGCGCCAAGCGCGCGCTCTCCCTCTCTCTCTTTCTATATCTCTGTTGCTCTTCGTTCGTAAGAGAAGCATTGCGTGAATGCGTGTGAGTTGTGCGCTGCGTGCGTGTGCTTATATGTGTGTTTGTGTTTGTCAATGTGTGTGTGTGTGTTTGTAGTAGTGCAATGGCAACAACCGCAAAACGCTAACTTAAACTTGCTGGAGAACTTTCGTATATTTACAATTATTTATATGCAATTATTACACACGCATTATTCGCAGAGTGTGATTTGTTAAACTGCATAAGTATATATCTAAATATATAATTAAAGCAGGTGTCTGTGTAACTTTTAAGTGAAATTCGCCTTCCGCATCCGATTGACGTCACAGTTTGCAAAATTACGCAATTTGTGTGCCCTGGCAATGAGTGACTAATTTAACCATATCTTTAACACAGGCACACATACACAAATACACACATACACAAACACTCACACACAGAGCGAGAAGACATGGGCAGCGTGGAATAGTGTAAAAAGTAAAAGGTCATTGAACGAACATTGTACCTATTTCTACTATTTACACACAGGCACACACACATATATATATATATATATATATGTATATACATATTGTTATTACTACATACACATGTATTTGCAAAAAAAAAGTTAAAACAACAACAAAGCGAAGCCAAGTACTTCTTTCTTTCGCCTTTTCGCCGCACTAAGCGAAAATGGAGAAATTGGAGAAATGGAAACGGCACTGGTGAAATGCTTGAGCTAAAATGAAATAATGGGCAAGGGCAAAAAAAAAATTGTTGGAAAGAAACAAGCGCGAAGCAAATGATAATAGACAAATGAGAGCAGCGACAGACAGACAGCGAGATAGAGAGAGAGAGAGAGAGAAAGAGAGAGAGAGGGAGAGAGAGGCAATGTGAAAGACGAGGAGGATCAGCAGCAGCAGCAGCAGAGATCCCAGCTAATGACAAATGCACATTATGAATTGTACATATGTGAATGGATTTTATCCAGCACATTCCACAATCCACAGTCCACATTCGATCGATCAAACTGCATAATACCCTGTATACTCTCTCTCAATATCAATATTAATTGTACTTTCTCTATTAAATATCAGAATCAGACTTGACAAATTGTTTTCTTATCTTAGATCTTCAATGATTTTTTTAGTCCGATCTTATAAGGAAATTTTAAAACAGAAATTCATGGATAGATACATATATCAAAATATTTACATTTAATACATCCAAATCCATCGTATAATGTTATCATTTAATATTTATGTAATTAAAATTGCGCTTTCAATATCTAGAAGTATTAATTATATATACATATATTTATTGAAGCATCAATTTTAGGATGACAAACATATCTTGTAACGACTCAAAAGTATCACAGCTCTCAAATTGCGATTTGATAATCAGCATTAAACTATTTTCAAATTACGACTAGGAACACAAATTTTACGAAAATATCTGCCAAATTTGTATGGGTAGGGTATTCAATAGTCGGCAAGTCGCCAAGCTAAATCTGCATTCTTTCATGTCTTTCGTATTATTTTACCCACTTCTTTCGCTTCGAAGAAAGCAGCGAAAATTGCAGCAGACATCATTGCAAAGCGGCCAACTCGGCAAATATTCGGGCTAAGGTATGGTAAGGTATCCGAACATGATACGAAACGTATCCAATTTTCTCTCAGTGACTCAGACTTAGTCAATCACTTCGAATAGGACACTCTCCGAATGTGGAGGGGGGCAGATGTTGACACCGATGAATGAATAACCCAAATTTTTGTCGCTGGTTTCGATGATTTTGGAAAAGTAATAGTAATAAAAGTAGATAGCTGCGCATCGAGGAATATATATACTACAGTAATATACAAATAATACTACTAATACTAAATATATTACAAAACATTTTCAAAAACCTGTTCATGATTTCAGAATTTTGCTACTTCTTATTTAGTAATTAAAAATTGACATTTAGAAATCAAAATAGGTCGATTACCATTCAAAATTAAGCTAAAGCGTTAAACAAACTTAACTTCTCCAGTTCATCTCAAATATGTCAAGGTATATTTTAAATCGATTGGCAGGCTATAAATTAAAAATTGAGGTTTTAACTACCAACCAATCGATAGTCGCCTCACGAAACAAGTTATCGATCAAATTAAATAAATGGATATGGCTAGATCGACTCGGTTATTAAAATGTAATATGGTATTCTAATGAATCTAGAGTTTTACTAGAGTGGGTAGCTCAGTTGCTGTTCAGTAAAAAACCATGCTTGTAATGAGTATTCGAACTCATGAAACAAAATGCACTTTCAGACTTGAATTTAAAATAGCCTCTATCTCCGAGTGTACTTACTCCGAGGCTAGACTTGAATAGACGCAGTGGCAATTGAGGTAAGTGTGTGAATGTGTGTGTGTATGTGCATGTGTATATAGCCCCTGCCTCTGCCCCCTGCCCATGACGGCACAGAGTGGGTGGTAGAGGGCAATGGGGTTGGTCAACAATGCAACTAACGATGGCACGGGCTGCGTACTTCATCGAGGCGCTGACCCCACGACTAATGTGCGTATGTGTGTGTGTGTGTGTGTGCGTGTGTGTGTGCGTGTGTGTGTGTGTGCTTGTGTGTGCGTGTGTGTGTACCCAACGCATACTCCCCACGACTGGCAACACTCGAAATTGTTGTCGCTATCAAATAGGAACAACAACAACAAGAATCGAGATAACGCCAACAGAGTCTGCTGGGACCTTTGCCGATTGGGATCAAGCAACTATATATATGTATATAAATAATATATATGTATTTAAACGTGTGTATATTTATATTCATATATATATTATTATAGCAACTCCTATTCAAGTCCAAGATAAGCTACTGTGCACAGGTGCTACTCTCTCTCTATATTATTGTACTTGTAGCGAGTAATAAGAGCGAGCAGCGATCAAAAGCAGCGAGTGGGCAACCAGCACGAGACATGTGGACATGCGGACATGTATTAAATAAAGCTCAAGTTCATTGGCATCGATAAAAATGGAAAGCGAATTAAAAAAAGAATGAAATAAGAACAAAACAAATAAAGAGTGCACTTGTCGAGAGTGGAGAGTAGAGAGTGTTGCCCAGCTAGGGGAGATACCCTGTCCAGTATTGATTCATAAATAACTTCAATGTGAAATGAAATATAATAATATGTATACCAAATTGCCATATTCTGGGGAATATAGTGAGCAATATATGCGAAAAACAAGAAAAATATTATTGATCATGCGTATTCAATTTGATATTCCATATAATCGATCAAATGCGTTATTTATAATCAATTTTTATCGATACTTATGCGAAACTGGTCGAGTCATCGATACGATGAAGCACAGCTGATCTGCGTAAGGTATGTATTATAAATTGACTGGATCTAGTCGGCTATTGTTGGAGATCTCAACATTTTAGCTGATATGACTATAACGAGTAAGGAGACTCTAACTTGAAAGCAAATCAACTTCCTTATCAATTATAAAAAGCATTCGCGTGACAGCTTCTTCTTCCTGCTACATATGTTTATATATGTACATATATATATATACATATATATATATGTTTATATAAATGTATCTATGCAACCACAAGCACAAGGGGAAAAAAAGAAACAAAATGAAGTAGAAGCATCAGCAGCCCCGTCAAAAGTTTGAACCTTCAAAATTGGTTTCAATGTCATGTAACCCCCATTTTACATGTATATATGTATGCATGTAATGTATGTATGTATTTACATAAGCATTCACATACAGCAATTCATACATGCGTCTCTGCGTGTGTGTCTGTGTGTGCGTGTGTGTGCGAGCAAGCAAACGAGGGAGGAAAAGAGCACAAACACAAAGGGGCAGTCAGAGCACCCAATTATGTACGAGGCAGCAAATGCCCATGCACACACACGCGCGCACACACACACACACACAGCAGCAGCAGCGTTCGATATTCATATTGTTGCAAGAAATGATTTAAAAAAAAAAAAAAAGAAGCAAAAAAAACTTCACAAATTCCAGTTGCTAGTTCCCAAACTCAGTGACGACCAACGGGGGATGAGGCTAAGAAATTGACACAGGAGCAGAGGCAGAGGCAGGGGCAGGGGCAGGAGCAGAGCGACAAGGGCAAGGGCAAGGGCGGCTGTAAGCTGTAAGCTGTAAGCTGCTGTCTTCCCCTTTGCCCAACCCAATCCAACCCAACCCAACATAAACCACCCCTTCTTTCAAGCATTCGCAATATTGCGTATACGTTGTCGACTATCTATGGCCAAATAGAAATAGTGTAGAAATCTTAAAATCATTTTCATTTTGATAAGATGAAATTAAATGATTACAGCTTGAGTCCATACAAATATTACCAGTTCATTTCATGAATAAGTTAAGTGTTTTTTTGTTGGCAAACCAATTTTGGTTCTACCAACAGAAACAGGCAAGTACAAAATGCCAAAAGATTTCCAAATACAGCTTAATTTAAATATTTGCGACAAAATTAAGTAAGCAAAAAATCGACACACAAAAATGAATGATTTTTATAATTATTTTCAAAAACTTGGCACTTTTATTTAGCAGCATCCAAAATGTGTGGAATACCAAAATTTGAAGAAAAATATGTATGAATATGTATGTGTATGCGTATGCGTATGGGTGCCCTTGTCACTACATTCGGCAATTGCTGTGAACTGTTACCAAGTCAAACCCAATTAAATTAAACTCAACTAAATACATTCAAGCAAAACAGTTAATTATCAAAACCGAAGCAGAAGCAGAGCCAAAGCTTAAGCAAAACAAAGCATAATTCCCAGTTCAACTTTCTTCTGTCTCTCTCTCTCTCTCTCTCTCTCACTCACACTCCGCAAAACGTTTTCGAACACTGCGTTATCGTGCGTTCGCCAACCCACCCGCTATACAGACACACACACACACACACACGCATACACACACAACACGCACGCAAAACAATCAGGAAGAAGAATCGGACTGAACGAAATCGGCATGCTCTTTCCTTATTCAATCTACACATCGCTCTCGCTATCTCTCTCTCTCTCTCTCTCTCTCTATGTCTGTGTCTGTCACTGAGTGACAGGTAGAAATGCTGAATATCAGCAAAGGGTTAGATCATTATCTCAATCTGTGTCAAATTGCATCACATTACAATACACACACACGCACACAAGCAAAGAGCATACAAAGACAGCTAAACTCAACGAGAAGAGCTCGCAAGTCAACACTCGATAGTTTATCAATGTGTAAATAAAATCGCTTTAGTATTTGTATGCGTGCCCGCTATGTATGTGTGTGTGTTTGTATTGTTGCCCAAAAAATTTCAATAGCAAAGGTCGATGAACTCGCGCCGTGCCAATGCCTGGCGTTGTGCTTGCTCTCTTTCTCACTCACTCACTAACTCACACACACACGCACAAACAAGCGCACAGCGTAGCCAACCGTGTGCGTGTGTGTGTGTTTGTGTTGTTTATGAGAGAGTTTGGCGTTCCGCATTGCGCGCTCTCTTTTGGCGCTCTCTTGGTGTTTTTTTTTGTTGACTCTCTTTGGTTTTGTGCACTGCTTCCTCGTTGCGTTTCATTCATAAACAGAGAGCGCCAGATATCGGCCAGTCCAACGAACCAACGAACGGCTGTACGCGTTTCACATGTGCTTTGACCCCCACACATACAAACACACACACACACAGATAGACTTACAATGAGCTTAAACTGTTACGTTAGTATGTTACGTTAAATTTAATTCGGCTACTTACATCAACTGTTGACGTCCTTGCAGCGGCGGCATTTTTGTGGCCGGCTGGCGCTCATTTAATGTGTGCCTTTTCTTTGCTCTGCTTTTGCTGATGCTAATAATAATGCTGCTGCTGTGGCTGCTATGTTAAAGGTGTAATCCATGCTCTGTGGCTCTGCCAGCGAGCGACTGTAAGTTGAGCTTTAACAGTTGAGCCTTGCGTTTTAAATATTGCAGCTGCTGTTGTTGTTGTTGTTGATGCTGTTCCTGTTATTGTCGAGTTTTGCTCTTAAACTATGCCGTTTTGCACTCTTCTTCTTGGATTCACAATCCAACAGCAGCGATGTTTTGTTAAGCTTTGTTTTGTTTTGTTTTGATCTGTTGTGATTGTTTTTGTTATTTACACATGGATATACAATATATGTGTGTATTTATGACATATACTAATTAGATATATATATATATATATATATACATTTGCATTTGACATAACAAATTTGTGATGAGAATTTCCTTAATTTGTATTTATTTTATATTTATTTTTACATATTTATTATTATTTATTTATTTGTATTTTTTGCTGCTTTTGCACTTATGTTGAACACATTGCGGGGTATCTCGCTGATTCCGTTTCTTTTTATTTATTTATTTATTTTTTTTTTTTACATACAATTCATGCCTCACTTTATATCCTAGGCTTAAATTAAGGCGCTCTCGCTCTTGCTCTCAGCTGAGAACATATCTTTAACGGTTGTTGTTTGATTCTCGCTTCTCACTTCTCGCTTGTCACATTTTCAAATTTCTCACATCACGTTTGGCATGCAACAAAACTGCACAAAACTATCTGCAAAAATACACAATAACAAAAAAAATGCGTTCAATTTGTTGTTACCGCTGCCGCTGCTCTCTCTCTCTCTCTCTCTCTCTCTCTCTTTATATAAAGGGGAGTGGGGGGGGCGGTTGTTCAGGGCAGGGCAGAGAGCAGTGCATGCATTGCAACAAAAACAAATCCCGCTAAGGCGAAGTCGATGCCGGCAGCGCGTCCTTTGTGGGGCGTCTTGGCGCCTATTTTGGCCACTTGTCAATTGCTTTAGCCAAAGGCAAACACACACACACACACACACACGCACACAAACACGCACACACACACACATACACACTCACACACACATATATATATAGACACATGCAATTGCACTCTGTACACTTTTTATTTGATGCATCTTTTTGCAGTTAAAATATACGACAAAAAAAATACAACAAAAAAAAACCACAACAACCAACTTTTGAAAATATCGTTTATCCGGGCGCGAACGACAACAGCTCGCGGCGAGTGAAATTTTAAGAATGAGAGAGAAATTTTTTGTGTTTTCTTGTTTCGTTTCAAGCGCTTCGTTTCCATCTAGCATTGGGTTCGGTTGTTCGTTTCCCGTACGAAGTGAGCATAGCGCGCTTAAAAGCATGCAACATGAAACTGAATGCCATCAGGCCTGTTACATCGCTCTGTTAACGATTACATTTCCTCAATCTAACATAGCTGAAGCGGGGATTCACGTCTGATTGGATTATTAGCTTAGGAATACTCAAAATGGTACTGTTAAGCTGAAATTTTAAAATACATGCAATCAATATACGTACATTTTACAGTTTTACAAAATACACATGAACATGACAATTGTAATCCAAATTTCATCATAATATATAATATAAAAATAAACCAAAAACGAACACTTACAAACTGTTAACTCATAAACGAGCTAAGCAGCTACATTTCGAAAACATTTCATTGAGCACTTTCGTTAAGCTCTGGTATACTTACAAACGCGGTTTGTGTCGCGGCTAAGCTTTAGAGTGTGCACAATTCGGCTAAATATTAGGATATCAGTTTCAACAGTGCAGCCCTAGTTAGAAATATGGTCACATTTTATTTTAGGTACAGCACAGAGTCGATATTAAGCGCCCAATATTAACTTGAAAAAATGAATTAATATATGTTTGCTCTAAAAAACTATAATATATAAATGAATGTAAAAAAAAATAAGAACATATGGCTTAAATGCACTTATCTGTTCTGCAAGTCAAAAATTTCTGTATATCATAACTTTTAAATAAAATAAATCGTTTTTACAATAATGCGCCTGTTCACAAAGTAATTTTAAATCCGCAAATTCATTTGATTATTATTTAATTTAAGTAATAAAAAATAGTAATCAAATAAAAATTTGAGGGCAAAATCTGGCTGATTGTTAATGTTTCTTTTTGTTGTTATTATTATGCGTCGCAATTGTAAATCATCGATAGGACTTGCGGCGCAAGATTAGTCGATATATCGAAATATCGCTGACACGATGCGCTTAACTTCCCCAACGTGGAACAGTTTATGGCGATACTTCGACGCTCTTGGTTGGTAAGCAGCTAGACGGGTAAATATAGAAGCCACGTGTTCTGACCTTTCCATGTGATCAACTAAAGAACTCATTAAGCGCCTTCCTCCCCCTAAAAAGTTAGCTCGCTATCAAGCTGTCTGTTCGCATGAATGAAATTTATTAAATAGGTATATGCTCGTCAAAAATGTACCAAATCGGATATAAACGAATTTGGCTGCTGTTGTTGTTGGGTTACCATGTTTTCTACCTTCCCCGGCATTTGAACCAAAAAAGTATGTATTGAATGTATAAATATATATATGCATATACATATATATATATATATATATATTGGCATATTTCCCACAGTTTGCTAAGTCAACTAATTTAGTTGGTTGCATCGCCGTCAACAAAGATTAGTTCAAAATTATTTACTCACTGAATCATGTACAATGGTCGCTCGCAAATTTGAGCATTTAATGCGCATAAAATAAAAAAGAAGGCAAATAACGCATTAGAAATGTTTGACGGCAAAAGCAATATATTTAAAGTTGGCAACTCATAACAAATGTTTGAAAATAGTCTGAACTTGAAAACAAATTTATATATCCGATTTTATACTTTGATATCATACTTTGGTATAATTGTATATTGGTTATGTGCAATGTCGTCGCATGCTGTCTGTCCGTCTGTCCGTCTGACATCCTTAGAGCTAGAGACATGCAACGTTTTTTTTAGGGATATAGTCGTCAAATTTGATGGTTAGCTTGTTGGCGATGTCCTTCAAGGGTCGCCCAAATTGTAAGCTAAACTCACTCAATTTGAAAGGTATATATGAGCCTATAGCTCTCTCGCAATTTAGGAACTTTAGTTGTAGATATTCGTAATTTTGTAATTTAAGTGCTATTGTTACCAAACTTGGAAGGAAGGTTATTAAAAAACTGTGCCAACATTAAAAAAAAAAAAAAAAAAAACTTGTGCGATAAATGACTAAAAATCTCGTTCAAAGATGGGCCTGCAGATGATGCTATCAAAGTATTTCGCAGTCGTTTATACAAGAATGCAACGTTCTCTCTTGTTTATCTTTATATAAAAAGACGAAAAATGTGCTCAAAAATGGGGAAATGACGTTAAAAATATATGAAACAATCGTGACTCGAATTTTGGCACAACACACTTTTAATTTACCCAAATATTTTCCAATTATTTTCAATTCTTACGGTTGAAAATTCGATTCAAATTGCTGGATGCAACTAGTTCTTAATCATTTTGATTTTTGTTCTGTTTTTGTTTTCTTTTGATGATTTTTGATTTTCCGCCTTTTTGTATTCTAGGCACGTGATTGGCAATTGCAGTTTAACGGTTTTTAATTGGACGAAGCAACAGCAACAAGGCATACGACAAACAAATAATAATAATAATAACAGTAACAGTAACAGTAACAGTAACAGTAAAAAGAGCAATAAGAACCAGGCACAGCACATTGGTTTATTTGCGTTTGACTTTTTGAGCTCATAAATTGCGGTTGTTGTTGTTGTTGTTATTATTATTGTTGTTGTTGTTGTTGTTGCTGACGTTCGACCTCGATCGCTCCTAAGGTGAACGCTCTCGCTCGCTCGCATGGCAAACAGCAGCGCAGCCGCCGACGTTGACGTCGCCTCCAACAACCTGAAACCAAAAGTCAACGGGTTAATGGCCAACGGTGCCGGCGATGCCCAACCGAAACCGGAAACGGACCAGCTCCTCCAGGACGGACTCAGCTGCAAGGAGCTATTCACGAATGGCGACGGTCTCACCTACAAGTAAGTGAAGGATGCCGGATCTTATCACGGATCATTTTAAGTTCCCCACTCGAGTTCAATCCTCAATCCTCAAGCAGAGACAACTCCATCTCTTCCATCTATGGTATAAACAATCTTGACTAGTTGGCAGCATTTAATCAAGATTTTGAAATCTCAGTTTGCCATTTTACGTATTTGTTATTATGATTAAATTATTGAGCTCTTCAGGTGTCTCAAATGTTTAAATGGATTATATAATTATTATTATATGTTTTTTGTAATGATTTAATTGTAATTATAATTATATACTAAATAAGTTCATGGCTGAATTTACTAATATTATTGAATACTGTGACATTTACATAATTCCCTCTCTCCCCCTCCCTGTCCCACTCTGCCCTTTACATATGCGGCACACATTGTTGTTCTCATGTTACCAACCCGATCTTGCCACATTAGCGATTTCCTCATATTACCCGGCTTCATCAACTTTTCCGCCGAGGAAGTCGATCTCAGCTCGCCGCTAACCAAAGGCATCTCGTTGCGTGCTCCGCTCGTCAGTTCGCCCATGGACACCGTAACCGAATCCGAGATGGCCATAGCCATGGCGGTAGGTATCATAAAACTAAGCAGGCAACCAACTAACCAGCTAACCAAACCAAAACCAACAAGCCAACATCATCATCATCGTCATCGTCATCATCAAAATACTTGAAACTCTGTGAAAAACTGTGAAATTTTCATTTTGATTGTTTTCTTTTCATTTTCATTGTTTTGCGGTTTTTTTTTTTTTTTTTGTAAACCGTAATCGGAAACCCTTTCAAAGTCTTTACAACAATCAACGCGATCTTCAAAGAATTATCATCTGTGTGTTGACCCAATTAACATTTTAATATTTATTTGAAGACATTTTGTTTTTCTTATTATTTGCGCCGAATTATCTAATCGAGTCTTGAAAAATAGATATATTGAACATATAACCTTGTCGAGCCTAGTAATATTTTCAAGTAGATATCTCCGAACTCATAAACTATATATATATACATATATATATTCTAGATCAGCATCAATAGTCGTCTGCTTTGTTGAAACTTGGCATATATCCGATTCCTATTACTACCAGGAGACAGCCAGATCGGTTAAACCATTTGATATAGCTGCATAGCATAGGAAGAATCAGTCGAAAGATGACTTGCTGAAAAAACATTTTTCTTGAGATCGTATATATATATATATATAATTAATTTATAGGTAAATTTAGGCGGAAATAGATTCAGGTTAAATGTGTGCGTCAGTTAAAAATCTATGCAGTTCCTTCGTCTGTTTGTCAGTTTGGATATATATATATATATATATATGTATATATATCTATGGATAGATGTATGTACATGCTTTTCATGCTGTAAATGTCAGATTAACATTGCCATGAACATTGTTCATTAACCAACACCGTCGAAAATAGCGAGATAAGCGGACAACCGATAAACGATAAGCGATAACGATTAACAACAAATAGCCGATCGATGCACATCGCCAGCCTTGGTGCTCTAATACATACACATATGATATTGATTGATTGATGTTGATATTGATATTGATTTTGTTTGGTATCGCTGCCGCTCCAGTTGTGGTTGTAATTGAACACTCTTATGCGCCTCTATAATCGCTATAATTATTTTCCCTCGCACGCCGCCACCGCCGGATGAACAAAAAAACAAAAAACAATAAACAAAAAAACAATAAAATGATGGGATCCACGCGCAGCTGTGTGGTGGCATTGGGATCATCCATCACAACTGCACGCCGGAGTATCAAGCGTTGGAGGTGCACAAGGTTAAGAAATACAAACATGGCTTTATGCGTGATCCGTCGGTGATGTCGCCGTCAAATACCGTTGGCGATGTGCTCGAGGCACGGCGCAAGAACGGCTTCACCGGTTACCCGGTCACCGAGAATGGCAAGCTCGGTGGCAAGCTGCTCGGCATGGTCACGTCCCGTGACATCGATTTCCGTGAACACCAACCGGAGATACTGCTCGCCGACATCATGACCACCCAACTGATAACCGCACCCAATGGCATCACTCTGCCGATGGCGAACGCCATACTGGAGAAGAGCAAGAAGGGCAAGCTGCCGATTGTCAATCAGGATGGCGAACTGGTCGCAATGATAGCGCGCACCGATTTGAAGAAGGCACGCTCCTATCCAAATGCATCCAAGGATTCCAATAAGCAGCTGCTTGTCGGCGCCGCAATTGGTACGCGCCATGAGGACAAGGCACGGCTCCATCTGCTCGTCGCGAACGGTGTCGATGTCATCATATTGGACTCATCGCAGGGCAATTCCATTTATCAGGTCGAGATGATCAAGTTCATCAAAGAGACGTATCCCGATCTGCAGGTCATTGGCGGCAATGGTAACTAACCCCTCCCTCCCCCACCCACAAAAACTACATGTCGCAATAATAGTTCCCAATACATATATATATATATATATATAGAAATTGTTCTTTTCCCTTTAAAGTACAGCAAAAGAATTGAATAATTAATTTTGCTTAAAGTGAGTAATTAGAATTTGAATTTGGAATTGGAATTGGAATTTTACAAAAACAGTTCCTAGTAAAATATTTGTACTGAGACTTTATGTATATATATGTATATATATATTCTTGATTTGGAACTATTATTCGAGATCATAGCATGCTTTTATACCCAAGTTGTACTAACACACACTCGCACACACACACACACTCACACATTGCTTGCTCTCGTTGCTCCTCGTGTGGCAGTTGTGACACGCGCCCAGGCCAAGAATCTCATCGATGCGGGCGTGGATGGTCTGCGCGTAGGCATGGGCTCCGGCTCCATTTGCATCACACAGGAGGTGATGGCCTGCGGCTGTCCACAGGCGACGGCCGTCTACCAGGTGTCCACATTTGCCAAACAGTTCGGTGTGCCGGTTATTGCCGATGGTGGCATCCAATCGATTGGACATATTGTTAAGGCATTGGCGCTGGGCGCCAGCGCTGTGATGATGGGCTCTCTGCTCGCTGGCACCTCGGAGGCGCCCGGTGAGTATTTCTTTTCGGACGGGGTCCGCTTGAAGAAATATCGTGGCATGGGCTCGTTGGAGGCAATGGAGCGTGGCGATGCCAAGGGCGCTGCAATGTCCCGTTACTATCACAATGAGATGGATAAAATGAAGGTCGCCCAGGGTGTCAGCGGCAGCATTGTCGACAAGGGATCCGTATTGCGCTATCTGCCGTATTTGGAATGCGGACTGCAGCACAGCTGCCAAGACATTGGCGCCAATTCGGTTAAAAAGCTCAGGTAAGTCATCGAGCCACTCCGCAACTGGCAACAAGCGACCAATATTCGCAACCAATATTCAATTTATTTCTATATATATATTTCTTTAATACAAAACAACTTCTATATTGAAGTCTGCGTCTGCGTCTGCGATCCCCCTTAAATTATATATATATGAAACGCTTACTTCTTGTTGTTAGCAAGCAAAACTGAATCGTTTTGCTTGACTGCTTTATAATAACTGAGTTGGAAAACTTTAGCCAATCATAGTTAAGCGTCGGACTACTGACTCTGCTGATATCTTGGTGTCGTTGTCGCTTTGGTCTCTGCAGCTCTTGTCGCTGCTGCTTTGTCGCTGTTGTCCCATCTTGCTCACTCCCACGATGCTCGTCATGTGGAATTTGCTGACGAATATTTTGCAGGCTGTGTCCGCCGACGAAGCTGAACTATGCTGACGATAATTGATTCTGGGTACTTGCCGCCGAGTCGTCCAATGCCGACGAGGCATCTATATTCTATTATTCTAGCTTGTTGTTAGCTCAAGTTACTTGTTTCGATAGTGCTTAACTTAAACATTTATATTCTTGATCTGTCCTATGCAGAGACCTTAAATGTTCAATACACCTTCTCTGCCTTGACATATTCGTGATCAATTGAACAAATATAAAGATCCACACACATTCAATATGTATATATAATAATTTCTATATGGCTGAAATCAGTCTTTCAATCGACTCGATTTATATTTAACAAACGGATTCAGGGTATACAGCTAGTCGAGCATATTCTTACTTGTCTTACGATTGAGTCAACTGATTTAATTTTGTTGCTTTTCGCATTTGCAGAGTGATGATCTACAATGGAGAGCTGCGCTTCATGAAGCGCACTCACTCGGCCCAGCAGGAGGGCAATGTTCACGGTCTGTTTAGCTATGAGAAGCGTCTCTTCTAACATACAACTAGCGCTGCAGCGCCGTCAGCTGCCAGCGCGGTTGGCCAACAACAACAACAGCGGCGGCAACATCAATCAACAGCACAACAACAGCAGCAACAACATCAGCAGCAGCAGCAGCAGCAGCACCAGCAGCAGCACCACCACCAGCATCAGCATCGACGGCAACAGCAACATGATCAATCGCATACCCGTGTGCAATATCTTGTTTATCCAACGGGGCACGATTTGAGCGTTAAGCGGCACATGTGACATGTTTACCCCGGATGCGGACATCTATCTTTTCCACGTTTTATTTAGTTCTTAAGAGCCCTTCTATCTATTAGGCTAAGTGCACCTAAGCACGTTTAACCCACTGTCGAATCTATTTGTCGAATCTAAAGCAAAAGGAGTCTACTTGCAACAACAATGTACTTACACACACACATATACATACATACATATTCTGTATATATATATATATATATATATACATATATATGCTATATTTGCCAAACTTAAATTGTACAAGAAAATACCTTGAAGTTATTTTGCGTGCTGTTCAAAACAAAAACGTATCAAAAATTTTTAGAGGCACGTTCATTCCCCGCAAATGATTTCCTTTATTTCTTTTTCCAATACATATATACACCTGATTGTTGATTTGTTTATATATATGTATATATACATTTTTTATATATTTATATAATTAATTTATAGGTAAATTTAGGCGGAAATAGATTCAGGTTAAATGTGTGCGTCAGTTAAAAATCTATGCAGTTCCTTCGTCTGTTTGTCAGTTTGGATATATATATATATATATATATGTATATATATCTATGGATAGATGTATGTACATGCTTTTCATGCTGTAAATGTCAGATTAACATTGCCGTCGTGCTGTGCACCTGCAAAATAACAACAAAAAAACCAATTAAAGACTTGACTTGACTTGACTTGACTTGACTTGACTTGACTTGGCTTGACTTGACTTGACTTGACTTGACTTGGCTTGACTTGGCTTGACTTGACTGACTTGGATACTTTTTATATACTTTTTGTATATCATGTCCAAAATACAATATATTCATTTTGTAAGCATAACTAAGACTTTGTTTCTTAATGAAAATCGGACAACTTGCTTAATTTGTTTGGCATATTTCATAGTTAAAGTGGCATGCAATTAAGAAAACTTTAGTTGCAAGTGGTAAGATTTGAATGTATTCATTATATAAAATGGGCTAAGGACATCACTACAGTGCCAAGGATATAAGACAGAGTGTTAGCAATAAGATCAAGGAATTGCAACTGGTCAGTCTCGAAACTTTCTTTACTGCATTTAAATGCACTTAAGTCGGAGCAATCAATAATTGTCTGGTGTTATTCTATTTGATTAAACCAGGTGTGTCCAGGTGTGTCCAGGTGTGTCCTGGTGTGTCCAGGTATGTCCTGGTGTGTCCAGGTGTGTCCAGGTGTGTCCAGGTGTGTCCAGGTCTGTCCAGGTCTGTCCTGGTGTGTCCTGGTGTGTCCAGGTGTGACCTGGTGTATGTATCCTATATCCCCTGCCTTTTGACCCAACCTTTGTGCATGAATTGCATATGCTGATTGACACGACTACGACTTACTGTGGAGAGGCAAACTTTGGCGGCACCGAGAAAATCATGTCCATACTTATCATCATCGAACAGCGCCACGTAGAGCAGCGAATTGCCCAGCTCCTCGGGCTCGACGCCAACAAATTGTAGCGTCTCATTGAAGTCCGGATTGCGGGTCTTGTGCACAGTTTTGGTGCGCTGCCAACGCGTATATTTCGTATGTCCCTCGGGCGTTACGATATTGAGCTTGCAATAGGGATCGGCCAGACCGGCTGCATCCATTGCGGGCAGATCGCGGGCGCGCACCATTGTACAATCCAGACTGTGGTAGCTCTCCCGATAGCTAATCGCAATCTCCAGCCAGCCCAGCAGTGGATCACGGCAGTGTTGTTGCTGCTGCTGCTGTTGATGTTGCTGCTGTTGATGTTGCTGCTGTTCTTGTTTTTGTTGCTGCTGCTGCTGCTGCTGCTGTTGTTGTTGTTGTTGTGTGGCCGAGTTGCCAGAACCGGAACTATCGCTGAACGACCACGATGAGCTGACCGAGCCGCGACGCAACAGAAAGCTGCTCTCGCGTCGCAGCTGGGCGACAGTGGATGCATTCGAGATGCTAACGGTGTCATAGCCATCCAGGCACTGTGAATGCCTCGGCGTCGTCGTCATCGTCGTCATCGTTGTCATCGTCGTCGTCGTCGGTGGTCGACCAAAAAAGAATGAGTTCGACAGCTTCCGTTCGCCGCCGTCGATGAAGCTGCGTATGGAGCCGTAGGCACGCAAACGGAAACTTTCATCACGCTGCAGTCGTTGTTGTTGTTGGTGTTGTTGTTGCTGTTGGTGTTGCTGTTGGTGTTGGTGTTGTTGAGACGATGGCGATGTTGCTGATGATGGCATTTTGCCCGTTACACCATCGAGCTCATCCTCCGGCTCGGAATGTGCACTGCCACCGGAATGGCTGCTGTTGCTGCCACTGCTGCTGGTGTCATCGTTGACGCGGATCGTTAGCTTCTTGATGCGTGCGGCACGCGTCGGTGTGCCGTGGCAACTCTGTACGGCCCGGCCGCAGCCGACTGGTGTCGATGTGGGCGTGGCAGTGGCACTGCGCGGCATATCATAGTTGGGCAGACCTTTGAAGAACCAGGCGCCCGACTTCTTCCACATCTCGCGCGTCTCCGAACAGATGCGACACAGCCAAATCTCGCGGGTCCGCTCGCTGTTGTGATACCGTATATTGATATCGACGCTGCACTTGGCGCAGACAGACTTGCGGCAATCCTCGCAGAGGATGCGCTGCGGCCGCAGCAGGCCAAAGGCATCGCCGCACAGTCGGCAACAGTTTGGACCGCGCTCGACGGCATGCAGCTTGATCTTCTCGACACGCTCGACAAGTCGGCCGACCCGCTGCCGCTCCGCTATCTCGATCTCCTCGTTCCGCCGGATCACCGATATGATGGCCTCCTGCTCGTCGGGCCGCAAGGGTTCGTTGGTCTTTGAGCTGCTCCAGCCGGCTTTCAATCTGCAAGCCAAGTGTAAGCAATCCGTTAGTGCGTGAATAATTACTATATATATATAGACCCTATAAGCCCATAACTCATTAAGCGGGTATATTCGCTAACAATATTCTAATAATCTAATGTTTTAATTTAGTCAGATTTGAACACAAAAACAAACAAACTGCTGCTAAAACTATTCTAAATAAACAATTAAAACGTTAAAGTTCGTCGAAGTATTTGTGTAAAACTCAATTCAAGCTTGGATAACTTTTGCTTAATTTAACAACAGTCTGCTCGAAATTGAAGCACAAATTAAGCCAATCATTTTTCAATCAATTTTCCCCCTCTTCAAGTGGGAGATAGGAAAAAGTCGACATCTCGAGACACCAAAATTCGATTGCTATTTTCATAACTAACTAAAGGGTGTCTGTCTAGTCTGGTGAGTGTGTGTGTTATGTGTGTGTGTGTGTGTGTATGTGTGTGTGTGTGAGGGTCGGTGTTTGCCGAGTGAGCGTAATTAGTGCTGGGCTACCTAATGCGGTATTCATGTTGTTTTCGTTGTAGCTGTTTTTGTTGTTGTTGTTGTTGTTGTTATTGTTGGGGCATAGCCTCAGCCTCAGTCCCAGGGCCAAAATGTCAAGTTCAAAGTTAATTAAGACGCAAAGGCGTCGGGGCTCAGGGTCAGACCGGGATTAGGACCGGGCTTGCGCGTTTTATAGCCACTTTGGAATCACTTACACATCGCATTTAAAACGCAACAGCTATACGGGTACACACACACACACACACATATATATATATATATATATATATATATATATATACTTGAGAGTAAATATGTATTTATGTAAACTAGAATGGAGCGTTTAATGGAAATTGTAGCTTAATTATAATCTAGCTTTTATATATATACTAGATTTAATAAAGCAAAACTGATCCATCAGCATTAATTTAAGCAGCAGCTAGAAAATAATTAATAAATAATACAATTGTATATTGTTTATACGAAATAAAGCCTTAACTATTCGGCTATTGGCAGCAATTGTTTGCGATGATAATCTTTTTGTGGGGCGCATAGCCTCTAACTTTAAAGCTGTACAAATCAAGTCCAGCCCATGTTCAAATTGACACGCACACATGCTACACACAGACACACACACACACACACGCCACACACACACACACATACACACACACACACACACACACACACAGACACTTGAACAGTTTAGCATGCAACGTGCTCGTTGAATGTTTATGTTACGCTTACTGCTTGTGTTCGTTCGCATTCCTGGTTTCATTGCCTTGCCCGGGGTTTATTGACATGCAAAAACTGTCTGAATGTAACACACACACACACACGCTACACACACACACACACATTTGATAAACTGAGCCACAGTTGAAGCGCCTTTTGTTTTTGTTGATTGAGAAAAGTAAGAAAAACTTGTCCAATATTGCTGACAACATCATCAATAGTATTGACTCAGTTCATTATAGCCAATGCGCACTGTAGCCTTCGCTCCAGCGTCGCCTGTTGCCTTGAGCACTTCCGGCTTCAGTTTGGGTCTCAGCTGCTGCTTGTTGTTGCCATTGTTCTTTGCAAATGGAGTCAATTTCACATTGCCAGCATTGCACGCGTCGATGGCAACTTGCAACAAACAAATTTGTGAAAAGCAGTTAGCAAATGAACTGTAAACTGTTAAACAAAGCATTTAACGAATGTGCAAACTGTTAACACTTCTAAAAACCAAAAACAAAACTAAAAAAAAAACTAGTTAATGCTGCTTGGGCTCATAACAACTGGCAATTGGCAATTGACAGGCGTCAATGAAATTAGTTAATGCATTTGAATACACATATAAGAAATGGCTGGAAAATGTGTGTTTGCAAATACAAATGCAATGAGAGGCGAGGCGAGGCGAGACGAGGCGCAACAGATAGATTGGCAAGGTCCAAAACGTAGCCAGCCAATTTAAATGGAGTCCTTCACACAGCTGCCACTGGCACTGCTGTGTTGCAATTTGAATTTCAAGTACACGCCTATCACACCACCCCCTGTCACCCCCCCATCCCCCCACCTTCGCCCAGCCACGCCCAACCAACTATTTATATTATATATACAGTGTGCATGCGTCACGCACAGCCGCATTGTTTCCATGCTGCTGCTGCTGTTGCTGCTGTTGCTGCTACTTTCGTTTCCTTCTCTATATATATATGTATGTATGTGTGCATGTATGTGTGTACTTGCTGCAAAAAAAAAGAAGGAAAAATGCGAGCGAACGGAAGTGTAAATTGAGCACTTTGAAACATGCTGCTGCCACACAGCTCCCAGCTGCCAGCCGCTGTGCCGCACGCTGTGCGTGTGTGCTTTGGGGATGCGGCATTATGCATAAAATGTGCGAGCCTCTCACACTGAGTGTGTGTGTGTGTTAGTGTGTGTGTGTGTGCGTGAGTGTGTGTGTGTGTGTGAGTACTTGTATTTAATGCTGCGTTAAGCCTCAATTCGCAGTCAGCTGGGATTGCGCCTCGCAGTATGCCACACGTTTTCCACTTTGATACAAACATATGCTACTAGCTTGTCTCTCTCCCTTTCTCTCTCTCTCTCTCTCTCTCTGTGTGTGTGTGTGTGCTGTATCAGCAGCACTCCCCCATACCCAGTCAGTCAGTCAGTCGCCGTCAATTGCAATAAATAAGCAAACACGTTTTTCTTTTCTTTTCTTTTGTTTTTGTTTTTTGTCTAAATAAAACAAAATTCGAGCATTATTAAAATTTAATTAAGCTGTCAGCGGCGTTGCGGCTCAGCGAGCGGGCATGTCAGCAATTATGATTAGACAGCGAGGACGAAGGACACCATGTGAGCTTTGCCTGGGTCCTTGACAGCTCCCCGGCAACTCCAGGGTCACTCACACACACTCACTCACACACTCACACACTCACAACACAACATTACAGTGGTCGGCATTTACATAAAATGCATTCCTCGAATAATTCTAAGCATTTTTCGAATGATTCCGTTTTGCAGCAGTTCAAAAATCGTATGCAATTAATCCATATAAATCACTAAGTTTTAAATATATTTTTCGCAACATGAAAATTGAATTTGGCAGAAATTGAAATTTCAGTTTTCGGAGTTCGCCTGCAAATCGCAAGCAATTTAAGTTGCTAGAAACTGTAACTATTTAAATAAAAAAAAAAAATACAAAATTAAATTAAGCACGCTTTTGCTAATTGTGAATACAATAAAACCATAATTAGCAAAGAATTAAATGAAAAAGTTGACAATTCCAATTTGATGGAAAGTGAAAAATGTGCGATGAGCGATCAGCGTTAAATGAAGCGTTCAGCTTAGCGGGCGACCACTGTAGCTCGCTCGCTCATTTCCTGAGTATGTGGATGTTTGATTAAGCTAATCACACACACACACATGCATATGCATATGTATATGTATATGCATATGTATGGAAGAGACAGCAAGGACTGACGCAGTCAAAGTTAATTAAATTATAACTAAAGCTTTGGGCGACACATACGCGACAGTTGGCATTGTTCTTGTTATTTGTTGTTGTTTTTAGCTTAGCGCTAACTGTTGCGCGCCGCCTTATCAGCGCAAGTAACAAAAGCAACAACAACAACAGCAACAACGGGAGCAACAACAGCAACAAGAAGAGCAGCCAGTTTCTGTTTATGACGCGCACAGCGCACACATTGTTTAAGTTTAGTCAATGCTAACGCTATTGTTTAACTTGCACACACACACACACACACACACACACACACACACACAAAGAGAGAGAGTCGCAGACTAACAGACTTTGAGCAGCCAGCCAATTGTTGCATTGACAAATTTAGATTGGTTAGTTTTTTGTTTTATTTTTTTTGTTGCTCCTTTTTGTACTTACTTGGCACGCAGGGCGAGCTGCCTGTCGCTGGGACAGACAAATTTGTTGGCCGTATTATTGCGATTCGCGAAATCCATCTTCTCACATTATATATATGTTTGCAACATTTTTATTTGCGATTGCAAACAGCAACAAAAACAAATGTAAAAGAAATATATATAAAAAAAAAACAACACACACACAACAAAAAACCGTTGCCTGCCAGCAGGCGCGCTTTCGTTAAAATGCTTGGGTTTGTTTATTCAAACTGTGGTTTAGCCGCATGCATGCATGCAAACGCCAAGAACAACAACAAAAACAGCAGCAGCAACAAAACAAAACACAACAGCAACAGCAATAGCAATAGCAACACCACAAGTAACAAGAAATAAATGCGAAAAACACGTCTAAATGCGCACGCAGCTGGTATGCGTCTATGGCTATGCTGCAGCCACAGTTGCCAGTTGCCCCATTCGCAGGCCGCAACGGCCGCTTGCGATGTTCCCAATTGCCGCCACAAACTATCGACAGCAAATTATCAAACATCGATTGTCGGCATACTGCATACGTTTATCGCCATCCTCTTTTCTACTTTAATTAATATTATTAACAAACATTGAAATCGACGATTTGATATTATTTAATTTCATATCATTTATTATGTGTAAAAATGCGAATATATTAACAACAGCATGCAATAATTGTAAGAAATAAATGCATTTAATATAAAAAAAATATTTTTATTTTTATCGTAATCGGTAAACTTATTACAAGCATTGTAATTTTAAATGTGTGTATGAATGCGATGTGTGCAGATCGATAACATAGGCATATCGATAACACGCGATTAGCAATTGCAACGGGACCAGTTAAGTTTGCCAGCCCAAAATGAAACACAATACGTGTAAAGGGGTCTGCTTTTACGGGCCAGTTGAGGCTGCGTTGGGGGTTGCTTTGGGGCCGCCATTCAACAAACATCTTCAGTTCCAATCCCTAGTTTCGTGCATATTTGCACACGCCGAGTCCAAAGCAAAGCCCGTTTGGGCAACAGTACTTGAGCCACTCTCTACCTCTCCCTCTCTCGCTCTCTCTCTATCTCCTCGCTCTCTCTCTGTGTGTGTCTCGCCTTCTCGCAGTCACTTTAGCTGTTTCCGGCTGGCATCTCATATTCCACACACTTTCATTGCATACTTTTGAGCGTGGACAGAAATGCCAGCTTTGTTGACTACTGGCTGACGACGGGTAACGGGTAGATTAGGGATGAAGACTTAGTTCGTTTTGGCGACATAGCAGCTCAATTGTTATTGTGGTTGTTGTTGTTGTTATTGTGCAAAAGCGTCAATGTCCTTGCCTTGCCAAACACGTAGCAACCACAGTCATTGTCCTGTGCAGTGTTGCCATCTTTAAGCGAGCAAAAATTGACTAGTTTTTCGAACAGAAAAAAGCCAGAATCAAAATGTGAAAAAAGCTAACAACAACAAATTGGTTCTGCTTGCTATTTTTGAATGTTTACATTCTTAGTTCAAGACTGGCAGTTGCACTTTAATTGTTAAACAAAACAAGAAAAAACGGCAAAGAATAAGTAATTAAAATTAGTTAATGATCGCCTTAAAAAAAAACAGCTGGATTTGGCGGGCAAAAAATAAACGAGCCATGTCAACACTGTCTGGGTGTGGCCAGTGCGCGCCTTCTGTGCATTTAAACGGAATTTATGCGCGGGGCCTCCAATAGCCAACACCCAGCACTCAACGGACAACTGACAACAAAGAGAAACCTGTATGCGCTTTTCTGGGATCACACCATACATTATCCTTTGACACTTGACATGTGTGCGTGTGCGAGTGTGTGTCTATGTGTGAACGTTCATTTTAAATAAATGCTGACAGCTAAATGAAGATATTTAATGTACGTGCCAAAGTTTCTTTTGCACACACACACGGAGACATTTCGCACGTCCAGCACGCTCGTAGACCACCTACACATGTCCATCTACCACTTTCCTGTCCTCTTCTTGTTGACATTGTGCTTGTTAGTTGTTGCTGTTGCCGTTGGTTGCTGGTTGTGTGTTTTGAATTTGGCATTCGCAGCGCGTTCTCGCCACAGTCGCAGTCGGCATAATAATAAATAGAAAAAAATACGAAACGACAAGTGCGACGCCAGCAGCGTCAGAGGCAATTGTCCTTCGGATAAACTGTCAGCATCTAAAACACTTCAAGCCTCAAGCTTTTCAACTTAATGAGTTAGGACTGTGATAGGCCGAGTCCACTTTCTGCCACCATTAAATTGCATGAATGCCAAATCAATTATCTGGTATGGCTTCAGTTCGCATAAATATTGCCAGTTATTGCAGTTACTGCCTTCTTGCCTAGGTAAGGACTGCAGTTAAAAATCCAAATTTGTTGATGTTGAACAAATTATAATTTCGCTTCCAAATGCAAATGATATATACAAATTTAAGTTTTAGGAGGGGTTAGGTTTTACAAACGTACAGCTTTTTATACATAAATCAAAATATATATATAACAATTGTAAATATGCGGTAATGCGAGACCATCCATGCTAGGAAATAAATACTTTTGTATTTGTTTTTTGTTTTTTTGTCTTTGGGTCATCCATCATTAGGCATCGACAAAGAGGCAACAAACAGCCCATTTCTGTGCACAATACAAAAAGTGTTTGCTTTATATTTATATATTCGTAATTCCGTTTATTTTTCAGCATTTAGTTTCTTTCAGTTTGTTTTCTATTATCAATGTCTTTGTTTATCTTAAAGCAAATTTCTACTACACAACAAATTGCGTTTTGTTATTGCATTATCTCATTCTAGAAACGCAAAATATATCAAATAAATTACATAATCAAGGGTGCAACAAACAAAAATAAAACAATAATAATAATATATAAAAAAAAAAAGAAAAGTTCAACCGAATAGTTTCAGTTAATTTTTGAATTTTGTATTTTATATATTAATTTTACGTTTTTTAACTAGTCTATTCTAGGTTTCCACTACGGTCATTCCAAGCGTAGCATTATAGCTATCTCTCTCTCTCTCTCTATCTCACTCTCTCTCTCTATCTCACTCTCTCTCTCTCTCTCTATCTCACTCTCTCTCTCTCTCTCTATCTCTCTTACTCTTTCAATCGCTAGCACAAACAATATGTGTACTTGTACAAAATAAATCAGTATTTTTATATAGCATAATTTTAACTTATAACTCGACTCGATTCAGAATTTAAAATTAAAGTAAAGACCCCCAAAAATTAAAGAAATCAAAAACTTTTGTAAAAATTTGACTAACACAAACGCAAAAAATTTAAAAACAAAGGAATTTTGCAAAGTGGGCGTGGCAGTTGATGCCTATTCGCGCAGCGCTTTCTGCTTGTTATGTTTCTTCATGCCGCCGCCACTGACTGTGGGCGTGGCAGGTGCCGGCACTGCCACATTGCGGTGTTTCTTGTGCAGCCGCTTGTGATAGCTCTGTGCGAGCGAATTGACAATGGAGACAACGAAATAGCAGACCATGCCAATGACAAAGGTCTCAAAGATCTTGGAGATTAGATTGCCGGAATCGGCACCAGCGCCAGCATTGGCATTGCGTCCGCGCTGCTGTCGATGCAATCGCTGCTTCTGATTCTCGAGGAATGCCTTAAACGGCTGCTGCAGCTTCCGGCCAAAAACCGGCACCGTTGCGAGAAGATCGACGGCGCGCTCGATGAGCGTCTCATTGAACGCAATGATCACAAAGATCTTCTGTATATGCATCTTGATGATCGCTTTGCCAATTAGTGTGGCGCCAAAGAACGTCCAGAATGGCACCAGGAAATGTCCGCAAGTGATGCCCGCCAAATCGAACAGTGGATTGGGAATCTGCACAGACAATTTCAATTAGAATTCGGATTCAAAAATAAAAACTCTTTTGCAGAGATCATGTTGATCTCTACAGGACAAGAGCAAAATGGACATACGCTTGCACAGGCCAATATGCCAAAGAAGCCGACACGCTCGACGACGCGCTCCATGAACAGCTTGCCCTTGTCCATCAGGCTGAGGTTCTTCTGATGCCGCTTGGCATTGAGTGCCTCAAACTCGGCCAACTCCTCGGCATCGTCCGGATCGTAGCCGGACAAACGTGCCGCCTTGGCCATAAAATACGGCGGCAGTTCACCGAGGGCGGTGCCAGCGCCCCAAAGGAATGCCTCCAGACGCACCTTTGACATGATCGACCAGATGTTCGGCATGCGCTTCAAATACGGCTCCTCCGGACAGATGATGCTGTTCATAATAAGTCACACATTACACACATATAGATATATAGAGAAGATATAGTACATAAGTTATGCTCGTACAATGATCGCTCGCAAATTGAAATTCATTCCTCAAAAGTTAATTATGATAAATTACATAGACTATATAATTAAACATAGAGTGTGCTCGACTAGCAGATACCTCGCCTGCAGTCATTTTTAGCTTGGTATAGAATATATATTTTTTTCGTTTTCCTCAAATTTCTTGAGAGTTATTAGCGAGCGATCACTGTACTGTGCCTGAGATTATCAAGATTTGATTTTGTGATTATTCACTCACTCGTCGGGATAGGGTGGCTGTGGAAAGTCAAGTGAATTGCACTCGTAGCCGGCGAGTGTGACGCTGGCTATATGCGGTCCCAGATACAATAGAAACGTATGCAGCCCGGTGCCGAGGCCAACAGATGAGAGGACGCCGAGTCCGAGCCAGTAGACAAAGAACCAGGTGTTCCGACGCACCAGCTCAATGATCAGCTGATGGGGTCCATCAATTTTGTAAATTATGCTAAATACAATACCTATTACTATTAACACAGCCAGCATGCTGCGTTGCTTCATTAAACTGAAACAGAGAGCGACAAAGACAAAAATGATTTAGTTGATGCTGTAGATTATGTGGTGGTTGTGGTTGCCTCACCTGCTGCTCCATGAGCGGAGCAGTGCAATCAGTTCGAGTGCACAATATTTGGACGTTTGCATGGGTCGACGCCAGAGGACGAGCTGTGCACGCTCGATCCGCTCTTTGTCCTTTTGCTGTTTATCCTTTTTGCTTAACTGCATTCTATGGCTGCCGCCGCTGTTCGGCTTCGTGTGTGTCTGCAATTTGTTGCTGTTGCTGCTGTTGTTGCTGCTGCTAAATGAGGTGTTGCTGTTGCTGCTGTTGCTGTTGGTGTTGGTATTGCTGCTGTTGCCCTTGGTAGCGCTACCATTGGGCGACAGTTTTTTTTGGCTCTTGTTGCTGCCGATGCTGCTGTTGTTGCTGTTGCTGTTGATGTTGCCTTCGTCCTGCTGCTGCTGCTGCTTGCGCTGGCGTGTGCTACTCGCATGGCTGACTGTGTCCTTTTTGTTGTGTTGTGACATTTAAGCGACTTTTTGTATGGCCTCAAGCAGCTACTAAATGATTAATACCGAATTTCAATAAATTAAATTATAATTAAAAGTGTGCCCGACGAACAGATGCCCTGTATCGCACTTGTTTATAACAAAAAAGTTGCACAAATCAACAAATAATAAATATAAAAAAATATATATTTTTGTCATAATTAAAAATGTTGGTTAATTTTAAACATGGTTTGCAGCAACTTTTAAAGCCTAGAAAACACAACGGTGACTGGTAGTGGCTAATTTAATTCTATAAACAATTTGTACTGAAATATTTATTTATTTAATACAGCAGCAGCCGCAATAAGCAACTATATATTTTTATTTTTTATTTACTTATGAATATTTTTCGTGCTGGTAGATATTTGAATATTAAATATTGAGTTGTGCCTCTTTAGTGAAATGTGTGCGATATATGTATATATATATATATATATATATATATATATATACATATATCGCACATATATATATATTTAGACAATCCTTAAATAACTTCTGTGGCCTTAAAATGTATGAGTGAGTGCCAAATTGCACAGATCATATTTTTATCGATCATTTGCAGTTTTTCTATCTCTATCAATATCTACTTTTTTATTGCAATTCAACAATTTATTAACCAAATTGTTGCCACTATATCATTATAATCGCCTTCATTAATTACCCATACTGTGTAGGCATTAGATTTTTCTACAAAATTTTAAAGTGTACTCAATAGTTGGTGTGAATTAAATATATATTTCTACCTTGCCGACCTTTATTAGTTTGGTGGCATTTGCTACAATTTGGGTGCTAGTTGGCAACGCAGCAACTAAAAATATGCACGTATGTGTGCGTGCGTGTGTGTGAGTGTGTGGTGTGCGCGGGAAAAGCACAACAACGGATTATCATACGATACTTAAGCACCAATAAAATGAATCCACATAGCAGAACACACACACGTGTAAGTCTGATCACACACATACATACATATGTGGAGGTTCTGTAAAGCGTAGCAGAAAACGACAAGAACAACAACAACAGCAAGAACATGCTGATCAGTAACAAAAAAATGGACATTAACATTTTAATTTCACTTGTCATAACGGCGTCGTGGTACACACATAAATGCACAAAAGCGTGTGACAAGAGGCTGCGTGTTACTATAGCAGCGGGTACGGATGGGAGGCTGGTATGGAGGTCGTCGTTTACGATGGCTGCTGCTGATTCTGCTTAATCAGCTGTTTGAGTTTTGTTGTTGCCCTGCTACAGTCCCAACCAGTGCTGCCAGTTCCCATTTTGTTCGCTGTGAAATCTAACTTTTTGCAACGTACGATTACAAAGACAATTTTTAACATAAGTTAGCTTTCTTATCATGATAAAGAGTACAAGATTATGAATTGGCCAGTAAAAGTATGAATTTTTGTAAAATCAGCTTTTTTTTATGCTCGTTGAAAGTTGGCAGCACTAGTTTTAGTATCACCATGCACCACGTATGTTTGGAAGTGTATATATGTAAATGTTAATTAAATAAAACCGTGTGACCACAGTTTATGAAAGTTTCCTTGGCAGGCAAGAACCGAGACTGTAAAAGTAACCACTGCTGCATTTGTGCCGTTAAGTCTGTGCTGATGTTTTTCTCTGATGGGGGTGGCAAATGGCGCACTGACAGCAAAACCAATTTACCAATATACCAATACGAAATAACAACAAAGCGAACTTAAAAGCGACGACAAAGAATAAATGCGTCACACAAAACAGCTCGAAACAAAAATCAATTGTAATTGCTCTCGTTGCACTCGTTGGCTGCTATGACAACAATAATAATAATAATTATCTGAATACAATCTATTTACTTATGTGACACAAGCTGTACTTGGCACCGACAACAATAGCAACAGCAACAAAAAACACAAGCACTTCTTGATTTTTGCGCCTGTTTTGTAACTGTGGGCGGCCGAGAATTTATCGCCTTGTTAACCCGGAAAAAACACGCCGTTTTTATTTTACCTGATTTGTGTTCTTAGGTTTTTTTTTTAGCAAATCCGTGCACGTTATCGCTCTTTGGCCAGCCGTTCGCTTGCACTTTGAGTAATTGATTCTTTTCACATAAAACTAAGGACTTAACTACGAATAAGAATGTGCAAAGCCTACCTACTGCCTGCATAAAAAAAACACGTCTAAACTTCGGCTAAACAACAGTCGACGATGTTAATATGCCATGCTCAAAATGGTAATGTTATTGGCACAACCTTTGTTATTAAAAACAACTGTTAACGCGCTGTTGAGCTTTAAAATAACATGTCAATTACAGAAATATGGTCTCACTCGTATTCAAAAAGCAGTGTTGCTAACTTGCACAGGGCTGCCCTCAATAGTGCGTTAACATCGATTTTTAATTTTGAGATATATCGAGAACCAAACAAAAAAAATATATAATTTGAAATACTTTCTGGAAAGATGGAAAATTCAAATCCAAATGTATGTATTTATAAAAACATACGTGGCCTTTACGGTGTGAATTTTCACTTTCCCCGATCGCAAATTCAAGACCCAATGTCATGACGTGTTCATTACGAGCCTTAAGAAAATAAAATTAAGCAATTTTATTTTGGTTTTTTGTTTTTTTTTTTGACAAGTTATCCAACTTTTGTATATCTTTTTTTGTATTTATTTAATTAATAGTAGATTAATTACTGTACGCTTAACCAAGAGTGTCCTAATTGTAACCATACACACTAAATATGCACAACATTTTGTTGTATTATTACAAAAAAAAAAAGAAGAAAGATATTGAAGTACCTCACAAAAATTTGAAAATTGCACGGTACGCAGCTATGGCAAAAGAGTAAAATGAACAAAATGGTGCCAAGTAAATATTGTTAAAGCATAGGTAATCTGAAATACTAGCGCGTATAGAAAATGTTTATATAAAATAATTTTCACATAACATTTGTTTTTGTCCTATAATTTTTTTCGTTCTCATTTTCTATAGACAATTTTAAGTTGTTTTTGTGGGTTTTTGATTTTTTTTTTGTCAATAGTTTACCACCTTAGACCTGCACAATTTGTTTAGCTATCGTTCTTTTTGTGTTTTTTTTTTTTTTTTTCTGTTTTTGTTTTTTGTTTGCATTATATGTTAAACTGCATGCTAAACGTAAAATGTATGTATATTTATATATATATATATATATATATATATATAAAGAATTTTCTGTATAGGTTTTGTTGTTGCATGGTTTGCCGCACAATAGGGAGAGATGCAGTCGATTTTTACTTATCCATTCCATAGACATTCTCATCGGAGTAGGCTATGTACAGGAAATAATCCTCCTCGTGATGCTCCTGGAAAGGGGTAGAGATATGAGTGAGTTTAGATTTTTATTTTAGTTGTTATTAGATAATACCTGGTACAATGAGCCCATTGTTGCCGATGTTGGGGGAATGACATTGTTGACGAAAAAGAAGAGTGCATCCTCAGGACGCAGGTGGATGCGTTTACGGATGAGAAAGTAGAACTGTCCCACAGTCAAATCGGATGGCACCAGATACTTCTTTTTGTCCAAATCGCCAATGCGCGCCTTCGGTGCCTTCTCCACTATCACCTGTATAATGTAAGCAGCAAAATCGAAGAAGGAATTAGAGCATTTCATCAGTTATGGATGATACAATAAATTGCGTCTTCAAAAAAAAAAGTGAATACGTGACGACATACCGATAAATCAAGCACTCGCATATATGCATATATATATATGGGGATATAGATATATATATATATATATAGACATAGTACGTGTGTAGACTCATTCTCAAATATTTACTAACGAGTGTAATTGCATTTTTTTGTGTAGCATTGCAGCAATAGAGAACAAAGCGAACAAAAAATGCAAAACAATTTGACAGTGGCAAGTGGCAAATGTTAGCAACATCAATTAAAAAGGCATGCAATGTATGTATATACACACATATTTATACATATGTGTGTACACACTTAGAATTGCTGTTAACTAGCAAGAGCCAAATAAGAGGGGGGTGTCATTGGCCGTGCTCAAGGTGAAGACGACCAATAGTTATATATGTATATATATTTCATTTATATGTGTACACTTTGTATTTGTTTATACATATGTATATGGACATAATTAGCGAGCGACCAGCTGGCCTTGCCTGTATTTGGTTTCTCGTCAGTCAGCTGTTATGTGATTTTCAGTGCCTGCTGCTGCTTGCCAAAATACAAAACTTGTGAAACACAAAGCAAGTCAAGCAAGCACAAACCGTTTGTTAAATATATATATATATACTATAATAGAACGAGAAGTAAACTGAATAATATAATGAGCAAGGTGATTGAGCAGAAGGAAGTGAGGCGAGGTGCTGGCAGTGTTGCCACATTGTCATCATTAAGAATTGCAATATTTCTGCTCAAGCAAGAAAAATGGCTGCGGCTTCCTTTGCTGATAACAGTGGGAATTACAGAGGGAGAGGGAGAGCGAGAGAGAGAAATCTTTTCAATTTATTACATATGGTGAAATAAGCAAACAAAGTGAGCAAGTCGCTATGACTAATTGTGGATTCAAAGCAAAAACAGAAAAGTGTAGCACAAACAATTAACATTAGCCAAAATCATAGGCTGTTATTTTTTTTCTACTTTTTTAATGCGCAGTTCTAAAACAGTCTGGACAACCTTTTTGCAAATCAACAAACAAAAACAACGCACTTTACGCAAACAAAAAAACACACAAAAATTGTTGATTTCATAGAGAAAAAAAAAAAACAACTGTCAGGTTGGCCGTGTGTGCGTTGATAGATAACAAGGAGGGGGGAGCTGACGCCGTGGAGGTAAATAGCGAGCAAGAAGCGAAATGAAAAACAACAGCACAACAGCTGAGCAAGCGAGTCAGCTAGCAGCTCGTCTCTCTCGCACACACACACATTCATGGTCCGAACAAAGCCTGCTGTGTATGTGTTGGTTGATGCATCAATTTGTTTGATTTTCACTTGAGATTTGGCCTGTGCTGACTAAAAAAAAAAAATTTGATTTGCAGGCAACATATGTGAAAAAGTGCCGCTGATAATTAAGAGCAAGAAATGATCATCAAATTATTACCATTTGCATCTACAGCCAATTTGCGCATTATTGATTTTCCCCGCAATGTGTGTGTGCGTGTGTGTATAGCAAAAGCAACAACAACACACACATACACAAATTGAACGACGCAAAACAATCGCATACATATAAACAACCCAACACACACACACACACACATGCACAGTGTTAGGAAAGTCAAAAATACACATTTAGATATAAATACTCGATTTTATTATACTTACAGGCACACGGTCAGGATATTTACGGCGAATTTTGTCGCCTTCGGCGCGACGCTTCTCAAATGCATGCTCCTCTTTATATTGGAATTTCATGATTGTGCTTGCTAAATAATTGTATAAGAAACGCAGTTTTCACTTTACTTTTTAACCAACCCAATAAAAAAAAACTAGCTGTCGCTGTCGTCTGTAGTTCACTTGTGCTGACTGCTTAATTCAGTATGACCAATTCAAATGCAAACGAAAAGACCAAAAGTTCGTGCAAGTGCTAAAATTAGCAATCAGTGTGACTGTAAGTTTTTCCCATTAAGAGCCTGAAAAAAATACCAGGAAAATACCAAGCTGTACCTAAAATAGTGCTGTATATCGTGTTGGGAAAACAATCGACATTCACTCCAATAAAAAAACAGAATCGATGACTTTTGTATATTGCGATATATTGGTTCTTTTCCTCCGTGGTTTTCAAGTAATAGGATGGCTCCAACTGTAAGCGCTCATGAAAAATCGCAAATTAGTTGCACCATCACATGTAAATTATGTTCAACAAATGCAAAATATGCAGCCAAAAACTACTCCGCGTGCGCACACAGTGAGATTTGTACAAAAAACATACGTGTGATGGTGCAAATAATTCATTGCAAATAAATTGCGCCTAAAATAATTATATGTATACAAATCTCAAATCTTAGGCCAAGACCAACAAGGGAGATACCAAGGCGTCGGCTGCCAAGCCCGCCGAGAAGAAGGCTGCACCAGCCGCCGCCAAGGGCAAAGTGGAGAAGCCCAAGGCAACTGAGGCTGCTAAACCAGCGGCTGCTGCTGCTAAGAACGTGAAGAAGGCACCGGAAGTCGCTAAGGATGTGAAGGCAGCCGCTGCAGGCAAGCCCGCTGCCGCTGCGAAAGCAGCTGCTTCCGGCACAAAGGCGGCACCAGCTGCTGCCGCCGCCAAGAAATCGGCGCCAGCTCCAGCTGCGGCCAAGAAGGACACCAAGGCTGCTGCTGCTGCACCGGCGGCTGGTGCCAAGAAGGCTGCTCCCGCTGCCGTGAAGAAGGCAGCGCCAACTGCAGCTGCTGCTCCGCCAGCAAAGAAGGCAGCGCCTGCCGTTGCCAAGCTTGCTGCTGCAGCACCAGCTGCTGCCGCCGCCGCTGTTCCCGCCGCTGCTGCTGCTGCCAAGCCAGCTGTGGCCAAGCCTAAAGCGAAGACAGCAACGCCGGCGCCGAGCAAGGTTGTGAAGAAGAATGCGTTGCGTGGCAAGGGACTGAAGAAGAAGAAGGTCTCGCTGCGCTTCACAATCGACTGCACCAACATTGCCGAGGACAACATTATGGATGTGGCCGATTTCGTAAGTATCACACAAGTTTCCCACAACACATTCATGTTGCATCCAAACCAAGAAGAAGCAGCAGCAGCGGCTACTAACCATAACCTCAAAGATAGCGACAAAAACAGCGCAACAGTGACGTCAGTCCAGTGCTACCACACCAAGCTTTTCATTGCCGCAAAACACAGAGGCTCTGGATAAAAAGTTGTGGTTACAGCAAATAATTTCGGTAGCGATTAAACTGCACTTGGCAAAATTATGCCAGCCATTTGCGGTTAACAACTGCTGAAACAAGTCTAGATTCCAACTAGGAATCCGTCTCCATTTCTCGTAGATATCGCTTATCGGTATTATACGCTCAATGATTGTCCTTTCATTGTGACCCGACGCAACTTGTGTCGATCGTTTCTCTCTGACAAGGGGCTCTGGACACTGCACAACGGGGTAGCCACTGATCGCCAGTACCGGGTCTGGCCAGTTGGTGCAACCGTCTGTGAACAGCGTCAAGTCGTGCTATGTGTACCGCCACGTGGTGGGCCCTGGGTTGAACGTGCCACATCCGTGGTGCGTCAGGCCAAAATTCATAGTGCGCCCTGCTATAAAAGCGTGTACAATTTTGCAAATCTCGTCACGCTGCAGGTTTCTCCACGAAGCTAAAAAAAATATAAATAATGAATAGTTTAAAAAGGGGAAACCTTTTTGCGCTATACGCGCATATATACTCTTTAGGAGTATATATCTACCATATAAATATGTATGTATACTAGATATAGCAGGGCGCAATCCTGCCCAGCTGCTGTAAGTCATAATGTCGTCGCAACTCGGACCAGGAAAAAATTTAAAAAAAAACAGGTATATTGCTACTGCTCCTCCCTCTCCATTCATTCATCCATCACTTTAACGAATTGGGAATAAGTTCAATCGATACCCAGTATTATTGTTCATTATTGCCTGGGTTTTTTTTGTTGTACGCTTTAACTTATTCGTAGTTCGATTTATTACAACCCCCTCCCTCCATATAATGTATACTTTTAGGCCACGCCGATTTGCCGTCAGAGAGTGAAGGCTTCTTTTAGCCATTGGTCGCTCTGATGGCAGTGTACTCAGTGGCATATTGAAAAATTGGTCACTCTTCTTTATTTGGGCCTTTTGTTTTCGAATTTACTATTGACTTTTGGCCTTAACAAAGAAAGAGACAGAACAACAACGGTTCGGAAAGAGACAGAGAGAGAGCATTTTGTAATTGTAGTCCGTCCCTTTCTAATAACTGAATATTTCTAACTCCCCGTTTCGCAGGAGAAATATGTGAAGGCTCGCCTAAAGGTCAACGGAAAGGTGAACAATCTGGGCAACAATGTCACCTTCGAGCGCTCCAAGATGAAGCTTATCGTTAGCTCCGATGTGCACTTCTCCAAGGCCTACCTCAAGTACTTGACCAAGAAGTACCTGAAGAAGAACAGTCTGCGCGACTGGATCCGTGTGGTTGCCAACGAGAAGGACTCGTACGAGCTGCGCTACTTCAGAATAAGCTCCAACGATGATGAAGACGACGATGCGGAGTAAAGATTCAAAACAGCAATTTTTATACATGATCTGTTTTTAAATACAAACGCCACCACACATGGTTTACATGAAATAAAGAAACAAAATTCGAAAGTTGTCGAAACTCAAATAGTTTTTTTTCTTTCGCTTTTATTCGATCTCTGCGAATTTATATATATAAATATATATATATATATATATATGTGTATGTATGTATATGTTGGTCAGCATCAATTGCTGCATTTGTTTGCTGCCATGGGAAATTGACGCAGTTTTAAATCTTAATAGAGGGCATTATAATTTGGTCGTCTGTATATATATATATATATATATATATATATTGAACAGCATCATTAGCCGAGTCGATGTAGCCATGTCTGTCTGTCGGCCCGTCTGCTTTTTATGCCAACTGGTCGCTCGCTCAGCCTTGAAGCTTGGCATATGTTCGTCATTTTGCTGCAGACCTGATTGAATCACTATATCATATAGCTGCCATAGGAACAATTAGACGACAGATGGCTTTTTGTTCAACAAAATATGCGAACCCAACTCACCCAATTTAATTTATTATGTATTTTTATGCTGCTCCAAAAAAAAAAAAGAAAAAACAAATTGATGGTCAAATTTTAGATGTCGGCGGCTATTTGAGGCCGATCTACAAGAGAAGGGTTTGTTAATCTGGCCCAATATTAACGCAAAGCGCAGTGGAGAGCTGTGTAATCTGAGTCGGACCAACTGCTCTGCAGTAATCCAAGCTCTAACTGGGCACTGGTTGGTCGGCATTCATGCCAACAGACTCCAGGTGCCGTATAATGATTTCTGCAGAAGCTGCAAAGAGGAGAAAGACATTGAATCCCCGGGGCACTTCTTCTGCAATCCTGGGAAACTACTCCCCAACCGGCCTATCAGAGCTAGAAAACATGAGACCGGCCAGGTTCGCAAAATATATAATCGCAACTGGCTGGGCAAATGTCTAACTGTTCAGGATGCTTCCAGAGCACGAGTATAGAATAAATCCCCCCCAGATCCCATACGGCACGACAACGGGCCAAATATGGCCTAAATGTGTGAACCCATTGGGTTGACAGCCTAACCTAATCTGTTTTTGAAATGACGGTTGCTGAAATTCACAGATTTCTAAAAATTGTAGTAAAATTGTGTTTACATCAGCTCTGACCGAAAAATGATTTGTGAAATTGCCAAAAAGCAAATATAAATTGATTTTACAGTGGGGAAAATCCGTGGGTGGCGTTCGGCATATGAAGTTGATTGTTGTGTTTGTTTCACATCGTTGCCGCACCACAATTGTTACGGTTGTAAAAACACACTCCAAACACACACGCACACACACCCACACACACACATGCACACACACACATGCACACACACACAGTGCAACACACTCCAAACACACACGCACTGTTTGATTGTATTCGCTAATCAGTGAAAGTTTTTCTTATGTGTTGTTATTGATGTGCAGACTACTCAAAGAGAGATCTTTGCTGGATCGGCTATGCCCGATAACAACTGATAGATAGCATAGATATAGATACAGATATATGCCTAGAGTTGCTGTTGTTGTTGTTGTTATTCGATGGAAAGAAAGACGAGCTGGAAGCTTGAGGTGCGGCGTGTTGTTTAAGCTTTTATTGAGTCAATTGACAAGAATAAGAATAAAAATAATTAATAAAAACAAACAAGAAAACAAAAAGGAAAAATAATGGTTGACAAAACAATATTGTATAATAAAAGGGTGCAAGACTAATGAAAAAGCATCTACGAATAACGCTTAAGCAACAATTGCTACAAATTTAATATATCATATAATACATTCACTGAGATTATCGTTGTCTTTTATGGGTTGTATGTGGGCAGAGGTGTAGGGTATACGGGAATATGGGATCAATGCGATCAATGCCCTATAAAAATGGTCCACATTCGAATGTTCAATATATATATAAAGTACGAGATTCACAGTTAATATCTGTATTCCTTGATAGCGGGATAGCTGCCAATTATCATCATCATAAATATCATCATCACAATTGAAGGCCTTCTGGTTAATATCAGGCGTAGTCATCGGCAAAATACGGATTACAACGGTAAAACTACTAGATAACAATGCATAATTTCAAAGGTACGCTGCAATGCGGGGAGGCGGGTGTTGGGGGTGGCGGTGGGGGCGGGCACGACTAGGTTTGGGTTGTGGGGGTGGTTGTCTTTTTGCGTTTTGGGTTTGTTGTTCTAGTGTCGCAACTAAAGAGTGCTAAGCGCAATAATTGGATTTAATCGTGACCCGTTCAGTTCGCCACGATGACAAGGCGCCAGAGCCAGCCCCCAAGGAGGACAACGAGCAGTGACAACTGGCTACTGACCAACTGGCTGCTGACGCCACTGGTGCTGGAGCGTACGGCTGCCTGATCTGGGGGAAGCATTGCCGGTGGCGGCGGCTGACTGGTGGCCATCGGAGCCAGCGGTACGGGTGCACCGCCGGGCGCAGCGGCTGGCGGCGGTGGTGCCGGATAACAGGCCACTTTCTCCACTTCAATCATTTTGCTGCTATCGGCCGGATCTGTTTCGTTGACCTTGGTGGGCACACAAATGATGCCGCCAGGCGGTGGTGGTGGTGCTGCTGCAGCCGGATCTGTTCCATTGGTCATCGGCATGGTCTCATTAGTGGGCGAGAATGGGGCGAGATGTGCAGGCGGTGCATCCATTTGAGTGGCATTCATGGGGGCCATGGGGGCCACGGGGGCGCCATTTGCATTGATGACAGTGGTGCCATCGCTGGCATTCACAGGCACACCATTGTTGATAATAATGATGCGATCCTGACCAGCGGCAGGCGCTGGCGCCGCAGCCACCGGCTGCGATGAGCTGCTACCGCCCGACGGAGTCAATGCATGACCCAACAGAGCACCGCCCAATCCACCAGCCAGCAGACCAGTTCCTGTAAGAGAAGAAGGTCTCAGTTTTAAATCTTTACTTCGATTTGATTTTGAATCCTTTTCGATTTTTAATTTTATCGAGGTTTTCAGATTTTCCAATTGATTTGTGCTTACCGAAGCCCAGGCCGGAGGAGGAGGATTGCTGTGGTGCTTGCGGATAGTAAACGGCCCCAGGTGGCAGCGCGGCGCCCGCCTGGAGATATGTGGCGCCCGGTGGTGGAGCTGCAGCCGGATGATAACCGCCAGCGGGCAGGCCACCCGATGGATAACCGCCAGCGGGCAGGCCACCCGATGGATAGCCGCCGCTAGGTTGATAGACACTGCCGGCGGGCATATGGCTGCCAGCTGGATAATAAGTGGCGCCCGGTGGCACACCCGAATATTGCTGGCCATGATTCTGGGTGGCTGTTATCGGCTGATGCACATTGGAGCCGGGTGCACCATAGTTGGGCGCATGATACGCTGGCGGTGGCTCATGGATGTTGGTGTGTGCGCCACCAGCCGGATTCGAGGCGGAATAAGAGGGCGGCGGTCCATGTTGCGGTACATTCCAGCCAGCAGCTGGCGGATTTTGATTAGCGTTGGAGTTAGCGCCACTTGCCGGACGATTTGGTTGTGAATTGTAATTGGGATAGCTCAGTTTGGCAACATCAGCGTGGGAGTTGCCGCCGTTGCCATTGCCATTGCTGTTGCTGCTGTAGCTGGGCTGAGTCACATGACCCGAGTTGCTGCTGGATGATGGTCTGCGTTGGTTGCTGCCCTGGTTACGGCGCGCATCCACAACACCCAAACCGATGCCGCCATTAGTCAGCAGCACAGCAAACACGGTGACAACGACAATTGCGCATTTTGTACCCACTGCCATCGCAACAATCACCGTCACAGCCGTTTTTTAACGATTTTCTCTATATATATACTATGCATATAAATTATGCAAATATTTACATAGTATATTTGTGTGTGTGTATGCGACGAGTGAGTGGCAGGCAGTCAGCGCAGCAGCATGTAAATTGTTCGAAATGATATGATGATGATTATTATTATTATTTTGAATCATGCGACCAAATACACTCAAGTTAACAATAAAATTCAATATGTGCATGCTAATTACCCAATAAAGAAACTTGTTTCTCTCTTCCAATGCTATTGTTGTTCTTGCTGTTGCTACTGGTATTATTTATGGCCGATTGTTGAACGACTTCCACGTACGAGCGCTGCGAGTGTCGAGCGTGGTTTAATAATACTGCAATTCAAAAACCTTGCTTGGAGCTGCTGTTTGCTGATCAACAAATGTTATTTGGTGTTATCGATTTGATGCAATGCATAGCATTGCCGTTGGTGCTGCCAACTCACAGCGATGGCGTTGTGGCGCCAAAAGTTCGCAGGGAAGTTCAGTTTTCTTATCAATGCAGGTTCCGTTTTCTTATCATTGAAATTTGGATTAAATTGTATTTGATTAATTATATAATTATTGCGGATCTACCTGGAGCTGCTTGCTGATCAACAAATGTTATTTACTGTTATCGATTTGATGCTATGTATAGCATCGCCGTTGGTGCTACCAACTCACAGCGATGGCGTTGTGGCGCCAAAACTTTACAGGCAATTTCATTTCAGCTATTGCGAACGAATTCTAATATTTCTAAAACATCATGGTGCCTCAATAATAAAATTAAATTATAGAAAAATTATCAAAAAGAATATGAACACAAATATTTTACAATAAACGCAGTGTAAGCAGTGCAGTTGGCAACGCCAGCAGCACCGATTACAGTTGGCATAATAATGAGTCAACGATACAGACAATCGATATATATCGGCACACAATATCAACAATCGAGCCGGCAACGGCAATTATTTATATTTGCTTAGTCCAACTATTATAAACGAAAAGTGCATTACTCTGTACACGATTGCGATCAATTAACATTGCTTCAACTGCGCATTAGCCGTAATTAGGCTGAAGTGTGAACGTTATTTGGCTGGGTGCACGCAACTAACCCAGCCACGTGGGAGGAGTACGTGGCAATGAATATAATGTTGTCGTGAATTCCCATTCCCATTCCGAACTTGATATGACTAACTAGTTTCAATTATAATAGGCCGCACACTGAGAATATTTTAATTGACAGACAATATAATTGGGGAGAGAGATGACTGCCACGCTACGCTATCGGGGCGACAAGAGCAATTTGCTCGAGTTCGCCAAGAATCTGGATGCCTTTAAGAAAGTGCCTGAGAAGTACACAGAGACCACAGAGATTGGCGGTACACGTAAGTATCTCTCGCTCTCTTCATGCTCCTCTCATGTCCTTAATGTCTAACGATGTGTTTTACAGTCTCGCTGCTAAGTCGGCTGCTCATCGTCTATTTGGTTTATACGGAACTGCGCTATTATTGGAGCGAAACGAACATTATTTATCAGTTTGAGCCGGATATGTCGCTGGATGAGCAGGTGCAGATGCATGTCGATATCACCGTGGCGATGCCATGCGCCTCGCTCTCCGGCGTCGATCTCATGGATGAGACACAGCAGGATGTCTTTGCGTATGGCTCGTTGCAGCGCGAAGGTGTCTGGTGGCAAATGGCGGATGCTGATCGCCGTCACTTTCAGTCCATGCAAATGACCAATCACTATTTGCGCGAGGAATATCACTCTGTTGCGAACATACTATTCAAGGACATTTTGCGCGAACGCACACAGCCCAAGGAGAGCGAAGCACATTCAGTTCCTGCACAACCGGCACCGGGTCCATTGCAGCAGTTGCAGCAACATCCACAATTTGAGGCGAAATATGATGCGTGTCGACTGCACGGCACCCTGGGCATCAACAAGGTGGCCGGTGTGCTGCATTTGGTGGGCGGGGCACAGCCGGTGGTTGGCATGTTCGATGATCACTGGATGATCGAGTTCCGGCGCATGCCCGCCAACTTTACGCATCGCATCAATCGCCTCAGCTTTGGCCAGTACTCGCGACGCATCGTCCAGCCGCTGGAGGGCGATGAGACCACCATCACCGAGGAGGCCACCACAGTGCAGTATTTCATAAAGGTGGTGCCCACGGAGATTCAGCAAACGTTTAGCACTGTCAGCACATTCCAATACGCCGTCACCGAGAACGTTCGCAAACTGGGCAAGTAACAAATAAAAAGTTGCATGTGGCATGTTCGTATATCGATTCTTAATCCGGATAATCTGTCTGTTTTTATAGAAACTAGTCTCTTAGTTTTAAAAACTATCTTGATGAAACTAATATATCTTTTAGCACACATATACCAAGTCTAGAAATAAGTCAGGATTGGAAAATTAGAAACACACATTCTTAATTCAAATTCTCAATCTTCAAGCTAACAAATTATTATTCTTAATTGTGAATCTAATCGAATCTCTTGTCCCGAATCACTTACAGACTCCGAGCGCAACTCGTATGGTTCTCCGGGCATATATTTCAAGTACGATTGGTCCGCCTTGAAGGTAGTCATTAGTCACGATCGTGACTATTTCCTCACCTTTGTCATACGGCTCTGCTCGATTATATCGGGCATCATTGTAATTTCGGGCGCTGTAAATGCGCTGCTTTTGGGCTTGCAACGTCGCCTGCTGAACACCTTTGCGCCGCAGCTTTACCAGCGGCTGCCACAGGCTGCGACGGCGCCTCCAACAGGAATCAGCGTAGCCAGGAGTCCAGCGATGGCGCCAACGATGCCAGTCAACGAACTGCTGAATGCCGCCAATCTGATGGCCAACGTGGACATATCGGCATATCTGCCGACGGCTGCTCCCAAGTCTGACATGTAGCGTTGGACCCTGGGCCAGAAGTGGCCATTTAGCGTCAAACGTAATCTCCTTTAAAATCAAATCCAAAATCTATTTTTAATATTATTACGCCGCAAAATGCAATCGCTGCTTAAACATAATTTACACTAAGCCAAAAACAAAACAAAACTGTACATAAATTCACATAAATGATATAAATATATATACGCTATAGATATACATATATATTCGCTCACAGACTAGAACGAGTTAATTTCTAATCCTCCAAGAATTGCTTAAAGTTCAAAAAGGAAAGAAAAAAGATGCTGCAACTATTAGTGTAAAATATATTTAAAAAAGAAAAAGAAAGAAAAATGTTAAATTAAAAGTAATATTTTAATTGGACTTTTCGAATTCTGCAATGCACAATATATATATACTATATAGATAATATATCGATTAGTGCTCGTGTCCCAGTATGCCCGTATCCAGATTGCTGTAGATACGCGCACCGGATCGTCTATAGCCGAACATGCTCTTGAGTATTTCCAGGCCGGATTCAACGGTGGTGCGCACATCATGTTCGCTGCCCAGCTTCGGATTGATCTCGACCAGATCCATGCCCTGCACACGTTTCGTGTCGCGCAGCGCCTCCACAATGCTGATGCCCTCTCTCAAGGTTAAGCCACCGCGGACCGCAGTGCCCGTACTCGGCGCCACATTGCTGTCCAGGGCATCGATATCGAAACTCACATGGATCTTGTTCTGCGGATTCAGTGCATCCAGCGTCATCTCAATGATCTTGGGCACGCCCACACGATCGATAGACTGTGAAAAAGCCAAGCCAATAAAAAATGTTAAACTGGAAAACTTTGCTTTTTGAACTTCAGGTAATATATCTGAACTGATATTTGATAATCGAAAATGATGGATTTATTTGTAAACTTGTAGAAGACTAACTTGGAAATTGGTTCTTAAATGACATATTTTTTGGCAAAAAGTTTGAGTACCCCTCGAAAAGCTAACCCACCCAAAAGACGTGCATCTTCTGGCAAAACTTTACTTTTGGTCCAATAACAATTATTGGCTTTAGATAAGATATCTGCGATATATGTTAAAGCTGCGAGTGAAAAAGAGTAATTTTAAAGTGCTAGAATTTTTCTAAGCTAAGAAAAAGTGAAATTGGTTCTTTAATGCAATCTATTTATTTGTTGGCAAAAAGTTTGAGTACCCCTCGCTAACCCACACAAAAGCCACGCAGCGGCTGTAACGGTACCAAAAGCTTAGCAGAGTGTCTAAGCCGCGATTGGTGGACTTCGTCGGACATCTGATAAGGAAACGGAATATGGCGCCTGGACAAAAATACAAATGGCGGCCATTAATCGCATTATTTAAATAGAAAGAAAGCAACCAAAAAAATAGAAGTAAAGTACAGCTGACAACGACGACGATGACGATGACGACGACAACAAACGATTTGCGCGCCGCGCATATTGGGATCGAACTAATGAGCTATAATAAATTTTGCAGCTCCGTAAGACCATTAAACCATTTTTCAACAGATGTCGATTTTGCACGAGCCATAAATAATAGCTGGGCAACAACCAGGCACAGCCGGATGTGGCCAAGCACGTTGCAAGCGTTGCATGCGTGGCAAGCAAGCAACCCACCCTGCGCGATCGGATGTTGCAGGCGCTAAATGTAACAAGGCTGTCTGGCTGCCTGGGAGGGATACATGGATATGGATATATGCTGGAATGGAGGGAGGATTGGGTCGCCGAATGTTGCTGCTAGGGAGTATTCTGTAACTTTGCCTTTGGCTGCAGAAGGGTGCAACTAGATTCAATTTCTCTCACTCTCTCTCTCGCCTGACAACCCCTATAAATGCCAAGCTTACACTTACAACAGACACACACACACACACACACATACACAGAGTCACACACACATTGAACTATTGTAATTCTGTTGAGGCTGTCACGCACGATCGTTATTTGATCCTGCTGCAAAACCGGAATTTTACAATTTTTACAACAGCAGCCACAAAAGAACACATGAGCATATGTATATGTATATATATGTATATGAATATATGTGTTTATACCTATTTCCTACTTACATCCATGGCATAGTGGCGTATTCCAAACTTATTCAATATGAACGCCTCGTAGGGGTCAATGTCCCGCAAGCCAATGTAAACCAATTGATCCTTTGGCAAACTGAAATGAGTCACAAAAATAGACAAAAAATAAAATAAAAAATAAAACGAATAGAGTCATTTAGCGTGTGAGAAATAATTTAGTAATTAGAGAATTAGCCACAACAGCTGTGAAGCGATGCCTTTTTCTAATATATAATTATATATTTATATTTATAATTTATATTAATATTTGTGTACTATTCACTTAATTGTTAAATTAAATAAAATAAATGTAATAAAAATAAATGTAAAAAGTACAATTTTCCATGCACTGGGAAAACCCAGAAAAATCTCAATAATACTCAAAAATTAAGTTGAAGAATCGTTTTTAGTACAACAAACTAGTAAGCCAGACTAAAATCAAGAAAGAATTCACATTTATATATCCATTTGAAAAATGCATATAACTATTAAAATATGAAAAGTAAAACAAATGGGAAACCCCAGAAATAACGCAATAAGACAAAAATACTAAAAAGTTAAGTTAAGGCAATGTTTCTAGTATAGCTTTTGAGGTTTTCCGGTTATTTATTGTATATTTGAAAGACTTAAATGTGAGCATAGAATTCAAGGATCTGGAATAGCAGTCAGATGCTGATTAGTAGGCCAGGTGTGGCAAGGGCTCGACATTGAGCACTGAACTGTGGCATTTGTAAGAGAAAAACATAAAGCGGCAACAACGGAAACACATGCCACAATTTGGATGGCAAGGCAGCATATCCTGCTTCCCTCTGCTTTAGTCCCTCTCACTGAAACTCTCACCCTCAGCGATCTCAGAGCGAAAAACTCTCTCTCTCTCTCTCTTTCTCTTTCTCCGCTCGGTGTCTTATGGTAATTTGTGTGATTATTATTATTATTAGGATTGGGGTAAAAAGTGCATCTGTCGATCGCAGGGCTGTGCAGCGATACGTGCAAGGGTCATTAAGTATATATATATATATATATATATATATACTCGTATATATATATAATATGTAAACGCAGAGTGTCGCCCCAAAAGGAAAACTCTGGCATCGCGGTTCGTTGGGGGTTGAATGAATCACCAGTTCTGATCCTGCTGCCGTTTCCAGCCTGGCTGATACAATTGCTGTTGTTGGTGTTGCTGTTTCTTGTTTATTCGTAAATACAAAAATCGGTTAAGGGTGAAAAGCCGAACAACATAAAAAAAAAATACATAAATAAAATGCTGGGTTTTGTTTTTGTCATCCTTGCTTTTTTAATCCTGCGGCTGTTGTTGTTGTTCCTGTTGTTGTTCTTCTGTTTTATTTTCACCAAATCCAAAAGGATTAGACATGCTCCCGTGTACCGAGCCCTTTTCCCAAAGCCGTTGCCCATTTTGAAATTTGTCAAATGTGTTGCATACCGCGTGGCGAAACAAGAGAGAAAGCGTGAGAGAGAGAAAGAATGAGAGCGAGCGAGAGAACGAATGAGAGAGAGAGAGAGAATGAGAGAGCGGGCCGAGCACGTGAGCCGTTAGTTAGATAGACAACTTGCACACCCAATTTATACATAGCTGAGGAGCATGCGTCAGCAAAAACAGAAGTTGCCGCAAATTAATTATTATCACAAATACTTATCGCTATAAATATATATGTGCACAAACACATTCACATTTACACACATGTGTGTATGTGTGTGTGTGTCTGTCTCTCTGTGTGATGAGCTAATCGCCAGCCCCCATTTTAGCTGGCAACGCTTTTCCCTAAGTGGCAGACAGTGTTGCCAATTTCGTCTTTTTTTCCTCTGCTGCTTTTCAGAAAATGTTATAGAAAATGGCGCGCTTTGGAAAGTTCTTCTTCTTCTTCTTCTGCTTTACTTATTGCTATTTGATAAGCGATATTAAATATTAGATAACAAGTTATTTGACTGTTTGCAGATAAGCTATATATATCTATATTTCTTTCTTATTCTTTTAATTTCAATAGGAGTTTTAATTTAGTTTAATCAAATTTTTTACTTTAGTTGACATTAAATAAATCAATAAATAAAATAAAAGTAAATATTATTTCTTATGAATAAAAGAGCATTTTACAAGCGACAAAAGCTAGAAATAAATAAAAAAATAAAAAAGTTTTGATTCACTTTTCATTGCATCATTTTCAGCTCCCTTAAAAAACTAGCTTTTCTTGCTCGACTTTATTATATTGATGTACGTATGTATGCATGTGTGTGTGTGTGTATAGTTGCATAAATTATTCTTATCGTGCGAAGGATATGTAGCAACTCTCAAACACTTGCGCGTCGCCGATCTGTCTCGTCTGGCCATTACCCTCCCCCCACCCCACCCACCCTTTTGGGCTTAGACTCACCGGTCTGGCAACCCAAATCTCATCAAAAAGTCCAAGAACCACCCCAGTCAAAAAAAAAAAAGTTGAGTTACTTTTTCGGTTTTTGCAAGTAGCAACAGCAACAACAACAGCAGCAGCAATAACAATGTGTTCACTCTGTGTAAATTGGAACAGACAGGCGGCGACGCCGTCGGCATACTTGTAATGTTCTTGAAACATAAAAATCAGCACATGAAACCGGTGGGCAGCAGAACAACAGGAAGCATACACATGACACGCATACACACACACACACACACGCACACATGCTGAATACGAGCGCAATTAAGCACACGCACGCATGCCAAAAAAAAAACCCTCTATAAGAGTCGCCAGATAGGCGCAAATGGGGGGTGTATGCTGTACAGAAACCACCCCGGCGTTGGTGGTGGCTCTGCACACGCACACACACACACACACCACACACACACGCACACAAGTCAAGCGAACAGCCCTTCAAGGATAATGTGCATGTAAAGAGAAAGCAAGCGAGAGCGAGAGCAAGCTCCAGCATACAAAGAGCTTCATAAAACGGTTGTCGACCTCATCTCATCTAATACAAAAAACACACACAAACACTACAAAATGTTTGCAGCTTTTGCACAATTTCAAATTTCAAATTAGAAACGAAATTTTGCCATTCTCTATTAGCGATGACGCTTCCATTTTTCTGGCCACACTTTTATTAACTGTGTCATGCAAGACTCTTTTGCTTGCTGTTAACATGACAGCTTCATAATACAGAGATCAGCCATTTTGATTTGCAGACTTGCAAACGTACAGATCGCAGCTAGTTTTTTAAGCAAATCATGCAATTTTATGGCGCTCAAATTTGAATTGTTAATTAAGTTTTCGTTCAGAATTGAAATTTTGTACACTCAACGAACGATCTGATCGATTTGACTCCCGATAAAACAAATCACCCACCATCAATGGGCACCCAAGTTAACGAAGACGGAGTGGAGTACCTGAAAAAACGCATTGAGAGAGAGAAAAAGAGAGTGAGAAACGCAAGCAATGTAGGAAAAATATCAACAAAACGATCATTCTCCCATGCTCGCACTGACGCTCTCCCAAATCTGACTGTTAAAATTACATACATACGCACACATAACGATCGCGTTTGCACATACACACACACATGCACACACACACACACACACACACATGCAGAAATAGAGACGACGTATGTCGACGAGGGTAGCAAGGTTTGTGTTTGCGTTTGCGTTCGCGGCATTTTATTTCCACGCTAGACGTTGTACGCCGCAGTACGTTTGAACGCTCGTGTGCGCTGCCTCAGCTCTCGTGTGCCCAGTTCAGTTTTGCAATTGATTTTTTATTTTTTTTTGTCGAAAAAGTACTAACGACCACAACCGTTTACAATTGTTGAAAATACACAAAAATACAAGCATTGCCATAGAAAACTACGTAAAGTGCAGGAACAACCAAAACAAAATCAAAAAATACAAAATAAAATAATAAAACAACAAATATCAACAACAGTAGCAGCCGCAACCAAACGTAAGAGTAACGAAAAAAACAAAAAAAAATTCTACGGAAATTGCCAAACGTTTGCTACGCGCTGCATAATTGTGCAATTACATACATACATATATACAGACATGCATGCATTTACATACACATATGTATGGATGTATATTTTTTTTGTTTTTGCTTTCGAGTTGGTACCTGTGTGTTTGTGTGAAACAATTTGATCATGTATGCTAAAACGCAAAATTACAATATGCAATGGGTATAACAAAAAAAAAAACGTAGAAAGACGTAAAGACTACAAACAGTTCAACAAACTCAGAAGAGAGGCGAACGATGATCGGTGCCTGGAAGGGGAGGGCTGCCAGTCAGTGCTGGGCAAAACGACGCAAAATAGTAGTAGTTGTAGTAGTAGTATTAATAGCTGTGCGTTAAAATCTACTGCAAAATGTTGTCGCTCAGTCGACTCTCTGTGATGTGTATCTGTAAAATGAGCGCTGTGTGTGTGTGTGTGTGAGCGACAGAAACGGCGCAGCAAGCATATTGATTTTATGTGCAGGAGAAGGAGCATTGTACGCCGCCGACAACAACAACAATAGCAACGAAATAGTAGTAGAAACACACTTGATTTGACTGCAATGGAAGAACTAAAACAAAAAAGCCGGCTGCGATAAATAAACTAAAAAAAATACATTTATTTGTATAAACTAATAAAAGAAAACTTTAACTGTAGTTGAATTTGTTTGTTGCCTAAAAGTAAATTAGTATTCGTATTGTTGGCTAGAGCGTAGTGTTTGGTTACCACAGCAACACTGAGCCTGAGCTAAACAAAAAAGTTGTGCGAAGAGCAGAGAGAGTTGCGCGGAAATACAAATTAGAACAATTCAACACAGCACAGGAAAAAGAGAGTAATAACAAACGCGCCAGCAGCAGTGAACAATTCAATATTAATTTTTTTTTCGTATTTTGTTGTTTTCAAATTAAGCAAGAACAACAACATACAGCACAGAAACAATAACTGAAACAGCGCGTGTTTTAATTTAATAAGCGCGATGTCTAGCAACACAAAAAAACAACATAGATACTAAGTGCGTATGTGTGTGAGCAAACATGTACAGTGTCTCACAGCTCAAAAGACCCAGTGTCTAGCAAAAAATTTAAAGTGCTATAAGGTTTAAACAAAGGAACGATCGCAAAATGTTTAAATGCCAATTTGTTTCATGTTATATCACGTTTGAAAAATTAACTAGTTTTTATTAAAATATTAATTAATTAATTAAAATTAGTCAAAAACTGAAAACATGTTCAAATACATGTCAAAGCTCATTTGGCCCAGTCTTAGAAAAGTAACATATTTGGCGTATAAAAACTTAAATAAGGATGTTAATACTTAGTATGATATCCTTTAGCCCTAATAACTTCCCCTAACCTATTATTCATGGAAGATATCAGCTTCCGGGTCGTTTCTGGACTGATTTTGCTCCACTCCTCCAACAGAGCATTCTTGAGATCGGATCTGTGATTCCTGATGTTATTTTCCAGCAGAGCCCACAAATTTTAAATAACATTTAAATCTGGAGACTGGGCCAAACACCAAATTTCCGACGCCGGCTTCCGAGATAGATACCCATACCATGACACTACCTCCGCCGTGCTTCACTGTTGCCTTTAGGTGTTTCGGATTCGACTCAGTATTGGACTGTCGCCACACATAATTCCGTCCGTCTGAGCCAAAAATTTTGAATTTGGGCTCATCTTCAAATATGAATGTGTTCCAGAACTCCAAATCCTTGTCCAAGTGGGTTTTGACGAATGTCATCCTAGTCTCTTTATTTTTTGCGCTTATAAAGGGCTTCTTCCGTGATACACGGGAATTAAAGTCATGGTTGTGCAGAACCATTTCCCCATTTCATCCTGCACCTGTTGAATCAATTTTGGAGCCGATAGCTTGGGATTTTCCCTTATTTTCCTGATGATCTTCCGCTCCTCCTGTTCGGTGAAAATCTTGGTTGGTGCCATTCTGCCCTTGTTCTGTATCCGATTTTCGTCGACGAAGCGCCGAATGATGTTGAATACAGTTGTGGTGCTTAGATTAACCATTTTAGCTATTTGGCGATGTGAATATCCAATCTTGAATTGTTCCAGGATGAGATTCCGTTGCTCAATGGTAGTCTGTTTGTCCATAGTCCTTGTTGGCTGGTGGCACCCGAGATGCAGGATATAACTAAACTGACTACGAAGGATTGGTCTATTTATTCCGAAAATAATCAACCTGATGTAAAAAATCCGGGTTTTATGGCACCCAGGTGTCCATAACGCGCCTGGTCCAAATTCTATGTGACCATAAATTAAGGTACTTTTTTTATATAATCCGACCTAGCAAGTGGGGAAACCCCAGTTTATGGGGGTCATATAGTCATTTAGGTGGTTAATATATCTACCTGCCATCGGTCTTTGGAATTTTTGAAAAATATTGGATAATTAGTTTATGGCAAGCAATTACATTTTTTGCTAGACACTGGGTCTTTTGAGCTGTGAGACACTGTATGTGTATATGTGCATGTGGTCAAATATATGCGCGCTAGTTAAAAACATACATATGTATGTATGCATGCGTGTGTGTGTGTTTGCATATAAACAACAACAAAATACAGACATTCTATGTAGAAAGGGAGCAAGAGCGAGAGAGCGAGTGGTGAGGGCGGTCGGTGGGTCGCTCTTTCCGTTCTCCCTCTCTCTCTCTCGCTCTGTCTCATCCGAATAGCGTTCGTCGTAAATTAGCACAGTGTCAGAGGAGACGCAGCAGCAAAAACTGAGAGATACTGTTATAATAATCAGTATTATTGAACAAATACACAATAAAAACAAAAGCAAAATTACAACAACAATAACAGCAGAAGCAACACATACAATGTCAGAAATTGTGTAACAATCGTCGTTTTGTTTTAAATAATAAAATATGAATGCACACATTAAATGTGCATATGGAAATACACACTTAAGCATATACATATATATGTATACATATACATATACATATACATATGTATATATATACATAGATTTGCTAAAATTGATGCGTTGCTGCTGTTGTTGCTGTAAATGTGCTCGTAGTGATAGATAGCTCGGGATTTGGGAAAAATCGATATGATCGATAAACACGATAACAGCAACGCCCAAAGCCACAGACGAGCAGACAAATTTACCGCTTTTTTTGTTTTTGTTTTTATCCAAATTCTCTTTCATACAACAACAACAATAGACGAGGAAGACGAAGACGACGATACAACGTCGGCGATTGTTTATTATATCCAAACTAGCCGCAATTATTTAGCCAAACAACAAAACGGAACTCAAAAAGGAACATCTACTGCAATAAATTGAGGCAAACCCACATTGCCCAGGTTGAGTACATAAGAAGTGAACAAGAGAACAAGAGGAAAGGAAGGGAGACGAAAGCAAAGGAAAGAAAAGGATTAGCGGCGTGAGGAGCGCGCGCGCGTGTTTAACGGACATCAAATCAAATTCAAATCAATTTGTTTGGCAAACAACATACAACAGCAACTTTTTAACAGAACCAAGTGAGTATTTAATAAATACATATATAGCCAAATATATACATATCTGTAACTGTGTGTTTGTGTGTGTATGTGTTTGTGTAGTGAAAAGGATGAAGGAGAGCGTCTCTTCCAGCCATGTTCTAATCTCGGCTGTTAACGAAATTTAGAGAGAGACCCGCTCCGCTTTTTCGGCGTGTGGGCGTGCGAATGTGTGTATGTATATACACAATTATTTTTGTGTGTGTGCGTGTGTGTATGTTAGTTTTCGTTTGACCTTTTGACTCGCGTGTGTCGTGCCAAAGTGACGCAGCCAACGGTTAACATTTAGCAGTTAACAGCGAACAACATCCACCCAGAGTGCAAGTTCACAGATCTTGCAGCAGCGGCAGTGTTGCCAGACTGTTCAAAAACGCACATGCATGATGCACAGTTTAGTCTGTTGTTTTCAAAGCCAAAAGGGGGTGGCATTGTTTGCGCCGCTTGATTTAACCCTTAGCAGTGCCAAGCTTTCGTATTGTATTGTATTTTTGCAAAAGAATTATTACAACTTGTTTTTTTTTTTGCGCTTAAGGGTTGCTACTCTCGTCTGGTTGGGCGGGTGGCTAGCGTTGCTCCTGCTCCGCGCTTCAACGAACATGGGGGATGCTCATTTTTAGTTTTCAACATTTTTTGCTTTTCGGCTTTTTTTTCTTTTCTTTCACAAGGGGTATGTCCTGCTGCTGATGCAGGCAGAGTTCGTTGCCTGTCGCTCTGTGCGTGTATGTATGTGTGTGTGTTTGTGTGTATGTATTACATAACTGGGTTTGGCCGGGAACGCGTGCTTTGTTACAATATCCAACGACAACTACAACAACAGTCATGTTAACGACAGGGCAGGAGCAGGGAACAGGCGAAAGAGACAGAGAAAGAGAGAGGAGAGAGAGTGAGAGTGATGTTAACGCCAGCATAGCACGAAAGCATTGCAAGGACCTGCGCTCAGTAGCATCGCGTGCTTGCGACGTAGCGGGTCTCGCAGCGGCAACGACATATTCAAAAAAAAAATAAATAAAAATACAAATAAAAGAAAAAGAAAAGCTCATCGTACAAGCAATCTCTCCATCTTCACCACAATACAAACGCTCTCTCTCGCTCACGCTCTCGCTCTCTCTACGTACGCCTACACGCAGTTCTAGGTGTGTTGTGTGTGTGTGTGTGTCACAGTGTGTGTGTTTGCTGAGTGGTTTTTGTCTGTGTCTGTAATTCTAAGTTCCAATTCCAATCACATCTCTCTCCTATTCTTACTCTCTCGTCTTGTCTGTGTGTGTGTGTGCGTGCAAAGGAAAAAAGTAAGTTTTGAACGAAAGTTGCTCGTTAAAATGGGCAAAAGCTTCGACTAACCGTTAACTAACCACTGACCAAAGGAAACCTGACTAGAATCAAGAAAGGATTGCTGTTTAAATATTCATTTTAAAATTAATTAAATAAATTAAAAATGTATGTTAAAAATGTTAAATACGTTGGATCTTAGCCACACAAAACAGTTATGCAAAAAAAATTAATAAAAATAATAATTCAAGAAATACTAAATACTCAAAATTGTTGATAATTTTGTTTCCAAAAAAATACATAAACCTAGTTTTGTCAATAATCAACAATTTTTAGTTTGTTGTTCAGTACGATATATGAGCAGAATATATATATATATATATATATATGGGATGTGGGATGTCTTTCTTTATGAGTATATATATATATATGTATATATATATGGAGGGTAGATTTAATTGAAACTAACACACAAAAAGTAACCATTTGAAATGGACCAAGAATGTTACTAACACATCTAGCAAATGGTTTAATCTTGACATCAAATCTTTATTATATTTCATGTGCTGCGCCTGCGTTGGCCTCCTTCTGAACAACTTGAAACAATTCAACAACAACAACTTAACAACAACCATCAAAGTGGACTTTATGATGGCAAATACGGGCGCCACTGGCGTTGATACACAAGCGCAACTAATGCAAAATGCGGCAGCGGCTGCAGCGGTTGCTGCCACAAATGCTGCGGCGGCGCCCGTGCAGAGTGCAGCGGCTGTTGCCGCCGCCGCCCAGCTGCAGCAGCAGCAGCAACAGGTACAGCAGGCGATATTGCAAGTGCAGCAGCAGCAGACACAGCAAGCGGTTGCTGCTGCCGCAGCGGCTGTCACACAACAATTGCAACAGCAACAGCAGGCGGTCGTACAGCAAGCGGTTGTGCAACAGCAGCAACAACAACAGCAGCAGCAAGTGGTGCAACAGCAGCAGCAAGTACAGCAAGCAGTTGTCGCCGTGCAACAGCAGCAGCAGCAGCAACAACAGCAGCAGCAAGTGGTGCAACAGCAGCAGCAAGCGCAGGTGCAACAGCAGGTGCAACAGCAAGTGCAACAGCAAGTCCAGCAGGCAAACACAAATGGCAACACGGGCGGCGCCCAAAACGGCAGCAATGGCAGCACAGAGACTCGCACAAATCTAATAGTCAACTATTTGCCACAAACGATGACAGAGGATGAGATTCGTTCGCTATTCAGCAGCGTTGGAGAAATTGAGTCGGTTAAATTGATACGCGATAAGTCGCAGGTCTACATTGATCCATTGAATCCGCAAGCGCCCAGCAAGGGTCAAAGTCTTGGCTATGGCTTTGTCAACTATGTGCGACCCCAGGATGCCGAACAGGCGGTCAATGTGCTCAACGGTCTCCGTTTGCAAAATAAGACCATAAAGGTATCGTTTGCCCGACCCTCATCGGATGCGATCAAGGGCGCCAATCTGTATGTGTCTGGACTGCCAAAGACGATGACCCAACAGGAGTTGGAGGCAATATTCGCGCCGTTCGGTGCGATCATCACATCGCGCATTCTTCAAAATGCCGGCAACGATACACAGACCAAAGGTGTTGGCTTCATTCGATTCGATAAGCGTGAGGAGGCGACTCGAGCGATAATCGCACTGAATGGTACAACGCCCAGCAGCTGCACCGATCCGATCGTTGTCAAATTCTCAAATACACCGGGCAGCACCAGCAAGATCATCCAGCCGCAATTGCCCGCATTTCTCAATCCGCAGCTGGTGCGACGCATCGGCGGCGCAATGCATACGCCAGTTAATAAGGGACTGGCACGCTTCTCACCGATGGCCGGTGATATGTTGGATGTGATGTTGCCAAATGGTTTGGGTGCTGCTGCGGCGGCAGCGACAACATTGGCCAGCGGACCGGGTGGGGCATATCCAATATTTATATATAATTTGGCGCCCGAAACAGAAGAAGCGGCCCTCTGGCAATTGTTTGGGCCCTTTGGCGCTGTGCAATCGGTGAAGATCGTTAAGGATCCCACAACGAATCAGTGCAAAGGCTATGGATTTGTGTCCATGACCAATTATGATGAGGCAGCAATGGCCATACGTGCCCTCAATGGCTATACTATGGGCAATCGTGTGCTGCAGGTCAGCTTCAAGACCAATAAGGCCAAGTAAAGTGTTGCCCGCACTGCCCCTCGCAACCTCCTCCCCCTGCCCCCACCACAAACAACAACAACATCCATTGCTCCCCCAAAAAAAATATACAACAACACCAAGGAACACACACACTTATCTAGTTTATACACACACTCACAAACACACACACACACACAACTCACTTATATACATATATAAATATGCATGGACTAAATGGTAACTAAGCGCAACAAAAATGTATGTGTTTAACACACACACACACACACACACACACACATTACACACACTATACACACCGAGAGACACATACGTCATGAAACCATGCAACCAGACAAGACATCCTTTTTGTGTGGCGTGTCCTTTGGCTTCAAAACGCGTCTAAACAACGAAAAAGAAAAACAAAAAAACAAAATAAATGAAAAGAAAACGGCGGCTACAAATGTCAGCCGTTGCAATAGCAAAATTCTTCTTAGCATTTAAGTAAAACAAAAAGCAAAAATACAAAAAACCAAAACTAACCTAAACAAATATTTAAAAAAAAATAAAAAACGTGTGTCGAGTGCAATATATATATTTGGTAGACACGAGAAATGGAAAAGAAGATAAACTTCTGGCTGTCCCTATTGGGCGCCCGGACAGGGACAAAAATCCAATTGCAGCCGCAGTCAAATTAGTCGCAAGCAAAGCAAAAAAAAAAATAAAATAAATAAAAAAAAAATGAAAAGAAAACAATAAAAAACAAAGAAATCTACAAAACAAAAATAATGAGATTTAACTAAAAGAAATTAACCTAGCAAAAAGAAAACAAAAACGAAAAGAAAAACAATTTTTTAAAATTATAACTAAGTAAGCAGCAAAGAAATCTTCCAGTAACAAAATGATAAACAAAAACCCAAAGCTGTTAATTACACTCCAATTTTTCTACAACAAAACGAATACCAAAAACAAAAAAAAAAAAAAAAAAGTAAAGAAAAATAAGGAAAAATAGCATAGCAAACGAAAAGTGAGAGAAACAAGCTTAAACATTTTCGATATATATATATAAATATATATATATTTTTTTTTCCTCAGTTTTGAGTCACGGACGTTAGTTTTAGTCTGTTTGTTTTTTTTTCTTCTCTTTTATTTCGACAAGGCTTACAAAGAAGTATTTAAAAGAAACCCATAAAATGCATATAAACACAAGGAGGCTGCTACAGTATTACAAAATGAAACAAAAACAAAAAAAAATGTATGGAATTAATAATTATTATATATATACAATACATACATACACATATATGCATCCGTATATATATATATATATATATATATATATATATGTATATACATTTTAATGTTTTGTGTTTGTTTTTTACATATATTAAACGAAACGAAAGCCAAGCGAAAATTTCAAACAAAACTAACTTCCGACTCGCACACACACACACACACTGACACTCACACTCTTAAATAGATTCACGTAAGCAGCTAGAAATTTTGGGACAAGTGTGCAACATAAAGCAACAAAGAAAAAAATAAAATAAAGGAAAGTCAAGTAATGAATGAAAATGCGAAAGTAATACAATAATTTATGCGCAAATTTGAAACGTTTTACTAAAGTAAATAATTGTTAGTGAATATTATACTATAATATATATAAATATATGTATATGTATATATATTATTACATATATGTATACATATATCTATATATATAACTTATGTACTTTATATAATGTATAGTTCAAGCCAGCAAGTAAGCAGCGTTAAAACCATTTGCAAACATTTTTAGCGTTTAAAAAAGCGTAGCACAAAAACTCAGTTAACTAAAACCAGAACAAGATGAACGACCGGAACATTTTTTATATGTCAGAAAAGTTTGACAACTGAAAAAAAAAAACAAATAAAAAAAAAAACCAAAATGACAGCATTAGCAAAGCGTTTTTCTAGCTATGTAAGTGATCTTTTTGTTAAAAGCGACAAAGAAAAACTAAAAAAAAAAAAACATTACAACAAGTTAACGAAAGAGTACCGTTTGAGACGATAGCTTTTGCACTCTGGTATGGTACACTACCATCCGCAGTACTTCTGAGTACAGTAGTGGTAGTGTACCATATTATCAAGCTCAGTACAGTATATGGTAGAGAATGGTACACTGTGGTACAGTACAAAACAGTGCAGTACATTAAAGTACAGTACACTACCAGTACCGGCACCAGTACCAGTACCGTAACAGGCTGAATGGTTGAAAAACTGTTGTTTCCAATAACTTGAATCGTTTCATTACCGATCCCTTGTCCCCCCATCTCCCCTACACATTATGATCTGTACTCTTTACTTTATCAGTTAAAACTCTTTTCAATTTAACACAAAAAAAACACATTCGGTTTTTGCCTTCATTTTGCGAATTAATATTATATTCAAAAAGTTTAATTTTCTATTGGATTCGGTAAATATTTATATATCTATAAGTTTTGTATGATTTCTTTGTTTCTTTGCATTTGAAAATATTCAAAAAAAAAAAAGAAGAGCGCTCGTAGTTAATTAGAGCCATGCATATTTATTTATAGTATATCAAATGAAAGATACTTATATACTTTATCTAACATGTTTCTGATTTTATTATTATGTACGAAAACCAATCAACATATACATATATATTCATATTACTTTCAATGATGATTTTTCTTTATAGTAGGTACAATATATATATCTAGTTACAATTACTTTATGTCAACTATTTAAGTTCAAACACATACACACACACACACACACACACACACACATGCGAAAAGAATACCTTAAAAAAAGATCCTTAGCAAAAGCAACAAAAACAAAATGAAAAAAGTTATGAAAATTATACAAGTGCAAAGGAAAATGCTTATGTATAAACAATATTCATAATTATTATTATAAATTTTTTTTTATAACAATTTTTTGTTTGAACAAAATTTGCAACAAGAAATCTAGTCAGCAAACTGAAGTAGAAAAGGAAGAAGATAATGAAGAAGAAGAGGCAAACGCGACAAAAAAATGAAAAAGAAAAAAACAAAAAGAAAAACAAAAAACTTGAAAAGAGTCAACAAGTGTAGGCAAAAATAAAAAAATATTTTCAATATACAGTATGAATAATGCAAATTTATAAACTATATTCTAATTAAAACATACCATAAAAACTACCATATAGCAAAGAAAAGAATGAAAATCCCAAAACAACTCATGTTGATCAGCTATACAAAGTTGCGATCCAGCTTAGAAACTCCTTCAAACAATACTATAAATAATATTAAAAAAAAAAAACAAAAAAAAAGCACTTAAATTCTAGCTAAAATTTAAGCATAGCAAAATTGAGCGCGCCAACTTAAAAAAATAACTTGCAAATTTAATTTTTTTTTTTTTTTTTTTTTTTTATATTCACTCACAAAAAGCACATTGAAACTACGCGAAATTATAATTTATTTAATAATTCTTTCTCATTTTTTGTATAATATCAAAATATCCAAAGATTTAGTTTCTCTATAGTTATGTATGCCCCCCTTAGGATACTCACCGGTCTATTGACAGGACACTGTAGACTAAGGAGTCACCTGGCAAAACTGGGTATATATAGTAGCGACCTGTGCAGGTTTTGTGAAAGAGAGGAGGAATCCTCGATACACATCCTGGCAGAGTGTGTCGCCTTAGCTAGAAGAAGAAGCAGCCTTCTAGGGGCGCATGTTTTGAAGTGCAGACATAGAAGACCTCAACCCAACAAAGATCCTCGTATTCGTGCGGGAGTTGGGGCTGATGGAAAAGCTATAAGCTCAGAAGGGGGCACAATAGATCTAATAGGTCGCGGTGCAGTTTTTCCCCCCTAGTAATAATAATATGTATGCCCCGTCGTAACTGTACTAATTTCTTCATAGAAAGAGAGCGAACGAAAAACGTATACGCAAAAAGCAAAGAGAGAAAGCGATTTTTTATTATTTTTTTTTTTTGCTTAATTTTTTGCTTTTTGCATGCAACTGAAATTTGTGTTTATGCTTATGTACATGTTTATGTATGTATTCGTATAGCTGACAAAGAGCAAAAAAAAAAAACAAAAAGAAAAGAAACAATGAAATGAAGAAAAAAAAACTTTACTCAATAAGTGAAATTATGTACTTGATTTTGTTTAATTTATTTTTCAAACTATATTATTTTCCTTTTTTTTTATATAAATATTATGTAATTCTTATACTGTGCAATAGTTTTTAAATGCAGTAGCAGCAGTAACAACAACAATAACAAAACATGCATCTCAGCTAAATTACAATTATAATTTCCTTAAGTAAAAAAAAAAAACGAAAACAAAAAAAAGTAAATGAAACTCAATGAGTAATTGAAGCGAAAGAATCATTTATGTTTATGCAACTTAAATATATTAACATATACAACAACAATATAACAATTATTTTTTCCTGTAATTTTCGCATTAAGCAAATTTGATATATATATTTATATGTAACTATGAAATATATTTAATTTTTTTCGTAAACTTTAAGTGCAAAACAAAAAAAAAGAGAAAACAATGAAAAACAAAGCAAACAACAACAGAAACAAAAAAAAAAAAACAAAACAAAAAACAAACAAGAAAAATATGAATATTATTTATTGTATTTTATAATTAATTTAAATTCAAAGATAAAACGAAATATTTTGATTTAAACGAAGCATACAAAAGAGAGCGCAGTGCGACTGTTGCAACAGAGATGAGCGCAATCTCACACACTTAACACACCCATCCACCCACACACACACACACACACTCACAACAGCAGCGGTGGCACTGCCAGATCTCCCGCTCTCTTTATCAAATATACACATACACACTCACTCTCTGTCTCTCTCTCTCTCTCTCTCTCTCTCTCTCTCTATCTCTTAGAGCCATACTTGCTTTGGAGTTTTAAAAAATTAAAAAAAATTATAATTTGATTTCTTCAGTTATTTTTCTTTCAATTTTTTTTTTTTGATTAACTTTAAACATTTATGTATTTGTTTTTGATTTTAAATTATAATTTTTGTATACCCTACACACATTTATATATATACACATACACGCAGCTCGTAGCCGGCGAATATTATATGTAGATACGTATCTAATATGATGTTAAGGGAGAAATTTGTGTATTCAAAGTGTGTTTATTTTTTTTTAGATAATTTTTGTTTCTTTTCGATGAATTTCTTTCGATTTTTTTATGATTATGTTTATTACTCATTAAATTTATGTTTAATTTTATGATTTTTATAATTTGATTGATTCGCCAAGAACAAGCAGCAGCAGCAACAATAATAATTTTTCAATAAAAACACTTGATAAATTTTTGCATAATTTTATCGTTTTTGTTTTAATTTTTTTGTTTTTGTTTCTCTTGCGTCACCTATGTTATTTTTCGGTTTATTTCTTTTCCATACTTTATACTTTATCTATTTGTCTCTTTGCCCACCCCATTCTTAAACGTCCAATGTGTGTCCCTGCCTCACAGTCCCCCCCCTATCCAGTCCTATACTCAGAGCAACACAACCCACAGAAATGGTGGTCTGAGCCCCAAGAGCATATATATTTATATTTATATATGGCAAGCTAGTCAAGCCAGGAACTTAATGATCTCAAAAGCTCGGAACATTCCTATACATACACACACACACACGTATTCATTTTGGAGGCGTGCCTAGTCAAAATCGCGGCCGTACTTAGTTGTAATTTATTTCGTTAATTCTCTTTACTGTCAACAAAACACACAACACACACACACACACACACACACACACATATATATACATATATGTATATATATATATGTACCACTCTCTGTCTCTCTCTCTCTGGCACATTCCACGAACCGGGACTTAACGAAAATGGACGAAGAAAACTTGCAAATTTTACCAAATGCGATATTATCAATTTTGTTTTGTGTGCAAACGAGAATACTTTGATTTTAATTGAATTGATTATAAATTATGATTAGTTAGCTTTAGTCTTACGCTTAGTTAACATATAATCTATAGTAATATGCGCTTATTATTTATGTGTATATATATATATATATATGTATATAGAGATATATATATATATATATGTATACTTATTTATACAACAACAGAAACAAGAAAAATGTTCGTTCAACCACAAAATACTTGCGAGAGAATACGGCGAACCTAAAACTTTAACCAAAAACATAAATGAAAAAAAAAAAATAAAATAAAATAAAAATAAACAAACTATAAAACAACAAAAATTTTAAATACCGAACCAGAACAGCATAACATACACAATACGCGAGATATACAAATATATATAATGTATAATATTATACATGCAAAATGATTATGATTACGAAGATACTGATGAAGAAACTATTTAATTTTTTTATTAACATATTTATATCAATTAATTAATAATATTTATTCAAACATTTCAAATGATATTTCAACAAAAAATGGAAAACAATGCAACAAAAAAAAAAAAAAAACCAAAAATTAATATTATAAATGTATTTGCAAAATATATGATTATGAGTTTTTCTTGCTTTGCATATCAAATACACAAAACTTGGTTCAGTTTGTCCTTCAGTTCAAGTTTTCTTTTTCCCCACCATCAGTTCGTTTCTTCCGTTTTTTTTAGCTTGATTTCTGTGTTGTGTTTCAGTTACTTCATTTCTTTCCTCTACGTTCTTTTTCGCCTTCTTCATCATTTTCTACATTATTTTCATTTAGAGTGCTCTCTTTTTTACTCTTTCAACTGCTGTGCTGCCTCTAGTTTTGTCTAGCCGCCTCAGCTGCATCATTTCCAATTCTTATGCTTGGTTATTTTATGTTTTCTCTCTTTCTCTCTCTTTTGCTCTCTTTTTTTGTCTTCAGTTGTACTCTGCGCTCTTTCACTCGCTCTCGCTCTCTTTGTTGTACAACCGCCCGACGCTCTTTCAGGATACTCGAATATAGTATTTTTTTACAGTTCGTTTTGGTTTAACATTTGTGATTTGTAATAATTGAAAGTTGATTCTTTTTTACAGTGTAACTTGTGTTATCTCTCATACACCCAAACACACACATACACACACACACACACACACACACACACACACACACACACACACACTTTTTCTCCAAATTGTTTCAGTTGTTGTGCTACAGTCTCCAAAATACCAACAAAGTGTTCCGTGTTTATACAATTTTTATAAAACAAAAGCGTATATGTTTTTTTGCGCAGTGTATTTACATACGACTTGAGTTCATTATGATTTAGTGTGTAAGTAAGCCACAAAAAAGAAAAAAAAAAACATAAAAAATCTCGAAACTTCTTAAGATTGAATTCTCATGCAAGTTGACCCTTGTTTAAGCTCACAATTGATTTCTCTCAGTGTAAATGCCTAGTATATGCATTTAAAATTGATCTTATGGAACAAAAAAATCGTATCGTAGTTTTCATTTATATATTTTTCTTTCATTTCCTTGTATTTTCGAATCGTTCTTTGCTCTCCCATCTTTTGGTTCATTGTTGTTGTAGCTGACGCAAGATTTTTATTGTTTATCTGATAAGATTTTATTTCCGGTAAGTAGAGAGCAAAGAAAGTTGAAAGTTGAAGAAGCGGCTAACTGAGAGATAACACGGCTAATACTTACTTACTTATATAACCCAAAACATTAACGAGGCTAATATACTATATAATTTGATTTGCTTTCCTCTGTACAGCGTTAAAAATTTGAATATTTGATTTTCCTCAATAATAAACATCGCCCATGATGAGTTTTAACTTAAAAAATGTTTTTTTATACTCTTTTTTCTATTGTAGCTAACTACATAAAAAAAAAACATAAGCGAAAAACAACCGAAAAAATGATAAAACCGAGCCGAATGCATATTTCTAATTTGTTTCTTTCTCTTGATTTATTTTCAGGCGTGTGTTGTTGTTCGATTTTCAATTGAATTTGACATTTAACATTTACATTACTTACATATTTACCTTGAATTAGTTAATTAATTAATTGCAAACAAAAAAGAAGAATAACACAATAATTACTGACTGTATAATTATATATGATTCATTCGATATTGATTGTAATTACATACTTATTTACATATGCCTAATACACATGTATGTATATATGTAACTATGTGTATATAAATATATATATATATATATATTTATATATAGATATCCTTAGTCCTGTCCAGTGTACTGTATGTACATATGTGTGTGTGCGTGTATTCTCTGTCCCTGTGCCATGTACATACGTATACATACAGACATATGCACATACATACATGTACCCACGACCCATATACATGCATACATACTTACATACATACATACATACATACATATGTATTGCCATATTGCATACATACTCGTATTATAAACACACGATTATATATTGTAATTTCCTTGATTTATTTACAGTTTCCGCAGCAAAAAAAAAAACCAAAAATCAAATCCAAATATGAATAACTCTTATAAGTTTTGAATAAAACATCTTTAAAGTAATACTCCCCCTACACAACCCAAGAACAAAAAATTAAACCTAAAAGTAAAGAAATCTTGAATTTTCGGCATGCCGAATCTGAAATATCCTTGCACAATTCAACACACTTAAAAAATCTCTGAAATCGCCACAAACCTTTCCAAACTTGATTTAATATTCCCATTCGGGAACAATGTGATATAAATGTTCGAATTGCTCGACTTTCTTGAAATTTTCAATTAAATTGATTATTGTTAAAAAACAATTCTGTACTTAAAAGTATTTATTAACTTACACAACAGTTGCAAGGGTATGAGAAGAGAAGAAAATACAATTGTATAGAAAACCAATATTAAGCTAAACAATTTTTGTTTTCGTTGTAAACCTCTGCCGCTTTCAACGCGCCTCGGTTTGACACATATACAAATGAAAGAGAGGATTGTGTGACAAACCGAAAAGTGTTGTAGTTTGTATGTTTTTTGTGTTGTCATTTTGAGTTAGCGTACGCATCAAGATCTCCAAATAAAAACGAAACCACTACTTGTCTAGTACATGCCACACAATACCGATTCCAAAACGACAAGCCACCAATATCAAGATGTCGCTGAGCAAACAACTATAAAGCACTATCCACCACCAAAAAAAAAAAAAAAAAAACACCGATATATCATTTTGCGAATCGCTAAAAATAATAATTCTCGTCTTTAGTTACATTTCAATATGATCTCGAATTTCTTGTTGTATTTTTGTATATTCTGTGCAGTATTTGTATTGTATATAATACCAACACATCATGATTTCTTTCAGTGTAACTCTATTTGTTTCTCTCTCTCCCATAAAAACACACCTTCTCCCTCTCTGTCTCAATGTTTGTCTGCCTCAGACTCTCGTACGCTTATCCTTAGCAAGAACAGAAATAAAAAAAAAAAAAACAAAAAAAAACAATAAGAAGAAAATTTATGTTTTGCGTTTTAGCATCATATTTTCATCGGTTTTGGATTTGGATTATCGATTATTGTGATCTAATAATTTTAAGTTTTATATGAACCACATAAAATATACTCGTAATAACTTACTTATTATCTATATGTATGTACAAAAAAAAACAAAAAAAAAAAAAAGAAACTAAACATGCCAGTGACTTAATATTAAGTTTAAGCTAGAAATTTTTAAATTTACGGTTTTCGGTTTCGGTTTCGATTTGATTTGATTTGTTTTGTAGCACCAGCACCGTTTCAACGGTGTGCCCAAATAGACTCGGTTTGGGGGGCCAAGTATACGCCCACCATCACCCAAAACACGTCCTCCCAGCCATTATGCACCATACTATCTATACTAAACCAATAGATCAAGATTTACGTAGTGGGTTCTTACTTTTATTTCGATACTTTTTTCTCGATTCATTGTGTTTTGTTTTTGTTTTTTTTTGCGTGAAGACCAGAATATTGGGTTTGCAGAGCTGTGAATTGAGTTCATTTGTAGTTGGTTTTGCCAATCCAAAATTCACATATAAATAAGTATATATATATATATATATATTATTATATATGTATATATATATAGTTTATTAATTGTGAAGCTTGAATAGAACGCAAAACGTTCAAATGACTTAACTTGAATTTATGTTCGAATATTTTCGTAAATTTAATTTTGCATTCAATTTGATTTTGTTTCTCTTAGTTAACGCTAAGTTTTAATGAAGCACATGCCAAACAGTATTAAAAAGTGATATTTATATACATATGTATGTAATCATATTTTTATTTATTTTTGTTTTGTTTTTTTTGTTTCAATTTCATTTTGAGGTAAACAAATTTCTTATCATTGTTTTTCTTTAACTTGACATTGCTCATAGTGTGTTTTGATTTTATTCACGTTCAATATTGCCTTTTTTTTCGTATATAAGATATTTGTATGGTTAGGTTCCTAAAAGAAATCATTAAGCAGAAACTGCCAAAAAAAAAAAAAAAAAAAAAAAACAATAATAACAAAAAAAAATGTTATGTAAAAATTAGGTTGCCAAGCATAAGAGGCAAATAAAAGATAAATGAGAAATAAAACCAAAGACTGAGACCCAACGCAGCTCAACGCAAAATAAAAAACTGAATTAAGTTAAATGTGAAACAAACAAATCAACATCTATAGATCGAAAACAAAAATCAAAAACTTTGTACGTTAAGAGAACTGTGATAAAATAGAGAGAGAGCTCCGAAAATTAGCACTAAAAGTAGATTATAAGTTTTTTAACAACAACCACAACAACAACAAGAAGTATGTGTTTAAATTTAAGCAACGTTACAACGATAACGATAACGATTACGATAGCGATAACGATAACGATGACACTAATAAAGAAAAACTCAAGAGTACATGAAAAGTAATGAAGGTGAAGATGAAGATGAAGATGCAGATGAAGAATCGCAGCACTCACCAATTGGGCGCGATCTTGTCGAGCGACGCGTGCTGCCAGGTTGGCCGCAGCGGTTCCAGCAGGAACGAAACGGGCATGCCATGTATATTGCCCGACTGCGAGGTACTGTGCAAATTGATGTCCGCGTGCGCATCGATCCACACCAGCGACAGGTTCGGCGTGTGCTGCAAATGACCCGCCACGGAGCCTGCCACGAGCCCAAGCGTAGCCCAAGCACAAATCAAAATCCCAAAAAAAAAACCAAAAAAAAAAAAACCAAAGTCAAGGATACTGTGTGGCAAAGCCGTTTTACCACCCACCAAAGCCGATGGCATGATCACCGCCAATGGCCAGGAACTGTGCATTCTGCTGCAGCATCAGCTGCACCTGGCCAATTAACGCCAGATTGCAGGCCATGAAATCCGCATAGTTTCGTATGTGATAATAATGTTGGCGCTGCTGCTGCAGCAGTGTCTCATCCACGGCATACGGCAGATTGCCATAGTCCGTTATCACCAGGCGCTCTGCAACAAATAGATAAAAGTCAATCGAAAAGCGTAACGTATTCAACATATACATATATCTAATAAAAAAATCCAAGCTCGAAACAAAAATCTATTCGCCTGTTATTATTATTTCTTTTTACCATTGCAGAGGTTATTATTGCTGACCCGAGTCCCTTTAAGTATATATGTACATCCTTGATCAGCATGTTGGCTGTTTGCTCTCTTAGTCTTATGTTTTTGGATAATTTCGCCAAAATTTCAAAAATCATACCACATATATGAATTCTTGTATGAAAAACAAACTCAATGGAAACATTTAATGCTTCTATCAAAGAGGAAAAATCTAATGATTTTTTCAAATTTATGATGAAATCAAATGTTATGTTATATTGTATTAAATTGATAACAATTTTTATGTGTGGTTGGGTGGACACCGGTCTGCAAGGTAGATATGTAATCGTCGGCTTGAGTTTTGATTTTTGATTGGGTGATTTTATTTTGCTCACCATCGCTGTTTTGCAGCACCTGACGCAGTTTATTCTGGCGCAGCAAATCGGGCGCCAGCTCAACGCCCTGCTTTGCCTGCCCCTTGGCAAAGGGCACACCGATGATGCCCAGGGTTTGTGCCTCAGGCCCAGCCGCAGCCGCAGCGCTCAGAAAGCGTTGGTGCTGGAGGCACTTGATTACTATTCGTCGCGTTGTCCACCACATGGTCGCAGGTCTCGATGTTTTGTGTCTCGTTTGCCCAGCTCTTCACAACTGAGGCGTCATCTCACTTTCGCCGCTCTCAACTATCATCTGGCGCTGGAGCTGACGCTGACGCTGACGCTGAAGCGGACGCTGATAATTATCACTTCTTAATGACGGTTCCTCAACGCCCCGCACTGCCCCCAGATAGCGTCACCCAATGGCTGATAAGGCCGCATCGCGATAACCTTGATCCTGGCCATACAACATACTACAGTGAGCGCATAAAACTTGCAAACGCATCAATTCCGAAATCATAAACATTTATTTTTATTTATTTATTATATAAACACTTTTTTTTGGGGGATAAACTAAAATTGAACAATTTTCCAAAATAAGTACACGCAGATATATATAAATATTATTTTTTAAATAGAAAATATAATTGAATAGGAAATGTATCTTTAAAAAATATATTAGACTGAAAGTGTTGAATGCATTGACTTCCACACAATTCATTTTCCGTTTTGAATTTCTCAGTGCTTACTGTAGCTGCGCACAAAGTGCAACATAATTTGTCATTTGAACACTCTCCGCAGTCGTCATTTGCAGGGAAGTGAGTGAATAGTATTCATTGAATATGCACAATTTCTCAGCAACATAGTTGATTTAACTTTGAACCGAATTTGCGTTTTTTTTAAGTGTAGATATTTTCACTTCGAGTCTACCAATTTACGAAGTGTGTGATGTTTCTTTATGTGTTCTACTCGCAAAAAGTATTATAGTATTATTATTTATTATACGCGTAATATGGATGACTCTCACGATTAAAGATGACTATGTTACGTCAAAACGAAATACTTCGGAATAGCAATTATCTGTCGGAAAATTGGTATTTACAAAACCCATGCCAAAAAAGACATCATATATATTTGTCATATAATATAGTTGGCAATACCGAATGTAGTTGTGAAAGGGTATTTAGCCATCGTCAGCGCAAAATACTAGTTTGTTTTTATTTATTTGTTTATTCTAATGTATTAAATTTGGCATATCAGCCTAATACTTGCTATAATTAGTTTTCTTTTGTTGGGTTCCAAGCGAAGATAACCTATTGCATATCCATCAGATGGTTCAGTTAAGATTAAGTTCTGCCTGAAATATCAAATTTTTGCATTGTTTGTTTTTTAAAGTTTAAAAGTTGGTCAGAAAAACATGCACAGTGGGATGTGCAACTCAAAATTTGAGCAGACATAATATGACAAGCAAGCAAATTTAAGTAATTCATTTGAGGGACAGTTTTCCGTGAATATTGGATGAAAATGTTAATTTCGGGGGACCAACAATTTATTGGCAGAGCTGCTTAAGTGAATCGAAATATGGCATCTGATTTCTGCTCGGTTTGTTTTTACCACAGTAAACGTCATGGGAGCTTTTCGAATTAAGAGTCTTGTGTGTGTGCAAAATTCGCTAAAAGCTTTACATCACGAGTGCGGATTTCGGCTAATATTACCCTAAAAGTAGGCTTCCTTTTTGACACTTTAGCGGATGCAGCAACCGAAAAAGTGCTGCTGGTGCGTGTATATGCTATCTTGAACAACAAGCTGCAAAGCCCGAAGGCTGAAGGCCATAGCCCAGTTTTCATACGCTTGCAATTATTCCATATATTTTAAGTATTCAATGCTGAGCGACTAATTGTCTTTTAATCTGTCATGGGTATTTCCACACATATAAAATATAATTATTAAGTCTGAAAAGCATTTGAATATATATTCACACAATTAGATATTAATACAAATATTTATATATAAAGTTGCATTTAAAATATTAACAGTGCTACTCTTCACGTCACTTTTGATCTCATCTCATCATTTTTCTGTTTGCTTATAGCACCTTAGGAGCACTATAGAATTCCCTAAGACTTGATTTTTTAGCTTTTGTTGTCGCTGTATCTTAAGGATTTCACAGGACTATGCGTTTTTGTGCGTTCAAAATCATAATAGTGCATGGGAAACATTGCGAAAAGTATGAGGGTACCATCTATTGACAAGCTAGGGTTACAAAAGGTTCGAATTAATATTTGCTATCAATTTAAATAAATTTTTGATTGGCACTTTGCATTTGTCAAAAAAAAAAAGAAAATGGAAAACAAAGTGGGTTATTTCTCTGGAATGCCATACAAATTTTCCGACGGCTTATTGAGTTGACTTGAGTTTCAACCCGCAATCTTATTGATATTGAGGTGAATAATACAACATTTATAAAATAAATTAAAAAATTTTTTATTTTCTAATCTTGCTGATCTTCTATTGATCCCATTTTCTTGGCATGGAGTATCGGTAAGTCGTGCATAGCCAGACGGCCTGGCTTGCTTTAAAGTGGCTCAACTTAGTTTTGGCGTTTTGCCATTATGCACTATAATAAAGTGGCATCCATGAGCATGAATGTGGCCCGGGTACCGCCCAGTCCTTTCTTGCCCTTGTCCATTGAGTTCCTTATCGTTTGGGGCACCGCCCCCTGCGTCGTGTCCCACTGTCAAAGCCGCTCATCACTCAGCACCGCAATGGCAGTCATTAATCAAACAGCTCCAAAACACCCGCCCACTGACCAACAACAATGACACCCCCCTCACCCCTGGAGCCCCTAAACCGTTCTGGCCCACAATAACAATGATACTCGTCGCTTTTGGGTTTTTATTGCATTTGTCATCAGAGATAGACGCAGCACTTTCGGACCCTATGTTTCGATGCGTAGCATGCAGGACAAGGTCGACCCTCGTCCCTCGTCCTAGGCGTTGTCTCCTGATTTGATATGAGCTGGCGTTTTTTTTCCTTGACCGGCACATTATTAGTGTGTTCTGATTGTTGCGACGGCGACGGCGATGGTGACGGTGACCACCGGATACCCCTCGTCTCCCATTCATCAGCCACTGCTCCAGCTGACTTATGCACTGTAATCGCGATAAGTCACCACAAAAGTATCCAGACAATATCCAGAAGATTAGCCCAAATGCCATATGAGTTCCGGCTCCATACAGTTTGACCAAATAAACTGAATTTACAGTTGTGTTCACTTTTGAAGTCACTTACTTTTTAGCCAATGGTGTCTAGTCTGTCGAATCAATTTGAGAATAATTGCAAATGTGAAGAGGGCGAGGATTTTGAGGGGGAATAAGCCGGTCAACATTGGTGATAAATCGGACAAACATTTGTTCATAAAATTCGCTTTTATTTCCGTTTGCACTTGAAATCCACACGAGTTGCTTCAATGTAAGCCACATGCCACATGCCCCTTGCATTTTTCATGCTGCTCGGATCCACAGCGTCCGCCATCAGTCATTCTGGCGAACAGCTAAGGGAGGAGGCAATCAATCAGCTGTAGGAACTATCAGATCAAAAGCTTACTTAGCCGATTTGCTTAGCTTGTCTGATCCACTGCGTAGTCAAACTATGCATTAACTGAATATATATATGTGTATATATTTGTATATGTATGTACCATAAATTACTAGCCATCTAAAATCGAATTTATTACGTTCATTGTCAAGCGAATTGCAGCAATTAAAGCCATCGCTCATGCGACAGACTCGATGCACTGCACACTACAAATGTGGCACTCACAGATACTACGCATATATGTTAACTTCCTGGCCCATATCCCCTATACTCTTAACTTACACATACACACAAGCACGTCTTCAAATACGCAGTTATGACTTTGTCCTTGCACGGAGACAATGTGACGACAGGCGAAGGTTTCCGTTCGTTGCCCGTGTATGATGGATGGACTATGCAATATCCTGTAATTAATATGGCACTTCACCTGATATCGAAATTTGCGATCTGTATGCGTCTCTCTCTCTTTCTATTTTTAAGTATTTGTTATTGCTTTTTTTGTATTGTGCTTTGCATTGCATTCGTAAACGTTAAACGTTCAAAATTGTAGGGTACAAAAAGCGCTTGCTTAGTTTTGCCTTAAGTCGTGAGTATGTTAGTTTGTGTGTGTGTGTATGTGTGTGTATTTGGGGAAGATGAGAAATTTAATTTGAATGTGTCTCAGTGGACAAATCAAAGTTAACGAAGCGCCTGCTACAGCAACCACAACAGGCAAAACAAGAAAAGCGCTGAAAAGCGCGCACCAAGAAACATTGAAAAATCAGCAACAACAATAACAAGAGCCTGCCACCAGCGGTACACGAACACGTAACACAATGCCTTTGAACACAAATACCAGTCCCGAGATTCCGACTAGGATATACCCTGCACCACACACAGACCAAGTTCAACTAAAGTGAAATACAGCACAATATGTGACGGACGGACAGACGGACCGGCGTAAGTTCGACTGTGTGTATCTCAAGTGATGATGGAGACGATTCCTTTTTCTGTGTACTGCAACCATTTCTGTTTGTGTACACCTTACCTTTGAGCGACAACCAAAAGTAATTAAGTCCCCCCAGTTGCAGCACATCAATTTGCCAAAGTACGCCCAAAAAAATGGGCCAAGCTGTATAGAGTGTATTGAGGAGTAGAGGGGGGAAGCAGAGAGTACCAAATCGTGTACAATATGCAAATATCTTGCGCCTCAATAGCTATCAATTACGTCTGACGTGCGAGGATCTTTGTATTTATGCAGAATGGCCAAAACCAACTGGAAGCTAATTGGCAGCGAGACAGAGGCGAGCTGCAATGGCAGACAGACATGAACAGCAAATGTCATTTGTCAAAATCTGGCAGTTAAAAATAGAGAGAGAGGGAAAGGGATGGAGATGGGTTTCTTTCGGTGTTGACTGTTGCAAGCACGTGCAGCTGCCAAGCCAATAAATAGTTGTTTAAGGCCTTAAGGAACCCCGTTGGCCATTTGGCAAATGCAGCAGCTTCAGCAGAATGTGTGCAACAATAGGGCATGGCCATGATTTGCTGCATTTGCTGCTGTGTTGCAGCATCAGCAATTGCATGTTGCAGTTGCTTGATTTGTGTGCATCTGCCTTCAAGGCCAAGCGACTTCCTGATGTCACTCGTAAAAATATATGCTTCAATTCAATCTCTTGCGATATTCAATATTAAGTGTTGTATGAAATGCATTCATCATTCAATTACTCAAGCAATTGGTTTAATTAGTCTCGTATTTACTCATAAACATGGCACATTTAAATCTAACCGTCATTATGTTAATTACCCAATGTTGTATTTACATATACCAATTCTGTTAAGCAACTTTGTTAATCGATATTTACAATCATGAAGCAACTCTGCTGATCGAGCAATAAGAAACATCGATAACAGTTAGCCTCCCTTTTCTGAGCGACGACCGAAAAAGAACTTATTACATATTCCCATTTAAGGGTGTTCGACGTACCTAAGATAAATGATTTTTTTTTTTTGGTTGGTTTCAAATTCAAGCCAATCTTTTGTGATGGGTATTTTTTTGAAGTGGATCGAGCTGCACTGACTGGATGCCATTGGGACGTGCCGGGTCGGCTGTTTTATGGCCGGAGGGCGCAATTCCCCTTTGCTTTATGCATCCTTGTCAGCAGTTTACGCGGCGTTTGGCCATTTGCTTTAATTGTTTATGACCCAAATGCCAAAGAGCCAGAAGCCATCAGGCTGCCAACAGGCACAGCCCTATATAATAATGCCACATTGCTTTAATGCTATACACATTACTCTCTGAGGCAAATCACTTCCTAGCCCCAAGCCAGCATTGTACCGAGTTGAGCTGTGCTCAAGATATATTATTATGAACTGTTTATAATCTATTAGTGGTTGCGGTAAACTTGTAACACTTGCAACAACTCGTTTAAAATAGCGATATAAAAAATAGCTTCCAAGTACGTCTAAAATTTAGCACTTTTTTTAAAATATAAAATTGGTCACAGCTCGGCCATATCGTAGCACATCCTGGCAAGTGGTTTGGTGACTCCTGCGGTTCGAACATACCGTGTCCTTTGAAAAAAGGCAGGGATATGGAGACATGGAGAAATATTATTGTGCAAAGAACATTCATAAAACATAAATACAGCACGGCTGTATCTTTAAAGATCTCGAAGAATCAAACATTTTTAAGCTGACATAAAGAAGGATTATCGATTCAAGAAAAAGATTTGAGATAAAATTACACAAAGGATTTGGTCAGTAAGAATGAGATAAATTGCACTTGACCCTGATCAAGCGCACCAGGAATTTCGTTTGGAGCACAGATAGTCATTGGCATACTGATTGTAATAAGACAAAAAAAATTTCGAAAGTCCTTTGACTAGTTTTGTTCCAAATTTAAAAGCAGTATTAATCTAGAGGCCAAACCTTGATCAAGGATATTGCTGATGAAGAAGAATATTTACGATGTGCGATGTTTATTTCAAATAAACAATAATTTTAATTTCTTCTTTTTTTTCTTATTAAATACAAATACACTTCACAAATAATTAACATTCTCATTTTCTTAAATATGTTTTCTTTATGAAATATTTCTTATTAAGTATACAAAGTGTTATTAAGTAATCAAATGGTAATAAATCACTACAATAAAATTAAACAAAAAAAAAAAAGAAAATAAATAAATGCAATAACATCGATGTGTCGTTGTTACGTCGATACTTCGTCCAGCACTACTTCACGACCAAGTTATAATTATAATATATTAACAAATAAATAATATTAGTAAAAAACGTTTCATTTTGTTTATTTGACCCACCCATTGAAACTTATTACTGCCTTGAACCAAATATATTTGTTTCCTTTATTCATTGAAATTTAGTGTATATATTTGTTGTTATAATTCGATTTGATATTTGTAGTACACGAGTATATATAATATATGTATCGCTTGCTTACTCGCGCACTTACGTATATACTTTTGGTTGTATATATGTATGTATAAATATTTATTTAAAAGTTTTTTGTTTACTTCGTACTTGTACATTATGTAAAATACAAATTGACAAATACATATGCATACAAACTTGCAATGTAATATTTAGAGAATGTATACACAAGTATTTGTATTTGTTTCTGTGTGTGTGTTTTTTTTTTTTTTGTTTTTATCATTTTGAAGATAAGAGACAAACACTTAGTACTACCCATTTAAATTTGGAGCACGCTTTAAACTAATATTTGGTGTTCCACGGCTCTGATAAACTGTTGAATATATATCACACACGAATAGTTTACGAACCTTTTGAAGATCCGGATTATGTAGCTGTGACTCTTTCAATACTTTCGGTACACGTTGCTTTTGTTGCTGTTTAACAACTTACTCTTGAGTTTATATTGGAGTTTTGCTTGCTTTAAAATATTTTTATCGAGCCATTACCAAAACTGAAATTATTTTATACTTGGTTTTTGTGCTAAGAGAATTCTTTTGGTGCCTGTCAACTTATTAATTGATCAGTTTATCAGAGCTAGGGAATACCCAAAATGTGCCTTAAAATTATACTTTTTATTTACTCGGGGACGAGTTTTAATATGCATTTTGTTTTTGATTTAATTGTTGTAGTAGCAATTTAGGTCAATTAGTTGTTCCGCAAAGTTTGCAATAGACTTTGGTTTTTTATTTTTATTTTTATATCATACAGATAAGAACCTTAAAATATATATATTTAAATATATATTCGTGTATATATATATTTATATAACATTAGTTTATTCAGTTGGATGGGTTGTTTATTTGTTTAAAGCTTTCGTTAGTCATACATTTGGTTGTAGTTGTTCTTGTTCTTGTTCTGGTTCTTGTTCTTGGTCGAAAGTAAGCACAGTTACTTACAAATTACGTCATCTAACATGTGCTTAAGCTTCATTTCTATATATGTAGTTATAGATAGAGATAGATAGAGATACATATGTATATGTTGATAGATAGATAGACAGACAGTTTTTTAGAAAGAGTAACGCCTCTATGCGAAAGACAATAAAATGAACTACGAGAATATTGAGGGGCAGCCGTTGAGCCCAGATAGTTTATGGTATAGGCTATAAGTAAGGTTATAAGATACAAATACAAGATACCATATTTCTATTTCTACAATCTATGCACTATGCAAATGAAGGCAACACCTCTGTGAAGCAGAGGGGGTCAAATTGACTTTTAAGACATTCAAACGGCTTGTAGCATTTGCATATACGCAAAAGCGCAAAAAACAAGCCTGTTTTAAGCCTGAATAAATAGATCAATAAAAATAAAATCTCCCAAGCCTACCAAATTGAAGTTTAAACGAAAAAGTTGCGCGTTGCAGTTTAATTGAACGAATTGGGCTTATTTGTTTATAATTTGGCGTACGAACAAACAGTTCACCGTGTTTGTTTTATTCCTTTGATTCGAGTGAGTCCCATTCTCCTTCAATCCATTCGTTGGAGCTCAGATTTCCTTACCTTTGTTCGTTGGAGTCATTTCCGTCTGTTTGACTCGTTATAATTTATGTCTCTCCCATTCTGCTCCTTATGACGGATTCACACAGAGTGACATCAAGCATCAATCATCAATCATCAATTTTGATTTTAATTTAACATAATTTCAGCATTATTCTGTTAATATTCTCGATCTATTCCGTTTCCCATTGGACTCAAGCTGATCGCGTCAATGAAATCTAATATCTATATTTAGGATATAGCGTAATATGTACTCGTATTTGGGATATTTTGAGCTTATGCTTATTGTTTTTTTTTTTATTATTATTTTGTTTTTTTTTTGCAACAAAACTATTTGCAGAACCAGCTATATTCATTTGTAATACTAAGTAAACATTTAGGTATATTCTTATTTGTGGATATAACGAAATCAATTTGTGTGTGGTAGTTACCAGCTGGGAGACTGTTACGAGCATATATTTATAGAATAGAATAGATTTTAGATATTTACTAGTTAATAATACTATAAAATATATATGTATTTATTTAGCGCATGGCTGACAAAAGCTGCCTAGCGAAAATGTAAACCGTTCAGTTTTATAGCAATCAGCATTCGTTGCTCGAACAGAAGTGAACTGCTACGTGCCTCATGTGATTCCAATTGGAGAAATATGTTTTGGGATTCCATTGAATGGATGACGACTAAATTGTATTACGATAGATACAACAGCCACTTAGTAGAGACAGCGATCAAATAAGAGCGAGAGAGAGAGAGAACAATTAATAGAGAGAGGGAGAGCGAGAGTGAGAGGAGAGGATCGGAGAGGAGATGTGGTAGATGTTAGCTGTCTCGCTTAAGTAATGCGTAGTTTTGAGTTTAAAAACACGTTGTAAATAGTAGTTGTTGCAATTTGTTGGACAGTGTTGTTGTTCTTATCAATTGTCAATCTATATTCAATGCTTCTTGATCATCTTCTGCGCTCTACTGACACTTACACTTACTGCCTACCACCTGCTTACTTACTCACTGACTTATTTCCCATTCATTGTGCACTCTCACACTCAATACAAATACACTCACTCATTCACACATTCACACACATTCGGACTCAACTCATCTCTCTTGAATGTATCTAAACCTGCTCGGCGCTCTCATCCAACACCATCGAGTGCAGATCCATGGCGGAGCGCGTCTTTCGGGGCGCTCTCGGCATCAAATAGTGACTCGTGCTGGCTCCAACGAAGACTGAATTCTGGCGAGGCCTTGAAGCGTTCGAGACATGCGATGCGTAGCCTGCAACGAGATATAAAATGTGCTTAGGTTAAAGTTTAATAATAATTAGTAAGTGCTGAATTATTCAAGTCAAGTTGTGAGGCAAATAGGAAAGGTTAATTTGTTGTCTGTCGAGTCATTCTACGACTTCAAACTGCCATAACGTTCTCATTCACACGATCTGAATGCATTCACTTAAACAATAGTATTATCTTGACATCTTATCCAATTGTCACCTCAATAATTGCGTTGAAAAAGCCAATTGCCAAACGTACAGTTTCAGGAAATGTTTTCATATTATTTATAATTTATACATTTGTTGTGCAAATGTACACACAGACAAAACAAAAAACTTTTTGCTGGCGCGTCGTGCTTCTATTTTAATTACCATTTCTCATACCCAAATTGAGTTGCTTAAGTGTGTGTGTGGTTGTGCGTGCTATTGCCGGAGCACAGAACCCAAATCGGATTCGCAGCATCCTCGAGAGCCGACAAATGGCAATAAAATTGTGTTGTTGTTTGCCTCCCTTGCCCCCCAATGCCAGCCGCTTCAAGCATGCCAACCCCAACTGTGCAACTTAATTGTGTGGCAACTCATTAAGAGTCCAACGAAAATGATGCACTTAAAACAGATGACTCGCCTCGACTAGTACGCATTCAACATAGTATTTATATTATACATTTTATAGGCAATTTACTCTCACACTCTTTCCCCCTGACTCTCAGCTTTTTGCTTCTTTTTCTGCTTTTTAAGGCTCTCTGTCTCTCCCTCTATTCTTTTCTCTCTGCTTAAACTGAGCTCCCCCTTGATAACGTGTTATTTGTACAGGGTATTAAAAATGGGTGTAAGTATTACATTTAGTCCTCAATAAATGATGAGTAAAGTATTTGCATTCTTGCGAAAGAATAAATCATGTAATTTTCTAAAGTAAATATTGTTCACAATACTAATCAAATTCGTACACATTTAGTATAAGCGATTAGTTTACTCAATACTTAATTAATTTGCCTCATCGATCCATTAAGTATGATATATGTGGGATATCTTTACATAATAAATACAACATTGAGTTTTCCCCCAAGCCTGTTTTACTTTAATAAAGATTATATCTTAAATACTATTATAGATTAATCGTACAAACACTGTTAAGAGTTGCTTAAAAGTTTCAAAGTGAGAGTGTAATAAAGTTTTTTGACAACTTTTTGCTAGTGAATATGATGCGATTAACACATATCTTAAGTGCATATTTTTTTGTAGCGCAAAGTTTGGAACGCTTCAAGCGGCGCTAAAAAGTATGCTACAAAAAATGCAGCAAAAGTTAACACAAAACAAAAACATGCACACAGCCACAGACACACACACACACTCACACACACTCACACACACACACACACACACACACACACACACACACACACACACACACACACACACACACACACACACACTCAGGGAGGATTCAATTTTGATGGCATTTCCACTTGCATTTGCATTTTACGATAATTTTTTTGTGCTGCAAGCGGAACACGAATAACGTGCAGCATGCAATATACGAGATGGTGTGGCAACTGGAGTGTGGTAAGGTAAGGAGGGGACGGGGACGGGGATGTTGGCGGTCACAGCACGTGTCATGTGGCGCCAAGTCAAGGAGAAAGCTTACCCTTTGCATAAATACTCGGGTTATAGGCCGCAAAATGACACGTTGGCATATTCAGAGCATGATTATGCACCATTCCCATCGACATGCGTGAAACGGAGGTGCGCTAGAAAAAGAAGGTAAACGCAGAGAAAACCAGTTAATTGGAGTTAAATGTTATCATAATTTCTTACATTAAATATATTATACAGTATTATACTTAAGCGTATAACTAGATACAAAAACCAACGACTCTCTGGCTGTGCAATATGCGCAACTCGCATCTGGATTCTATGTAACAAGTTGCAAGTCGAGTTAGTTGTCGACTGTGATACGATAACATAATATATTTAGAATAATTTAGAATAAATAATATATATATTGCTTAACATATATTCTTAAAGTAAAACAGAGATCTTGGCTATATATTACCTGATGCGTTGTCACTGCGTCCAATTCGACCAAGGGACAGGAGCTGCGATGCTGTTGCTGGAACTTTGGCTGATAGGGTTCCAGCATGCGTATCTTGCCCCAGCGATTGAAGAAGAGCATTATTGCACCCACCCAGAGCATAAGAACGAGTCCAACAATCAGCACCTCCTCGGTGCGCACTATGATCTTGGGTCCTGCCATGCCAAAAAGACAAATGTGTTAAAAAATTCAGTTGTAGAAGTGCTGTTGGGATTCAATCCGGTTTGGCATCGATTCGATTTTGAATTTCAACTCTGCACACGTACACCGCATAAATAACTCAAGAGACGCTGATTGGAATTCAATTATCCAGCAAAAAAAACACATTCGGTTTTTGACTGGGCCTCATTCCGACCAACGTGTGGCAATTGGATTACAGTTAAGACCATAAACATTCAATTACACGCACCTTGCGGCGCTTTTGTGTGCATCTGTAGCAAGAAATCTTCAAGGCTTTGCCGGCAAGCCGAACATGTGCCATGTTTATGCCACATGATTTACAAATATTCTTTAAATTGCACGACAACGCATTAACTTGTTCAACGTGGCTTTCACTTTTATTTCCCATTTATATGCAAAGATTTTCCATATTTTACTGATGCTTATATACACATATATATGTATATATATACATACATATTCGATGATGTAATTTGTGCCGCAAATTTTTGTGTTTGTTTTTTCTTTGTCTTGAGCCGCTTCACTTACCCGTTTCAATTTTTGTGTCATTTGCAGAGATGGTTGCGCCAGTGGGGTCTATCTCTCGGCTGTTGGCTAGTTCAGCGATGTAATCCTCGGATGTGTTGCTGCTGCCACGTGCGACATTCGGTGACATGACAGCTGTTTCCTCGACTTCCACAAGAAAGTTGGTGCCGCCTTTCCAACCAGAGCCCCATTCTGTAAAACTCGCTTGATTAAGTTCGTCAATCGAGTGGCATGCGGCATGCCACATGCGCCACATGACATGCCGCACGTGGCATATGCACCATCTACTCACCTTCCGAGATGCCAGTCCCGCTGCTGACCTCCTCGGCGTATGCAGCCAGCTTAGCAACTGCAGTTGGCAATTGCAAAAGAAGAGAAGAGAAAAAGAGAGAGAGAGTGAGAGAGGGAATGAGTTTGAGCAACAAAGACAAACGATAAACTCTCGAGTGCGGCACTCTCATGTGGCAAGTGGCAAATATTGACTTGGCCACCATATTGGCCTTCTGTTGCCTGTACTTTGGCCAGCAGCCAAAATGAATTCGGTAGAATTTTGGAGGAATCAAGCAGCTAATTTGGTTATCCTCAAAATTGACAGAACTTTTGCCAAATAAGTCAAAAGTTTCTTTGGCCACAGATCCTTCCATATAGATGTATTAGCCATGATGACAACATATGTGGATACATTTCAGTATTTGAGTTCAACATTTTTGAAGAGTATCAATTGTTTCATTACTTATTTCCTATTTATTTTCATTTACTAGATGCATTTTAAATTGTAAATTCAATTGGCTTTTAAATTCTTGTTAAATAAAAAAAAAAAACAATGTTTCATGGAATTTATTAGCCAAGTTCAGAAAGTCAATTTGAAAATGAATGCAATCTTTAAAGCTAGTTGGCTTATTTATGTGTTGTTCTAATCCAATCTCAATCAATTGCTAATATTCAGCGGCACCAAATTAAAGGGGCACATCAGGAGTATTAAGTGCCCCCAGATAGGGCTGCACCTAAGTCAATTTTCAATGTAAGTCAAACATCATTTCGCTGTAATTTATTAGAAGCTTTGCGTCTCCATGGACCGGTTACCGAGTGCTCAAGTTAGTAAAATTTCTAAGTTGGAAAAGTTGAAAGCACGAAGCACTGCATCGGCATCATTTTTCAGGATGATCCCAACGACTCGGGCAATTCACATCTGCAACTGAGAGTTCTGCATGCAACTTTTTAGCCCCAAAAATAGTTCATAAACAGTTTCGTGAAAATGCTGCTGTGCAAAGTGCTTCTTTCACACAGAAGACACCCGGAAACACACACATAAAAGAATTTGTTGTTGTTCTTGTTGTTATGAACACAATTTAGGAATATGCGCAACTTTTGGCACTTGTTTAGTGCATTAAAAGTTACAGAGCCGTAACAGTAACGATTATTTCGCAGCAAAGGAAGGTCGCGTGGCAAGCGAATTGGTATGCTTCGCAGCTAGCGGGGAAGATGGTCAGGGGGTAGGGGGCATGGGGCATGGGGTAACATTACTTAGTGCCTGTTGTAATGATGATGATTTATGGCGCAGACACAACCACAACCACATCCACAGCCAAAATGCCATCAAGTTAACATCTTCAAGTAAACTTCGACCAAAAAGTAGTTATGCTCCGGTTGCCAGTGCTCGAGTGCCAGATACTCTGGTCGAAGGACATGCATACATAGTATGTAAGTATGTTTGCATGTATACCATACACACATATCTGCATAAGTCCTTTGGCAAAATAACTTTCATTTCAATTTCTTCATTATTTCAGCATTACGAAACTTTCCGAATATCCAAATAGTTAGTTAGGTATCTAAAATCAATGCTTGTCAAACTTCCGATTAACCCAGCAGCTAAATGCTAATACGAAATATTAATCCATATATATATAACTATATACATATATACTTAGTCTGTTACATGTACATAATCACCTAAATTGTTAATGCTTGTGACAGATTCGATTATATTTATTTGCTGAAGAATGAAAATGGTTAACAAATGTAATCTGGGTATGGAAAATACCTCACACACACACACACACATCCCTACATCATCACAATATACTATTAGCGACTAGCTTTTATGACGTGTTAAATGGAATACTCGGATGTGGGAACACTTTAGCCATACTCTGTTTGACACACATACAAGCCTATGTAGGCTTTGAAATCAAGTGCTGACCTTTATGTACATATATACCGTAGAGATATCCCTATACTGGAAGTCTGCCCTTCTGGAGTATTTAATTTATTTATTTACTTGCTGCTCATTTAGTTAATTTGGTTAATTTGCTTAATCTACGCCCGAAAATGAGCTAATTAACATGCACAAATTATGCACAATTCCCTCAAGGCAAAAACCGGGCACAAGATCAGGGAGAGACCAAAACAAGACTAGACAACAAACCTACAACACACACACACACACTCACACACACACACACATACATACATGGACACACACACACGCAGAGCACACACAGCGTTTACTTGACTAAGTTCCTGGAACATTTCTCTGGTGCCACAATGAGAAATTCCCTGAAATTTATGAATGAAACTGAAATGCGCATAAAAATAAAAATGCAAAGTGTAAGCGAAAAACTAAGTGAAATGTAGAGCATAAAAGAAGTAAGACATCGAGTAGGAAAGTTGAAGTATCCAGCCAGTAAAACGAACAATGCACTCAAACTGAAAAACGTGTTCAAAGGGTGAAGCGGAAAGGAAGTGCAGGTAATCAGTGTGTGCGACTGTGTGTGTGTGTGTGTGTGGGTATGTAAGTGTGTGTCACCAAGGGTAAGCCTGGCAATTAAATGCTCGTTAAGTCAAAACCAGCAGCAGCAGCAGCAGGATGTGAGCTCCTTTCTAATTACTTAACGCAATTGAAAGGCAGACCAAAAAAAAAATATAAGAAGTTGAGTGATTGCGACTACGATATACCCTGAACCCAGCTGTAAAGTATATTCTAGTTTTATTGCCAAATTGCCCATTAAAAAGTACTTTCATTTCTTATGGTCGACACAGATACTGAGCATATATATATATATATAAACGCAATCCCCAACTGAAATGAGCAGATATTGACAAACGCGTTTATATATATAAATATTTATGTGTGTGTCTGTGTGTGTGTGTGTGTGTGTGTGTGTGTGTATACACGTAATCGTAGTTAGAGAGCCTTTGCAGAATGCAGAATAAATACACAAACATATTCACGCTCGCCTTGATTATCTTGCTATCCCTTTCTCACGCATACACGTGCGCATATCGGAAATCGAAATGAATCGATATTCACGACCGAAATGAAGGCGGCGATCGATAAAATTAAATAAACGTATATTTCAAATTTGAATTCTCTAACTATCCTCTGATATCCGCGCGCTCATACATATGGACATCGAGTCGGCTGTTGATCCTGATCAAGAATATATATGTATATACTTGATAGTGTTGTAGATGTTCACAAAACAAGTAAAAGTTTGTCAGTTGACTGTGGGTGACTGAAAGATATGATGCAAAGTAGAGACATATCTGAGATGCCTAGAATTGTAGATAGGATCGATCAACAAACATTTCGATTATAATCAGATGACAACTACAAATTTCATATCAGCTCAATTATATATTTCGCTAGATATTACAGGGTATCGTAAGCAACCAAAAAAAAAAGAACAATTAAATTGGTTGCGCCTTTGTTAAATGACACTCGAATTGTGATTTGAGTTGGGCACAGAATCAATTTGCACACGTAAATTGCAAATTGGCGCAGCTGCCGGTTCCAACAACATTCTCGTTGTTTCCCTCAATTCAATCAGCACGTATCGAAACAATAATATCGCTCGAGATTGTCGTTTCCATTATGAGTAAGTGTGCTTGAGAGAATATACAAAGCAGGGAACTCATTGCCGTTTAATAATTCATAATGAAATCACAACAAGAACAATACAAACTAATATATATGTACAAATATGTATATAGGTGTATATGGAAAATGGAATGTAAGTAACATTTATTGATTTTCTATATATTGCAATACACATATACACACAATCGCAGTCAGTTGCTTTGTAAATCATTCAAACAAAAAATACACGCACTCACAACACACACACACACACACACACACACACACACACACTTATAACTCACACGCATTCAACTTCAGCTTTGTTAATTCGACATGAGACATGCAAAAGTTACAGACAGAAGCAGAAATACTGTTAAAACCCTCAGTTTTATTGATATATGTATACGACTTAGCAGCAGACAGGTAAATAAAAACAAAAGGTGTAATAATAGAATATATAAGAATGGAATATTAAGAAACAGATTCAATTCATATGGCTTCATCGCTTATATCTCTTTGAAGCCAGTTAACATTGTCTTTATAAAACATATTTTGGAAATGTTCATTATATCATAATAAAAATGATTCCCTTTCAGCTGAGAGTAGCAATAATATAATAGCAAATGAAAGTTCGTCTTTTTCTTTTAAATAATCGTTTTAGGTGATTGCAAATAATTATTCTAATTACAAAACAATTCGAACTTTCACTTTATCAAGTATTCAGAGCGTTGCTCAGTCAGTCTTTGGCATATTTATATTCTGACGATGTTTAACTTAATTTCAGATGATTCGCAGTAATACACTACTCAAGCCCGCCGATTAAGATGTGTTAGTCTTGGTGCATTAAATGTTTGCATGCCATCGGGCATACTAAACAGGCAAATCAACTTCCCTCTCATGCTACACTCAGATAAAAAATTGCCATACTTTTGACGTTAAGAGTTCCTCACTTTATTAACCAGAAAGTAGGTTTCTAAAATTGAAGATTGTGGATTGCTCGATTGTGTTTTGCATTACTTAATTTGATATTTTCTCTCTGTAATTTTTCATTACCATTTTCTGAATTTCTAAAGGATTTTTTCTAAGAATCAGGGTTTGCATTTTATTATTTGTAAGACCTTTGTAATTTTAAGAATATTTATTTCTTATATTTAGAAATCATTTCTAAAATTAATATGAAATTTCTAATTTTTTAGGGAAATTTTCTAAAATGTAGGGCAATTCTTTTGCTGAGTGTAGGTGTATAAAATATGTGCTGCATAGCCAACCAGCAGCTCGTTTGGCTCACATTTTAATGGTTTGCTGACCGCAAGGCAAAGCAAGTTGTATGTAGCAAGTAAGAGCAAAGTTGCTGAATTAGCCACGTAGAGAGCAAGGCTCATATAAAACTCAGAGTGCTGTCTAAGTGGTCACCGTGAGGTGAGGTGAGGACAGTGCACACAAAGCTGAACTGCTTAATTAAAGCTGTAAACTGAATTCACATGACTGCCAGCCAGCACAACTGTACGCAAACTGAGCTGAGCTGAGCTGGTCTGGTCTGGGCTGCTGCAGGGATCGTTTGACACCTGGTCAAAGTGTTGTGGGCAAATCCCAAAAGGTTGGCTAGTTGCCACACTTGTCGCTAGTTGACTTGTTTCAAGAAGCACTCTTCCAGCAAGCAAGTGCTTAGGGCCAAGTCCAAGGCAACCTGGCCAAATTAACGCTTAAATAGTTGCCGCCCCGCGTGGCATATGCTAACGAGCAGCTTAAGTGCCACATGTGGACGCGATTTGCGCATTGCTCTTTGGCAATTCCCAATGCTATCGACAAGCGGAAATACCAAACGGAAATACCGCTAAGATGCGCTGCCAGCAAAGCGAGCGATCGAGCAATTGAGCGATTGAGCGCCCCGTCGTCTTGGCCGCCAACTTGCCGAGCAGATCAACAAGTGGCCAGCTAAAGGACTCGCAGGAAATCACGACAGGACGAGCGCTGTTTAGCTACTTCTGGCCTACCTGGCCGGGCCAATCGACTGTTTTTATGGCCCAAATGGCCGCAACGATGTGGCCCGGCCCTAAATGCTGGCCCACAAATGCATTTCATAAACACACAACAAAAAAAAAGACGAATATATATATATATATATATACATATATATGTATAAACAAGCAGGCAAATTTTGACAGATTTCCGCAACAAAAGTTTTATAGCATTTATTCATTTTGTATGATTTTTTTTTAGGAAGTGAGTTAAAAAATCGCTCAGAAAATATGACGAGACGTGTCCAGATGTGCTTTAACAGGGGACTCGAGTGTTTGTATGTGCTTCTCTCCCTCTCTCTCTCTCTCTCTCTCTCTCTCTCTGTGTCTTTCTCCCCTCCTTCTCTCACCACTTGGCATCTCACATACCCTGTACTCAATGCATTAGTCCTTGTGTTTTCATAGAAAACAATTGTTTTACGCACTCAAAAGAAAAAAAGAGAAAAAAAATTGCATTTGAGAATGTGAAAACATTTGTGTTTTTTTTTTTTTTGGTTGCATTCACAAGTTTGGACAACTTTCGGTTTTAGCATTTCAGACACGTCCCGAACTAACCCAAGTGGCCATCTTTGCATTGCTGAAATGTTCATTTCGAGTGTTTCAATTGTACCCCGCATAATTAATGCAAATGGGGTGTTGTGTGACTGCGGCAACTCGCTTGTGCACCTGATTTATTTCAAATTACTTTTTAATTGACTTTATTTTGTTAGTTATTATTATTAAGCTATTATATAGCTTTAATGAAAATTAATGACTTTAAAGTTCAAGGAAGGAATTAAATGAAGTACTTTGATTATTGAATTGGACAACATTTCATTAAGTACATATTTAATTATTTGCAAATGGGACTTTAAGCCATAAGACTATAAAATATTAAGTTAACTGAGAAAAATTTGCAATCTCCTCGCTCTTCTATATAATAAGATATTCTAGCTCTGCCAGCAGATGAAGCAGTGAATCTTAATATTTTTTCCTTACAGGATACTTTGTATGCGAGGACATCACAGTTGTACTTATGTCAATGGCATTTCAATTGTTTGGATTGTTTCAAGGCTGTGCATGCTCAGTACACAAGTTGCACATGCTGCTCGTGTTGGCGCAGAGATTGGAACTTGTGCTGCGTGCAACTTCTGCATTGGTGGCCCAATTAATGGCATAGCCACATGTGCCGCAAGGGCACCGGGAATTGCTAAATGATTGTTAATTAGTAGATAGTCCTTGTGCAATTTAGAGCATGTCGTTAATGTGTAATTAATTGCTAATCAATCCATCAGTTGAATCTATCAACTTAATTGGGCGAAAGTAATGCTGTGCACAACTAACTGAAGATAAAAGCTAACAGTGTTTTAGTATAGCTATTAAGCTTTACTGTTGTTTTTATTACCTAACTCATATTTGTTTTCTATATGTAGACATGGGCATATAAATATATTACTTTTATAGTTGCTGTTTGTTTCACATGGATATTATTTTATTTGTATATTTTGTGTAATCTTATTTCAGCAAAAGGCAAAGTTTTGGCTCAGTTTCAAAGAGTTTCTTTAAAGTTAATAAAGTTAATAAATTTGGCGATATGAATGCAGTTGTAATGGCTGGAAGCAAGTGCTTCCACTGTTATCTGCTTTGCCCCACTGTAGTTACAGTCACGTGCTGGCAAGGCAAAACAAAACAAAATTGCAATCTGAACAACTGCAGTTTGGGGGACTCGAGTTGAAGCATTTGAGGTCCGGTCCGGTCCGGTCCGGTCTGGTCTGGTGTGGTTTGGCCCGGCATCCGGTATTTCTTTAACGCACTCGCAGATAAACAGCAAAGAATGAAAAACCCCGAGCTGAATTCCATTTGGGATTTGGAAAATTGTCAACCATACACCAACACACTTACACACACAGTCGACTTTGTTGTTGACCATAAATGTGAAAATGGTGTGAACATTGTATTCGGACCGCTGCCCGCTGCTGGGCCAGGGGGAAATTCCAGTTGGCGGTTGCGGAAAACTTCGGACTTCTTTTGCGATTGCGTGTGAAAATGCAACTTTCCACGTTTCCTGCCGATAGTCAAATCCAGTCCAGCAAATGGCCAAACAGTCGCAGTTGCAACCTTTTGACGCCAGCCAAATAAATGGGCTGCACCCAAAACATCAGCGAGTGTGGGAAATGTAACGCCTTAACCCTTCATCCTTAACCCTTAACCCTTCATCCTTCACCCTTTACCCAATAACCATGTGAGGCTGAGTGCGCCTATATTCTTCTTATAGCTATAGATGCGTATTTCCCTTCGATGTTTACCCATCTCATCATTTGTAGATTACTGGAATGTCCATTTTTGCATATTTTTTATATGGAAAATACAGAAAAGTATATTTCCGTTGGGGTTTTTAATCCCAAAAATAGTTTGTCACATTCTACTTTCTACTGTTAAACTCAAAATTCTCCTCGAGAAGTTTCCAAACAAAATCTTTGGCGCAAGCAGGTAAATCTTCAAGATTTTGTACCTCGTCTGTTCTAGAAGCTTCTAAACTAAATTCTAGAACGATATATCATACTTAAAAACATATTTTTGCCTGACTCTTTCTTTATTTCGTTTATTTATTTATGAGCTAAAAGTCAGAGCGATAAATAAGTCAAATGTGTAATTTAATTTATGCAATTGTGGTTTAATTAGTATTCTGTCAAATTTCTAAAGAATGATTTATATTTGGTTGGGAAATGTATTGCGATTGATAGAAAATCCAATAACAGTCAACGATTGATTTATAGCATTTAAGAAAACATAAATTCATATTCAATTACGATATTGAATTTATGTATGAATTGAAATGGACACTTAAAGAAATAATAATACACTGCAATATTGGATTTGGTATGATTTAATATGAAAAAAAGTTTAGTTAATTTACATTTATTCTGGAACATGTCAAGCTAGCCAATTTATAAATGATGTGAATGAAATTCGAAGTTTAGTCGCAAAGCACAACATTATATATTAATTGGATATATGCAACATTTATGTAGAATTTGGAGTGATTTGAACTGGCTCAATTGCATATCTACGTATAGTTTCATGAAATATAATTGGCACTGGCTACAGACAATTGAACTATTTATTGGACAACCTTGAAGAGTGGCAACAGCAGCAGGAGGCGCAGTCATAAGTAGTTTGGGCCAAGAACGTTCGATTCCATTCAGAAATTTCATGTGAAATAGCCAGAGAGCAACTAAGTAAAATCTCTCAATAAAACTCAAAGTTCTCAAAGTGAGTGATCGAAATGCGCATCTGTTGTTCTCCAGCAGCGACGATGTCTCTCCCTCCTATCTGTCCGGGACAGCACCTTATGCATCCGTGTCCGTGTCCGTGTCCGGCGTCAACGGCGTTTGCACAACAATTAGCCACAATTGCAATGGGCCAAGGTTAAGCGCAGCCGCAGCGCCGCACACAAAATCCAAATTGAAATTGAAAGGCCCAAAAATATATATTTTAAGAGCTGGATGCAATCATATAGGGAGTGTGCTTGTTTGTGTGTGTGTGTGTGTGTGTGTGCAAAAGTGAAAGCAAGCAAGCATAAAGGGTTGCCAATAAACAAATGGTGGCCAACATTGTGATTTTAGGGTTTTTGATTTCAAATATATGTACTTGCGAAAATCCAAGATTGATCTATTGAAAATCCATCAAGGCAACTGCGATAGACGAAGCAACGACGACAATCAAGGACGCTAGGCAGGTAAAATGTTGCTGTTATGATGCCTTTAAGCCAAACGCACACGTGCACAGGGTCTAACGGACTTTCATTTGGCCATAAAACATTTTTCCGCGCATCGGATTAGCCAATTGTCCTCGATTGTTGTTGGTTGGCTATCAGGTAAAGCGATAGCAAAACCAAAAACAACACACAAAATTCGTGGAAATTCGCGAAAACTACCTGCGTTGAAAGCTGAGAGGACAGACATTGGACAAAGGACAGGACAGGGCTATATAAGAGGCAACTGCTGGACGGTTAGGCCAAACAGTTGACAGTAAACCAACGCAGCGAACACAACGCGAATAACTTCAGTTGAAATCAAATCTAGTTAAACACTTCTCACACAGATATATATATATATATAATTTGATAGAAATGGGCTGCTGTGCGAGCAATTTAAAATTGGATACGAGTCGTGGTAGTTTGAATGGTAGCGCTTATGCCACAAAGCGCAGTCGCAGCAGCAGCTGTGGCAGCAGCAGCGCCAGCAACAACAGTAGTGGGCTGGGCAGCGATTGCAGCACGCCGCGTCGCAATCCAAGTGGCAGCATTTGGAGTCGCAGTCAAACGCGTCCAATTTGCGATGATTTTGCCGAGCAGCCAGTGGCTGAAACGGAATTGGAGCGCTCCTGTGGCTATCATACATGCAGCAGCGCTGCCTCAACGCCCACCAAACAGCAGCTGCGACGCACTCAGGACATGGAATTGGCCAATCAAAGTAATCAATGCAACAATCGCAGCAACGATGATGATAACAGCACCAGCTGCGACTTGGCATCCGCCGTGGGCAACCTGGAATGGGAGATGTATATGATGCAGCACGCACAGCGCATTATGCCGAAGACATCGTCTCCGATTTGCCAGCGTCGCGATTCCACATTTGAGCTGAACTCACGCTCCTATCACAAGTGGCGCAACTATCTGCAGAGTACGCCCGCCCACATGCTCCACAATGTCAGCCACATACCGGAGGCAATAGCCGGCCACTTTTGTCCCACCGATTTTCCAGCCTTCAGCGATCTGGAGGAGATGGAGAGCGCCGCCAAGCGTTTCAAGATTGATACAAATGTCTCAGTATATGCGGTCAGCAGTCCGCTTCAGCAGCAGCATCTAACGCATCCCATTAGCACAGATCTTTAGAGGAGGATGGGGTGAGGGTATGTGGGCATGTGGGCAACTGGACAGGTTCCGCTTGGGTCGGAGTTGTCACAGTTGCTTGCACATTTGGGTTGACTGCTGGCTACTGGCAACAGGTTGTCGGTCAGTCAATCGAGCCGCGAACCAATACCTCAATCGCAACAATTTGTATATACAAAGATGAGAAGAGGCGCGAGGAGAGCAATCAATCAAGCATTGAATCACTTCCAACAGGTTGTACAGATGCAAATTCATCAGTCATCAAATCTGTCATCTATCATTTAAGTAATTCATCAAACTGTTGTTCGGCTTCAACACACACAGCAACAACAACAACAACAACAACAACTAATTGCCTAGCAATGATGTACAAAAGCAACAACAACATTTACATCCTTTTTTATGCTTAGCCTTAAGACACAAATTTAATTTAAAATACATTTTTTTTTGACAATTTAAAATCAAATTTTAAGAACGTATTTTAATCAAATTGAATTTATTAAATTCTATTTCATAATAAATACATGCAAATAAAATTCACATTTATCTTGATGTTTAAATTTAAAATGTCATTCCTTCGGCAGGACACACTTTGAAGCTGGTCACTTTGTGGACTTTCTTAATTAGTCGAAAGCAAACAAATATTTAACAAGACAAAGAAGAAGCAGGCAGCAGGCAGCAGCAGCCGGAAGCATTAACTACTGCTGAACCTGTTGTCCTTGTTGTCATTGTGCTGTGCAGCGGGTCGAAGGCCACTTAGCGCTTTAACCTGTATTCGAATTGACGCTTGGTCAATTTCTCAGAGATTTGTCTCAGCCTCAATGCAAACATAATTACGCCTTTTGCATTCTACATTTGTTTCAAATCCATCATTTCCGATAGTTTGCAATTGAATTAATTTTTCGGGCTTTGTTCCCTGATATGATTATTTTCCTGTTTTTTTTTTTTTTACTTCATCTTATGAGTCTCTCTCTTTCTCTCCCTTTCTCAGTTTTACTCTTTCTGGCAGCAGCTTATAATTTTCATTATATAAGGCTACATTTGTATTTGTCTGATTTTCCCTTTTATTGTGTTTGTTAATCAGCGACCTTCTGCACATTTATACTTTTCCACTTTTCCACTATTCTCCCCCAGTCTTTCATATTGAATATCCTCTCCCCACGCCTCCCCAATTCAACTTCGTTATGCATCTCTCATCTCATCGATCTGAGTTTCTGCACTAAACTTCAGTCTGTTGCCATTGTTTCTGTCTTGCCACAATTTCAATGTAATGATTTTATTGCGGTGCAGAGCTGGCAGCGGGGCAGTTGGGTTGGTCAGCTGATGACCAATGGCAATGTGCTTGATAAGGGAAGGGCACCAATTTAATGTCAGCCACATGGCGGATGCGCAACGTACAAATGAAAATTGATATCTCCATTTAAATTTGCAATCATTATTTATACAAATGTAAAATTACAAATAGGATATCCAATTAAACCAGCCACAAATAAGCGAGCATACAGAAAATCGGCAGTCAAATATTACCTGCGATTCGTCGAAGTTTCCATACCCTAACAGGTATATGTATATCAAAATATTTGGAGAGTTCTTTACGTCATAACAACAACTGATATTGAAGGCTGGATTAAAATAAAAATTCGATGAAATGTATGTACATATATGTATATATATATATATTTGTAGAAACAGAAAGATTTATAGAAAATCAGTTGTATTGTGATGGATCATTCCTATGCTACTCAAGTAAGGCAATGCTCCGATTTACAGAATTCCAGTACCTGTATCCTGATTTCATCAATCAGTAAAGTATCCATTGAAAAGGCAATGAGCCCCAATCAGGAATATCTATGTTAACTTTTAATGGTAACATGCGTTGCAAATGTCGTGACATTAGTTATTAAATCGCCGCAGGAACACTAAAAAGTTGGCTTCGAAGTTTGCTAACAAATGCTCAAAATATTCGTTTGAACTTTCCACAAATTACGAACAGCAATGACAGTGACAGCAATGGCACTACAACAATTCTTTTGATTGTTCATAATTTAAAGTGATATTGATTTTGGCTTTCTCTAGACAAGCCCACCTCTCCACTCCCCCTTCACTTGTAACCTCTAGTTGTAGTAGCCGTTAGCCATGTGAAGTGTCTTGGGACCGATTTTCAAGACCAGGTGGCGGTGTCGAGGACACCGGTTTCTTGGCCTCATCATTGTCATCGACTACGTTATCGTCAACGAGGGGCCACTGCTGACGGGCACTGCCTTGGTTAGCCAACACAATAATTGACATTCTACCGAGCAATTTCAAGTCTGGCCCATATCCCCATCCCCATCCCCATCCCTATATATTTGTCCATTCAGCACAAGTGCAGCCCTGACATTGCAGGCGGTTTGCATTTTTAAGCTATCGCCAGCAATATAACAATGGCGTGACAGTGTTAGCTATAATTGTGCACCCCGCAATTGTTCAATCAGTCAGTCAGACGTTCCGTCCGGGCAAAAGCCCCAAGCACCGTTACCAGCGACCTATGCACAGGTAGCAAAAGCCGCGTTTTGAGGTTGCAGCGTGGGGTCAGTTATAATTTCATTCGCGTGTCTTGTGTAAACATACACTGAGCGAAAGCAGTGACAACATAAGACAATTTATGAACTATGATCAATCATCTCAATCGTATATTGTTTGCTTGTTTGTTATATTTAATTTGTAAAATGAATAAGAGCATGTTGTAATCACGTTTAATGTTTAGTTTTTTACTTTTTCTAGTTTATATACCCTCACAATTTGCACAGTGCACTCAGACTTAATTGTGTCTATATGCTGAGCACTTGTGTAGCTGCCCAAGCCCAGAAACATTCCTTATCAAAATGACAGCATTTGCCAAAGTGCACACGATCTGACCCCAAACTAAAAGCTGCTTTTCACAAACCGACTCGAAAAACGATTGTAAACATTTCTGGGCGAGGCAAATTGCAGCACCTTTGCACTTGCGACGCAGGTGGCCGACAAGTTCCTGTAAAGCCTGCGAGAATACGCCTTCATTATTGCAAAACTTTTGTCGCTTCCAATCCCGGCAGCTTGTTTTCTGTTTGCGTGCTGTACAAGGAAGGATACATGGTTACAGGGTCGTACGGGGAGGGGGAGGGGGAGTGGAGAAGGAGCCTGGGCGAGAAAACTGTTGGAGCTGCTGCTAATAATATGAAATAATTTTCAGATGCGACAACGCACAATTTAACAATTTTATGTGCAAACGTTCCAACTTTTTTCCTGCCTGGAGAAAAAATAGCAAATGGTTTATGTGAGTGTGACAAAAGTTTCGCAATCTATATGTGTATGTGTGTGTGTGTTAGAGAGAGAGAGAGAATGCACGCACATAAAAGTGATATAGAATTATTAACTTTCTGGGTTTCGAATAGAGCGATATAAACAGCAAAAACTGCCCCGAGGCATCGAGTGCTCTGATTGTTATCGAAGGGCATCGAAGAAGAGGAGGCAGGCAGGCGGGGTGTTAGTGTGGGCGTAGTTCCATCGAAAATATGGTTCGCAATGTGTGTGTGTGTGTGTGTGTGACTGTCAAAGGGTCTCCCGGAGCTCTGCGTCCAGCAATAAATAGTAAATCGAGCTATTTTCAATTGAATTTATGCGAAAAATGAGTCAAATTAAATTGAAAAGGTCAACTGGGGAAAAAATGGGGGCCAACATGGTATGTATGTATGTATGTATGTATGTATTTGTTTGTATAAATTATTGGGGTCCCTGCCATGGCATGTCGTTTGATATTATTTACGGCTTTTAATGCTCATAAATACAAAAATATGAAATGAATTTAATAACACTTAATACTAAATACAAAATGAAAAGTGTACAACCAAAAAGGTGTCACTCATTAAGTTGAAATAATAAATTCATTAATAATGTGCTAAGCCCTAAAATTAAGCCTAAATTTCTGAGGCAATTTAGGTCAAAGAAATTCCAATGAAATTGCCTTTGCTTACGCCACATTTTCCACTCGAAATTAAGCTAATGAATAAAATTAGATGAATTATTATTTTTTTTAAATTTTAAAATGAACAACATACAAACCCCTAACAGTCTAATCATATATACATAATTATATAATATAAAATATTAATATGTAAAATTCCGGCATTTCTACACCAAGTTGAATAAGTGATGGCATGCATAAGTAAGGATTTGTCATATTTAGAGTGCATGGCTCATTAGCTGGTTCCTGGAGGTGGCTGAGAAGTGGACTCGTACATATTAAATTCATAAATATGTATATATACATACATACATATATATAAACCTTTTGTGGACTGACAGTGGGCAAGCATCTATTAGCCCTGACCATGCATAATTCAAGCATTTTAATGGTAGCTCGGGGATATAACAAAAAGAACATGCCATGGAAAGGAGGCTAGGAGCAGCAGGAAGAGTGCTTCTGTTGTTGCGACACTTCAAGCGACAATAAGGCTGAAGTGATGCTGGCTTAAGCCAAGCCAAGACAATCAATTAAGCCACACCAAAAAGTACAGCATAGTTCTCGCTGCCACTGAGCCACCGAGGATTACAAAACTGAATTGTCATCTTGTGGAGGATGCTTACAGCAGCGTTGGGTATACGCTTCGATGGTATGCTATGCTTAGGCAGCTCTAATTACTAAATGCAACACTTGAGATGGCACAATTGAGTGCTCTCCTTGGGTCTGAAGGGTTTAGTGCCAAATCCCACTTGAATATGTCGCGTGCGCGTCGCGATTGTGTGAATTCAGGCCGAGATTAGGGCTGGGCCAATGATAGCCGCAGCTGAGCCAAAGCCACAGATTAACTAGTCAACCCGTATAGGTGCCTGTGTGTGTGTGTGTGTGTGTGTGAGTGTGTGCTCGTGCGTGTGTGGGTGTGTGTGGTTTATAGCACTTGGTATTTTATGGAAAAACGTAGCGGGGCTTCAGTTTAATTCGTTCATCACAAGGCGTTAGGCACGAAATCCTTGGCAGGATTATGGCTCATGTTGCGGTTTTATACGCAGCTGTGCGATGTATCTCACTACTTGCTTCTTCATCCCACCATCCCGCCATCCACTAGCCACGCACTAACGCTGCCTCTCACCATCACAAAGCCATTTAGCATTCTGATGAATTTATGGCCAATCTCAAAGCCAGGCTCCTTCTTGGCCATTCTCTGCTTCCTGCCACCATCTGCTGCTCGTGCACTCTCAGACTCCGTTTATAAGGGGGCGCGGCCACGCCTAAAAGCACCTAAACAAAGCGTAAACGTAGCCCTGGAATTTGATGCGTGTAAACAATAACTGGGCCGAGGGAACGTTGTGGTTGACGTTTAGGCAGCTCCTTCGTTGATTGGATAGGACCCAAAGCCAAATGCAAACAAACCATAATAAAAAAAAGAACTTACCGAATCGGTTTGTGTTTAATCTAATTCAATTATAAAAAATAAACAAAAAACACTAAGTGCCTACAAAGTGGTTGGATGGAATCCGGAATCCGGTAAAACCAAGGCAAAAGTTTTTTACATTTTCCGCACATATTTATGTATATTTAAATCTATAATTAAAACAGAGATGACTAACGGTGACTTATACATGTGTAAATGTGATTTGTACGTGTGTCAAATTTAGGATAGATGTCGTAGATAGCATCTTAGACAGCCACATATATTTGTGCTCAGTGTAGTGCTATGTCTAAGCAGTTGGCCTATTTGTGTTTGTATGTGTGTGTGTGTGTGTGTGTGTGTTGTGTGTTGTTCTTGTTATCTGTAAGCGAGTGTGTCAAAATCACATTAGATGCTGTTAACTTTAGCCAGTGACTTTCTTCCTCCATAGGTTTTTTTGATTCGTTTTGTTTTGTTTGTTTGTGAGCGTGAAAATTGATTGATTGCCATCGATGCGTACAGCGGTTGTCCTTAACCCTGACACACAAAAACAGGACGAGACACACACACAGACATACATACATACATACATATGTATATGGTACATATGTAAGTATATTATGAAGATGCCTTTGGTTTATTTTGCTTTCGTTATCTTCGGCTGCCCAAGTTGTGGGTCGCAGCCCAAACATTTTAGGCCAACAAAAATACAAATCTATGTGTGTGTGTGTGTGTGTGTGTGTGGGTGTGTGTGTGTGCGTGTGTTGCGGGTGTGTGTGAGCATTATTAACTTTTGCTTACACTTGACTTTGCTTTGTAAACTTTGTTATCAAGTCCCACTTATCATTATTAAAAACGGGAGTATGATCTGGCTGGAAATTGGTAAATGGGTAAATGGGTAAATGGCCAATCAAGTCAAGACGAAAAGTTCAAGTAGTTTAAAGCTTTGGGTTCAATGTAGTGCATTTATTCGGTATACAAGTTTGGAAGGCAGTCTAGGAGCTGACTGAGTTTAAACTGTTTTGGTCTTGCTCCAACAACTATAAGACTTGCACATTCATTAATTCAATCACATCTTGAAACTCTTAGTTATAAAATTTGAAAGTTTTGTTTTTTTTTAACTGGCTTCTATTCAAATTCGATGCGAATTTGCAAAGTTTAACAACTTGCGCTTTAACTTTGCACTGCTGACTAACAAAACCCAACCAGAACACTTGGAGGACATCTTCGAGCTGTTGAGTACACATATCTGTGTGCGATTGTATGGGAATACCTTTTATGCCCAAGACCCATAAGAAACTTTGATTTTATACAACTCATCGTTGTTCGCAGTTCGCAGGGAAAAACCACAAAAATATATGTCAGTACTGCTCGACTTGGCAAATATCTCACAATTACATAAAAAGCAGTTTTCAAGCTGCATTTTTAAAAGAAACTGTATTAAATGTACTTTTTTTTATTCTAAATTTTTGATTTGCAATTGAATACACTTCATAAATACCGAAAAATACAAATGGAGCAGGAGGGGAAAAACAATTAACAATTTAATCAACTAAGAATCAGTAAAAAGAAAAACCATGATAAGAATGGGGTACATGAAATACCCATCCAATCAAAAGATATGCTGATTGACTATTTAATTGAGTCCAACCCATTTCTTACCAATGTCTTCATCACATTGGCATTGCCTACTGCAGCAAATTGATAGTTACAGGGCATATTCAGCTGAAGCTTGGTAAAATCGCTTTGTCAGCTTTGTGTCAGCCACACACATAAGAACCTTTTGTGGCCTGGCCAACAAGGGAGACACACACAGGTATGTATGTGTATATGTACACAACTAACTTAATGTATATGTATAGATAGATAGAGTGTCAACTGTTTTTGGCCAATTGTTGCGCATGAGAAAATGCAGCGCCTCAATAAACTCGATTTCTGCATAGAGCCTTTTCAATTTGCTACCTGGCTGTGTAAAGAAAGGGTTAAAGGATGGGAGTGTTGCGAAACACTACAAAACCATACAAATACATTTGTATTCTGGGAACGGTAGCCGGCTGATGCTGATGCGTTTTTTATGCTTTGGGGTTGAAACGTGCATAGGGTTAAAGGGTTAAGCGACAAAAAAAAAAGAAGCGTTTTCATGGCATTTTTATGGTATCTGCGTACGTTGGCCTGGTCCAGCCTGCCCATAAAACAGCAAAAGCAACAACAGTTGTAAACGCTTTTAGATGCTGTCGCGCCACTTCGTTCCATTCCATAGCATTCCAATGCAATTCCACTGCGCACCGTTGCGCACGACAACGGTAAATTGCATTAGAGCCTTAGAGATGGGCGCCGACTATGCAAAATATAAAAGAGTGAGAGGGAAGGGCGTGGGGAGAGGGGCAGAGGAAAGAGGTACACATAAAAAATGATTATATATATATGTATTATTATATTATTATACCCATATACATACATATGTATTATGATCCTTATTTCACACATTCAAAATTCATTTTCATATCGCGATTCGAACCGGCTGACTCAACAACTGACAACTTTGTATAATAACAAATCCAAGCACAAAATTGCAATGACATCGCACAATGACTTTCTTTATACAATATTATAAAGTTGAACCTAGCCGTTATTCAAAATCTTGTTAAAGTAATGCAATTAATAAAATATGAAACACTCATCTCTAATGCACATTGCCTAAGCAAAAGCTGTCAGACAGCACGCGCGAGAGAGAGGGAGAAAGAGAGAGAGAGAGTGATCCGGAATGCGATGGAAAGGGCGAGAGAAATTTGAGTCACAGGCGGCGCTGCTGCTGCTGATGCTGGTGCTTCAGTTGGGTTGCGAACCAAATAAAAGCAAATGCCTACAGTGCCACCTGTTGTTCTCATTGTCGTTGGCGTTGTTGGCATTGACGTTGTTTGTTGTTGTTGTTGTTGTCGTTGCTGTTATTGTTGTTTTCGTTGCTACTACTTTTGTCATGTCATGCTTTTGTTTGCTGTTACACACACAAACCCATCACACCCCCACCAAAAAAAAAAAATAAACCGCCTACAGAGGTACTGAACTTTAATTGAAAAACTTTGGCGGCCGTGTAAAACATGTCGAGGGGGGCGGTGAGGTGGTAATCAACTGAGAGAGGAGGCGATTCGGTAATTTTCCTGCTGTGACAGCCGCTGGTTTCTTTTAGCGGTCAGCGGTTGGCGTTCAGTGGGAAATTAATTAATTATGACGAGAATTCATACTTGCAAACACAAACTCAGCTAATGTTGAAAACAAAAAATAAAAAAAGAATAATTAAGTTTGACAAACAGCCAATTACCGAGTTGAAAATTTGATGCATTAACTATGAGATTCATTTGAATAGTTCAAGGTTGCAGCTGGAAAAGGAGGCTATAATTGCTATAATTAAGAGCGGTTAAAAGGCCAAATTATGTTGTTACCAATGTTTCAATTCCAAAACTAGAATTGACCGCATGCGAAATGAAATTAACGATTCAAATTGTTAGCGGTTTGAAAAGCCAAATTGATTTTCCCCAATATTTCTATCTGTACAATCTGATAACATCTGTGATCACAGAGACTGGAGAGTCCATCCATTTCAAGTTCTGTTTAATGTATTATGCACAGTATAAAAGCGCACACACACACAATATATTGTAAGATGTCCCCACCTGACCATCTCTAGTCAAAACAGAACACTTTTCAATTTACATTCCACAGTCGACAAAGTGCTTTGGTCCACACAACTTGGCAGTTGTCTGTCCCACTGTCTCTTCGTCTCCGTGATGTTGTCCAATACTGAAATTCTGCTCACCACAACTGCACATCACTGTCAGCTGCAACAGCCACCATAAAGTAGATACTACGACTAACAGCGGCATTCAAGGATGTTTCACTTAACCAATCTGTAGCGTATCACTTATCATATCATATCTTGTATTAATATATTTGAATATATTTATAAGCAAATAAAGAACTAAAAGAGTTTTTCCACACATCCTTGGCCAGCACTGATGACTTGCTACAAAGTTGCAGTTACAAAGACCGTTTAACTACTTTAATTCTAATATTATATTTATTGTACTAGATCCTGTTATTTGAGCACATAGCAACCAAAAAGTTAAGCAAAGCAAAGGTCCTTGGACCAGAGTTTTGCTGCAGTTTTCCACTTGTGTGCGCAATCATTAAATGCATTCTTTTCTGTTGTTTTTTTTTTTTGTGTGCTTGTGTTCTGGAATTTGCAAATGAACTTTCAGCTGGAACTGTTTGTCAAGTTTCCCAGCTTGTGGCCAGTTGAATCATGTTGTTGGATGCATTTGTTGCTTTCGCAGCTGCCACATTGCCACACACACTTTCACAACGGCCAAAGCAGCCCACAAATTCGAAAAGTTCAACCGTTGCAAGCATAATTTCAACGATAATTATAGAGAGCCGAGTTGCATGGAAATTTGAATAGCAAATCCAATTAAAACGGACGCACCATCGGAGATTTGAATAGCTCGCACCTGCTCAAGCGCACCCAAGCAGCCATGTGAAATATAATATTTTCGCAGCTCTCTCATGTGGTATTAACATACATTAATTTCCCATTTATACAATTACATATGAATAATGCGAATACGCGCTGTGATTGCAAACTGCGAAATTATAATAAGCGTATTAAATAATCAACATTAATCAAACTGAATAATATTCAATGTTATTGATTTACCTTTGACTAATTGGGCTCTTTGTGTCTTTTAGATGCGAGCAAGTAAGTAAATAACGTCTATATAAAATATACATGCATGTATATAAAAAGGTAAATATATAATCGATACATTATATATGTTGGCCATATTAAACTGAATAATTTGCTAATTGGCAATTGTTGAACTTTGCTGTCATCTCGAGTGCCTTTTAATTAGAAGGACCTCTATTGAGTTACGACATATTGAATTTGTACTTTAGACGCAAGTTGCATGCACAAGTGGCACAGCAGAAATGCAACAACAATTGTAGCATGCCCGATGAGGGCGTTGCTGACATGCAAAAGCCACGTTCATGTCGCCTGATTGACATACAAAGGCATAAGGAAAGGAAATTGAGGGGCATCAACTGCAGCTGCTGCTGCTGGTGCTGCTGCTGCCACATGACTTGAACAGACACGCACAATCTGACACGGTCCTCTACCGCCTAACCAGTTGATTGTGTGGGGCGTCGCATCCGGACATCATTATAATCATGAGGAGTAGTTGGAGCATCTGTGTGTGTGTGTGTGTGTATGTGTGTAGCCCCCCTTCTGATCTCGGCCATTAACAATTTGCGGTCATGTCTTAAGTGCCTACGCTGGCGTCAAGTCCTTTGCCTGGTGGCAGTTACAACTTGAACGCGGATTGGGCGCAGGGTCAGAAAATGACAGGCCATTAGCCAAGTGGCTTTGTGTGTGGGTGTGTGTGTGTGTGCGGAACACGTGTCCATTTATGAGCCGAAAAATCAAAGTCGGGACTCAGAACCCACAACCCAACCTAATGACAGGTCATAAAAATATGCAAAGCAAACGCAATAAGATTGCAAGTAAAGTAATTGGGTACCTGAGATGCCAGCCTGGAAGTTTGATGATCTGATGAAATGGATACCTGCATTGGCAGGCCTACTGTTACCTATTCGCAGGTACTGTACTCGAATCTGTCGTCGAATTCAAATATAAATGCAGCAGCCGCTTGCTGCACAACACACAGTAGCCACTTGGCAGTCAAGCAGCTTACAGTAAACCACACTCGAAGGAACCACAAAGGAAAGCAAGCATTATGGGTAGCACTCACTCCACCACCGCAACTACTGCAACTACCGCGGCATCAACCAAGACGGACAACACACCAACGGATTGCGCTCTCTGCTGTCCAAAGTTTGTCGGACTGTTGGCCAAGTTGCGTCGCACTTTGACGCATCATTTGCGACCGACCCGCAAACGTCGTTGCGGCTTCCAGCGCGGCTGTGGTGCACGAACTGCTCTGCTGCGTCCCATGCCACGCTGCTCCTCCTTTGGCAGCTGCAGCACGCTGTTGGTAACGCCCACAAGCAGGCCCGGCAAGCGCAGCGAAAAGAAGCCCAACGCGACGGACAACTATGCGGAATGGAAATGCATGTTCGAGCATGCGTCCGGCCAGGGACTACTTGCCCCAGCGGCGCACCGGCCGCACGACATTAGCGAGGCGCTTTCGGGGCAGACAACGCCACGTGGCTTTCCATCGCACACGGATGCACGCCGTTGCCCACTGCCCAATGTCCAGCAGCAGGGGCAACAGATGGAGGAGCAGCCGCTCTATGACTACATGGGCGATAGTAAGAAGTCGCGTCGCCGCCTCAGCTTTCGATTGCCCAGCGGCAGCAGCAGCAATCAGGGCAGCGTGCGGCGTCTATCGGCACGCCAGAGGGCCGCCCAGGCCAGACTGGAGGAGCAACTGCAGCGGGAGCTGCGCGATCTGGAGGAATACTATGGCGGCTTTCACTATGCACGCCGCAACGAACGACGCATTTGAGATAAGAACCTTGTGATAGCTTTTAAGTTGATATAGTTTTTTCTTTTTAAATTTCAAAATGCTTTTCTTTGAATAAAATTCAAAATTGAAAATCAGTTGTGGAATATATATATCATAACCATTCAAGTGGACGAATTGATCAGTCGGGCGTAAGATATTAAAATAGTTCTTGGAGCTAACTTTTCATATGCTCACTTATCAATCAATCAATTAAACAATCAATGTTACAAATTGAATGAACAATTGCGAAAATAAGCAAATTCATAAATCAGCAATAGATATATCATTCAATATACATAAAACCTGCGCTTATTTATCACACCAATAACCAATTTGATTAATATTTAATCAAATATATTTGCATAAAAATAAACTACACTCATGTGTACAATTTGAATAATAAATATGAATTTTTCATTGGGCTGCCCCCAGCGAAATACATAATTAAATTATAAATTATAAAAAGAGCGCATCAAACCCAAAGCAAAATTCATTTGAATTTAAATCAAGAAAATCAGAGCTGATTGCATAAGCTTTGTCTATCTTAACGATGCAATTCAAATAGCTTGAGTACAAAATGAATGCAACACGGTGCTATCCACTACAAGTGCATCCGCTCTGTGATGTCTGAAGGTGAGGATAAAGCTGACCCCAGCAAATGTAAGGCGAGTTCTTGTTAGAGTGGAGGCAACAAATCTCGAGAAAATTCTACAATTTGGCCGCAATTACCGAACGCCCCTTAATGAGGGCAGGGTCAGTGGCTGTGGCAATTAATCAGAGTCAATGAATTTGCTGCCAACTTGCTGCGCGCAGCAGTCAGCAATAAACCGATAAAAAATAGAAAAGAAATGCAGCCAACAAATGCAAAAGCCAAAAAATAAAAACGCTCACAAAATTGTGTGACACAGAAAACGGCGACGGCGGCTGACTATTTATCTGTGAGTACACTAAAATAAAATCGCCCTGAAAAGTAGAACAGCATTCTTCAAATTAGAAAGCTTTTCTTGTTTTGAGAAATAATTTCGAAATATAAATAAACATTTTTCATAAAATTACAAAGGTTTTTTTTCTTGTCTATTTTTTCTATTATAAAGAATCTACACTTCTCTTTTCTGAGTGTATCTATGCATATATGTGTACATATATAAGTGTGGATGTGCACGGTTGATTAGTTGGCCCAGAAGCGTTGAAATATATTTTTAAGCCCCTAACAACTAGATGAGAATATATAGTATATAGTTGTAGTATATATATATGAGAAATATATAGTTCTAAAATTATATACGGTTTTGATAAAGTGTCAATTAATTAGCCTAAAACTGCTGTTTTGCATCAGTTTGCAGCTGTCGAAACTAATTAGAATTTGATTAAGATGAACAAGCCAGAAGAAAATTAAATAATAAAATAAAAACTGCAAAATGCGAAATGCGAAATGCGAAATTCATTCATTAGTCACAAAGAAGATGAGGCAAGAGAAGAAAAAATGTGCGTTGACGTCTGGCTGGCTAAGATGGGATGGGATGTGATGGGATGTGATGGGATGGGGGCCGAAGAGATGGGAATTCGAAAGATTTATGAGACTGCCAAGTGGCTAGTGAAATGCCAAAAGCGACGCGCCACATAATGCAAATGCCACAATGAAATATTTGTGGCACTTGTGGCGCCGACAGACACGAGGCACACTACACTGGGCCACAACACTGACAACAAGTTGAACGAACCGCAAAAGCTGACCACAAAAAAAAAAAAAACAAACAAAACAAAAACCATGCTAACCAAGCAAACCAAGCAAACCAAGCAACAAAAATTAGTTCAAGTTCAAAGAGTTCTCGTTTCAACTTGAATGAGAAATTGTGTGGCAGATAGCAAATGGACTCAATCAAGGGTTGTCCAACACTCTAACACGCTGGCCTATTTAAATCGCAGATACTACCCAAAATAAGTATGTATATCTAGCACATTTATCCAAATCGTTCTTGCCCATAGCATGTTGAAGCGATCCCATTCTGGCCATTTCGATATTGTCCACTTAAGGGGGCCGTGTGTGCTGTGTTCCTTGTGTTGTTTGGCTTAATCGTAAATGCCAAAATCAATAGACAACAACAAAAATCCAATACCAAAGCCAAAACAAAAGCCACAAGCGACGCATCACGTGTGTGTTTGGCCGAGCAAACAAATTCAACAAATGAAAACTAATAGGCAATTATAAGCAAATGTACACAGCAAACGGAAAATAGAACAACATGAGAAAAGCAAGCAGACAGAGAGATAGGGTGAGGAGAGCGAAGAGCAAACAGTCAGACAGTCAAATGAAGCATGCAACATGCGTCGACATCGAAAGCGACGGCAACACCCGGCGTATGAGTAACGAGTCTTTCCCAAATATCGCACACATACGAGTATGTTGAAGCACAGCAGCTAATGAGAACAAGTCAGCGATTGTAATGCATATTAATATCTTTAGCACGGATATGAAATAAGTGAACTGAGCAGATAAATACGGGCAGCGATCTACACTACAAAAAATATATTACAAATATTATATACATTACACATTTGTAATTTTAGACTTTACACAAACCGTTCTCGGCTATGTCGACGATAACTAAACTTTAACATAGTCTAATATAATTATAAGTTATAATTATATATTAGCTGGCACAGCCATAACTTAAAAAATTCTGAATAAATTTTAATCATTGTTTGAAATTTGCACACACAAATAAAAAAAAAGAAGAAATTTATAATAAAATTGAGGTGTCAGCAGATGAACTTCGATCTGCAAGGGCATATAATCTTCGCTGATGGCCATTTTTTCTTGTTATAATGAAAGAGTTAACTGGCACACCTATTGCATGTACAATGTAGAAAAACACACACACTTTTTAGATATTTGTTGTGTGTTTGAGTTTAATGCAAATGAGATGGAAGGGCGTTCAATTGTAAGATGACAACAAACAGCAGCCCAGCACAGAGCAGAACAAAGTGACTCGGATTTGCCAACAGTAAACAGCCAGCAACAACGAAAGCAAAGCAATCAAGGAATGGAAAGGAGGCCATAACCAGAGGAACAGCAAGATAAACAGCCAACATATACTTTGGCCATTTTTTGGGGCAGACTTAATGCCGCTGCAGTCGAGGCCGAGGCCAAAGCCAAAGCCGAATGTGAGCCACAATGAATCACAGTAGCACTCACTACACTCTACCGTAACCCCCCCCCCCCCACCACCACTACCCCTTATTCATACCTAAAGGCAATTACGCAGCACTAAGAGAGGGCAACATAAATGATTGCATACGTGCAGGCGCTGTGGCTGTGGCTGTGGCTGGCATCATTTTGGCTAATCAAATAAATTCCTCAGTTTATGCGAATTGCCACATTTCACGCATTTAAAGTGGGTCGCGACTTTCTTTCTCTCTCTCTCTCTCTATCTCTCTCCCTCTGTCTCTGCGCCTCTTTCGTGGAGGAGCCTGGTGGCAAAAGACAGCTATTTTTCGAGCCACAAAACTTAATCGTTTGACAATTTGAAGTTTCTTTTTTTATATTTTTTTTAACAGCTCATTGGGGCGTACGCTCAGTGTGAAGAGTGAGGGCGTGGAGGGGGGAGGGGTAGAGCGGAGTGGGTAAGACAATGTGGGCGTGTGCCTAGCCTTGTCAATATCACTTTATTCCTCATTCAATCTAGCTATAAGTGAAAGGAAATTGAAAACAGCGAACAACAAGGATGTTGGCTTCTTTCCGCTTTTTGTTATTTTTCAAGTGGTTGAAATAAATAGAGACGAGCAGAATCTCACACAATCATTTATTAACGAGCAACTAGTCAAATAACTTCAATAACTTGGCATCAATTGTATCGTTAATATTTAAACACTGGAAGAAAGCAAGCTGTTCTCGCTCGTTAAAAGTTGGCAACACTAATGAAATGAATATCGAGGGTTATTTACCCGCACTTGCCAGCTGGGCAAGGATTGAATAAAGTCTTTTAGAAATAAGCTGTCTGTCAGCCAACTCAATTGGTTGCCACACCCACACACATACACTTATTCTGCAATGTTTCTGTGAAATTTGATTACGTGGTGCTTATTATTATATTTTTTTCAATTTATTTGCAATCTTCACATTGGTTCGATGACAAGGCCGCCGTTAGCATTGACAACAAGAGCAAGTTGGGTCCGTCGCTTATCGCCTCCGCCTCCGCCCCCGCCTCCCCGTCTCTGGCCGTCTCGCATCACTGCTTCATTCTTTATTATCCAACGTTCATGCCTGTTTGTGTGGTTGGCAACGTCATTCGCAGCCGTTATCGTTGTGGCAACGCTATCAAATCGTTTTATTTCCCTTTGACGCTTCCGACGGCGGCCGTTGGCGCAGCATCGCTGGCGACACTCATGCCACTCTGTAATTGTATTCCTTATGCATATATTACGTGCTGCCAACCCACCCCCTCCAATCCCCTTACCCCTTACCACCTTACCACCTTATAGCAGCAATGTTGCGCGTCTGTTATGCGACGCTCGTGACGTAGATTGTGTGCAAATAATAGCAATATGGTAACAATCTTTATGCCTCTAACACACTGCATTAACACATTCTGCTGACTCAATTGAGTGCGTATTAGGAAAATGGCAACTGCAATTTAATTGTTTCTTTCGAGTTTCCTTAAGTGTTTCAAATTGCTTGTTACTCTGTTATGGCGAATGTATCTAGCAACTAATAAAAATAGTATCTAATTATAATCATTTACCGCTAATTAACATTAACAGCTAACAACTATTTCAAATATGGCAGCTGCCTCAGCTGTGTCAGCATCTTTCTTCCACATTCATTCATCATCACCTTTTGTGTGTTGAGAACTGGGCAAGTGTGTTGCAACTGTTCGCTTTGCAGGGTATTTGCCAGTCGCGAATGCCAATGCTAAAGTCTGACAACCTTACGTGTGTTCGTTGTTAGTATCATGATTGTTAATACGAAAGTTTTTGCTCCCTTCGCTGGTCTGTCTCCGCAGATATGCAGAAAGGTTGCAAACAAATTATTTGCATGCGTGCCAGCCTCTGTGTGTGTGTGTGTGTGTTTGTATGTGTGTGAGTGTTTGTGAGTGTGTGTGAGTGTGTGTGCGTGCGTGTGTGTGTGACAGAAATAAGTTTGTCATGTCATAAATGATTACAGGCTGTTTTATATGCGCACTCACAGCAGCAAATTAGACTTTTGCCGTTTCGTTACTTTCTTCACTCTCTCTCTCTCTCTCTCTCTCTATCTATATATCTACCTATCTCTATATCTATCTCTCTCGCACTCTATATGTATTTATGGTAGTGCCCTCTGTCTCTGTCTCTGTCTTTGTGTTTGATTCATATGAAGTTGGTGCTTAATTAAATTTTAATGACATTGTACACAACACTAAATCATGCCACAAATCCCGCTGGATTTCAGCTGGCAACGGCAAATTGAGATAATAAAACGCCACATGGACACGCACAATAAATTGAAGACCACCCAGCCAAAAAGCCAGGCCAACAGCACAAAATGGCTGGCTGGCTGGCAGACGGGAGATTAGGGGGAGGTGAGGCGGGCAGTCGGTTTAGGGAGATGTGATTGTCTAAGACCCTTGTCTGCAGTCCTGCAGCAAAGCCCACTTAAGGCGCACGCTGCGTATGCGTTACGCAATTAGTTCAACTTCATTTCAGCGACACCGAAAGCAGCAGCAGCAATAGCAGAGACAGAAAATGTAACAGAGGAAGGGGAACGAGATAGAGGAACGAGGAACAGACACCAAATGACAAAAGGATAAAAGGCATTTGCCGAAAAATAAATTAGGCAGCGCAAGCACAACAAGCTCACAACAGGACGAGAGGGGGTGTGGCAAGGACATGGCTTGTACCTAAACCTAAGCGTAAGGGCCAATTAAAAAGCTAACAGAAAAAAAAAACAAAGCAAAGGGAAAATATGATGAGAAAAAAGCGAAAGACAGGACATAAGTAAATGATAATGAAAGGGCATGCTAAATAAGCCCAGACAGCCAGCAATAAAAAACAACTGAGAGTGCTGTAGTCAACTGAGCTCGACTACGACATACCCTAAACGGGTATTATCTATATTAAATATATAATAGTAATACTTTCAAATTTCTCTCTGACCCAAGGCAGGTCTGCAAGTGCACTCAATTCTTATAGCAGGCACGGGCACTTAAGAGTAAAAAACAAACGAATGCAGCGCATGTATCGATGATCGATAAACGGCGGCAGTTATCGATACAATGAAGCAAATTTGTATATGAGAATTTATATGCCAAATTTGACATCTCTCAGACGTACAGGGCAATATCGACTCGGTTTTTGATCCTGCTCAAGAATTTATATACTTTATGGAGTCGGAGATGCTTCCTTCTGCCTGTTACATACATTTGCACAAGACCATTATACCCTTTTCATCCATTTTCAATGGGTTCAGGGTATAAAAAGTAAGTTAAGAAAATGGGAGGGGGCTGGGGGGGGGTGTGAATAGGAAAGGTACGGGAAAAACAACTGCTTTCTAATTTAATGTACCCAAAATAAAAAAATTATCTTATTGTATTTAAAACTCAGAATGTTTTCAAGGGCAACAGCTTCAAAGAAACTTGAAACTTAATCCTAAATAAGCTCAGGCAAAATCCAAAGTCTTACATTAGAATTGTCAAAATGATTTAAATGCGATTTAATTTCCATATATCTTTTCGTTTATTTAAGTTATTTAGATATTTGTGTAAGGGTATCACAACGTCAGTCTTGGACTTATTCAACGTCAGCTGTCATAAATACTACAGAATACTATGTAGATCGAAAAACAAAACAGAGGAGTTGTTAAGTGAAGACTGTGGTTTAGATCGTAATTCAAAAATCTTTCTATTTACAGAAAAAATAAACAAAAAACAATTGTTTAATCAAATCAAGTAGCATAATCACATTCAAGCCACATTTGTGGCTGACGAATGACATATTTGAAATAAATTTCCTTTTTTGCTTATTTATTTGATTTGGCTAAAGAAGTTAACAAAGAAAATCATACTTAGGTGTGTATCTCTCTCCCTCTCTTATTTGAATCGATATCACATTATTGCTGAGCTAATTATCAATAACAATTTCATATTCATAGATTGTTATTCACTTTATACAGCTAAATAGCTAGCCAAATATGGTCAATCGAGACTCTTTTGTATTTGTTCAGTTAATCGTTCATAATATACTGTTTGCTATTGATTAATCTCCAGTTTATTACTCATAAGCTCGTAGTCAAATAATACTCGTTGGCCCTCAAACATTGCTTGACAAATCCGTTGAAAGAGATGTTAACATCCAGCGACCAAAAACAGATCTAAAATCCATAAACTTCAGTTGCCAATGTCATTGCATTTATAAATTACTTTTCAACCGATGCTGCAGCTAGAGGAATATTTGAGAATTTAAGAACATAATAAGCACATCCACATACAGCGTCCAGCCACGCCCCTCTCCTCCCCTCATTGACACGGCTCTTAAGCGCGCCATTGAAAAACGAAGAAAATTGAAAGAAAAAATGTGTAGCATACTTATCAGCGCGCTTCAGCGGGCAAAGTGGCATTGAAGAAAACATAACAATAACAATATACCAAAAGAAAAAAAAAACAGTAGAAGAGGATATGGAACAACAGCCACTGCAAAATTCTTGCCAAGCTGAACAGAGGAGGGAAATCGGAGGCACCATCACTTTTCTACAAGGCTAAATGTAAATGACGCCATAATTGCAGCCATCAAATGAAGTAACAACAAAAACGCCAAGGATAACAACAACAGCAACAATAGCAACAATAGCAACACCAAAAACGACGAAGGAAAGAAAAGAGAACAGCAGGTCAAAATCCCAGATTCAATAGTGTATACACATCGCAATCCCCAAAACATCCACCGCAATACCACTTTTCTGGCCCGTTACGAAGTGCTCAATAAATGCGTGCAACTAACCGTTGCAAATTGAGCCGCATCCCGAAACTTGCCTCATGCCCATAATCATTCGAAGTGCCCAATTCAAACTCCTCACTGCTCACCAGTCGGCCCCTTACAAAAACTTTTTTGGTCTCAGTTTTCAACTTGGTTTAGCTTTAGCTTTATACTTAGTTTTTCTTTGCCTTCTCTCTGCTCTCTTCCCTCCGCCCTCTCTCTCTCTCTCTCTCTCTCTCTCTCTCTCTATCTGTCTCTCTTTATGCCAATTGTTTTTACAGTTTTGGCCGCCACGCAACTTTTGCGGTTTTTGGCTTGCACTCCCCCGAAAAGTGGATACAATGAGCATTATGCGAGGGAAGCATCTCGATTTGTAAATTCTTGATCAACATCGAAAGCTGATATCGAGTCGAGTTAACGGGTATTATATATTTTGGTATATTTGCGTACAGGGTATCCACTAGTCCGGGCTCCTATGACTGTGGCACTTTTAGTTGCTCTCCTTTCTCACTTGCTCATTTGCTCACTTGCCACTTGCCACTTGCCACATGGCTAAGCCTCCACCATCAGCCGTTTCTTGGCTGTTCTGTCTGCTTGGTTAGATGGCTGATGTTTTGATTGTTTGCCCAAAGGATATTAAGTCAATTGAAGCCAGCAGCCGCAGCAGCAGAAGACGCCCCTGAAAAGTATACTACGCATATTTAATTTTATTATTTCTTTTACGCTATAACAAAAGGGGCACTCGGAACGCGCTTAAAAGACAATTCAGCACACAACAACACAAATATATAAATAAAGATGCAAAGCAGGTCGAGCTAGGAATACCCTTATCTCATAATATTTCAAATCATACGCCAGATGACCATTCATTCATCACACAAGATAAGTCGATCTTTGTGGCTGAGCTCTAATTCTGATTTGTGGTCTATCAAATTTGGTACAGTAGAAATAAAAGTTGTATTGTTGCATTGTTGTGACTCCTTTATCAAATTAAATTTTTAATATGTCTCAGCATCCCAGCATGCATAATTTAATTTCGAACTTAAACTTTCTAAATTGCCTTGCGGTTTAGCGTTGTTTTGCTTTAATCATCTTATCCTTGACTTTATTATCACGTTAGCTCAAAGTCAAAATTGAAAATTATCATATTTATTTCACAACGACGCAGTCAACCAGAATTTATCACCGAAAGTATAATTAATTTCAGCAACACAAACATATAAATTCGTATTTATATTTATATTCATAAAACGAAAATTGCATCGCATTTGCATTTGGCATAAAATATGTCGGACCGCACACAGGCGAAACTGCAACGCCAGCTGGTCAAGCTTGGCTGGACAATTGGGGAGCAGAAACCAAATGACAACTTTGCCGGTGAGATCATCCCACTACGTGAATTGGCAACAGTCACCACGAGAGATATTTTCCCAGGAAATGATGCAGATCGGACTGAAGTTCAGCCCAAAACCGAATCGGACCTGAAAAAATCAAACCGATAAATTGAAGCTTATCGAAAAATAATTCATATTTGGCTATCAAATCAAATCCTTAACAAGAAACGAATTAATACAAATCAGCAGTAAGCGAAATTAAAGGTTTTTTTTGATTATTTTTGAAATGGAAAGGAGAGAATAATGGAATTAGCTACAAATCGTAAATATAAAACTAGCTGGACATATCTAAGTCAAATGATTCGCATCTATTACTTCAAATAAGAACTAATCGTTTTAAGGAACTTGGAACCGATAAGAGCACATGAGAAATTAAAAGTTTAATGATATATTATCAAAATTTTGTATTTATTTTCGAAACATGTGTTAATGTACAAACAATTTAAGTTGAATATTTTCCACTAAGTATCCGTTTTAATATATGAATCGTAATTCTTCATGTTTTAATATTTTCTTCACTTCCTTCAACTGACAATCTCAGCAAATTTGTGCATATCTCAAAATAACCATTTATTCCAATGGATTCACAGAAAGGATATAAGATCGTCTTCCATTACTGATTAGCCATAACTGTAGACCTTGCATTTTTTTTTTTTTTTTTGGTTTGAGTAATGTGTGTCGCGACGCTTGACCCGATTGGGAAGCGGATACACTAAGAACAAAAATCAACTACAAATTTAAAAAATCCCCCTAAAATTCGACAGTTTATCTTGTTTTTGGATATAATTTCTAAACATAAGAAAACATTTTTTCTTAAAAATAGTAATAAATAGATATATTTTTCTTAAATTCAAATCAATTGTTTATTTTCTGAGTGTAGCTGCCAGTTGCTGCGGTTTATGTGACATCCCTTTTATCCTATTGTGGGCTGTTTTTGTATTTGTGGGAAAGGTCTGCGCGTTGTTTGTCTACCGTCTTATCGCTTATCGCTTATCGTTTATCGTTTATCGCTGTCTGAAATTGATTTGGAAGCATTGTTCATCCAACCATAACGTGTGTTTATATATGTATATACGGGGTGTGTGCCTGTCTGTCCATAATTATAAGGTCACTTTTGACTTTGTGCCTTATGGCCAGGCCGTGCCATTTGTTTAGTTTGCTTGCCGTCTCTGGCAAGGCAAGATTAGTTTAACTGGCGATGCCGGCAATGCCCATATGCAAATTAGCAGCCATGCTCTGAATGTGTTAGCTGTGTGGCAAGAGGCAAGAAGTGTGCCACACTGGCATGCTTACTTTTCAGCTTCATATGCACAACTCGAATAAACAAATACAAAATCTGCCGCCCACAATATTACTCGCACACACACACACAATACACAACACACAACATACACACACACACACATCTTAGCCTTTATCGTTTTGTTTCGCATTTGTCTAAATCAATTTGATGAATGGACCCAAGGAACACAGTGTGTGGCCAAAGTAAATGCACGCAGCCAGCAAATGTTTACAATTACTACACAAATACATTGCCAATTGTACAATGAACTTTATTAAATAGCAAGTCACAACTGACATTGATCAACGAGTGCTATTTGAATACGAAACTTTTGTCCACCAAAGCTAAATGTGTATTACAAATACAATTGGCCACGAAGGACGAGTAATTTTGAACTATATACTCTGGCTCACTCCTATCGAAAACCCTTAACTTAACGACTCTCTGCAGAAAAGATTATGTATTTTAGCTCCTAAACAGTTTGCTGCCATAAGCAAATGGAATTAGACATAAGTGGAATTCATCAGGACGTTTACCAAAATGTTAAGCTGTTCATCAATTTCATGCAGCGAGTGCTTTTTACATAAACTTGTAGAGGCAATTATAATTTTTGTCTTCGAAGCTTTTCCGACCCCATCAACTATATATATATATATAGTCGTGATCCATTAGCCATAAGTGACACTTATTTGCCTACCCATTTAAGCTCGCTCGGGTGCATAATTAACGAGGCGCAGTGTGAACATGATATAAGTAAGTATTTTCCAAGTAAATATTAATATGCATAAGATCTGCCCACTCGCAGTGAATAAACATTTCCCAAATGAAAATTCGCAAACAGAATAAAACAGCGAGAATATTTGGTGTTGTTGCTATTGTTGTTGTTGTTGCTGTTGTTGCTGTTGTTGCTGTTGTTGGTGCAAAGTAAATATAAAGTCATCCAATTGCGTTTAGTTGGCCTTGCCGTATCTGCATCTGCATCTGCGACGGCATCTGCATCTGCATCTGTATCTGCATCTGTATCTGCATCTGCATCTGCATCTGCATTTTGTATTCGTATCTGCAGTTAATGTTGCAGTTAAAAGTCGCTTTAGTCCCTATTGTGATTGCTGATGCAGTTGAAATGTAATTTTTATTGCGACAATTCCAAGTTTGCCCTTTTTCCATTTATTTATTTAGAGATTTAACTGTGTTTGTGTGAGATTAGACGATGTAAAAAAAAGGCAACCGTAAACTTTTACAGCCACACAAATGAGAAGATTAATCGGGGAAACAGCATTAAAGCGACCATGGAGATTACCACAAGCTTCTGTGGACGACATCAGTTGCCAAACTAGCACCTTTCAAATGCTCGACCCCCAAAAACCCTGGGGGAAAACTTGTGATTGTGATTGTGATTGAAGTGGCCTTGGAGGGCATTCAGCTAGAAGAAATTGCAATTCACAAGCAATAAGGAATTGTTATCGTATATACCAACCAGCACATGGAGACATTCAAGGCACCGAAGCAATTAAGCTCAAGTAGCCACGGTGAATGATAGTTGAAAATGAATCCAATAGGATTTATTTCAGACAGGATGTCCAGGAAGAAGCACCAATATAACTATACATTATGTGACCACTTAATTAGTTCGAAGCAATAAACGAGACATTTATGGATGCAGAACGATTCAAGTGCCATGTAATACATGATGTCGCTTAAGAGTAATTGTAACTCAACTTAATTCAATTTAATAAACTGGCCATTGAGTGCAAAACGTGGAGCTGGCTATTTAAATAGCTCTGATTCAGATTCAGGTTGTCCAAGCACAACTCAGCACTGCCGATGGACATAGTTGTCAACTTTCTTGATTGTCTACTGTCAACCCACACAACACACAGCACAACACGCAAAACACAACACACAAAACACACAGAGATTGTGAGTATGTACATAAAATCGAGGCATCTATTACAAGTCTGGAGGGGAGCCTGTCAAGTGAATTCTGTGTGATGAGTTCTGTTGGCCAAAGTCGCACCGGCAAACAATGCATTATTGGGCTTGTGGCCCAAAAAGCACTTGCTGCCTATTACTAAGTGAGCAATAGAGAGAGAGAGAGAGAGAGAGAGAGAGAGAACGATACGCTAAGAAGAAGATGGCATGTAGCATGATAAAGGGAATTAAACTGGAAACGGAAACTGAGACTGAGACTGGGACTTAGACTGAGACGGAGTCTAAACGATGTGACTAAGTGAACAAGGCGCTGCCCACTGGGCGGCAACTATTTCATTTGGTTAATTATGCATTGAGCCGATTACAAAATTAATCCCTAGTCGCAAGCATTCCCCAGAGAAAGTGTGCGGCAGATACAAAATGAGCGCAGCCGTAACCAAAAATTATATTTAGTAAGCTCTTGCTGTGGGTATTATGATTATGTCAGACATCGGACAACCCAGTAGTAAGTTCAACTCTGGTCAATTAGGGTATTTAAATCATCGGCTTGCTGCACATTCATGTTTCTTCGCGTGCACTTAGAAAAAAAAGAGTCTTGCATTTTAGATAATAATAATTCATCTTATTATTTAGAGAGTATATTTCCAAAAAAAAAAAGATTTGATTTTCTTAATTTCTGGTTAAAATGATCTAGAATGCCGGGTGATTTTTTTCCTGAGTGTAGCCAGCGCAGGTAGACGGGCAGCTCAACTGCTCATTATAAACCGTCGCCAATTTGATGTGTCTACTAATGCGTCTGGGTGCTGGTAGGGGTTTGTGGGCGTGTGTATGCGTGTAAGCGTGTGTGTGGGGCGTGGTCAGTTCAATTTAGTTATGCTTGAAGTTGCAACTTTGCCCTGGCCTTTGGACTGTGGGCGTGGCTGTTGTGCCTGCCGCATGCTGTGACAACGTGCGAACATGCCTCGAACATGTTCGGTGACAGCTGTGAGTCGGCCACACACACAATATGCTCCTTTTAAATTATGATTTTAAGGCAATTAAAATATGGGCGGGATCTACACACGACTCTGACAAACTGAAAGCAGAACATGACGATTTTCAGCTCAATGAGACCAGCTGCTTTATCTGCTAAATGCAATTTTTAATATCCAAATAAAATAGTTGAGGTCATTTAAAAGAAAAATATAATTCTGCCTTTAATTCTCACTTAAAAATCATAGCCAAATCAATTTATTACTAGGTTTAGGCGAGAAATTGGCTTATTATTTGGAAAATATATTTTTTGGCAGATTTGCTAGTATTTCATATTAATTAACTTGTCTGCATTCAATTTCGTATTCTCATCTCCATTCTAGTCTAGTCTCTACTACTTAGGCCCGGTTTTACTCCGAGTGCTTCACGTCTCTTGAGTTGTCTCGGCTTGGATTATTGAATTAATTTTATCATGTCATTCAGTACACACACACACACACACACACACATACACATATATATATATATATATATATATATATGTCTGACTAGGTTTGTATGTATTACACTGGAGTTGTCAGCCTCTAGCTATGGAACTGCTGGCGTTTTAAATTTAATTTGCCCGCACGAAGTACAACAAAAACAACAACAACAACAACAATGTTGTCCTTGATTTTAGAAAGATTTTCAGCAACAATGAGAAAAACAGCAACGCAAAAGGTTAAAATATACTTAATGCTAATGAAATTAAAGCGCGTGAACAGATTTTGGCACAGCGGCAAACAGCCAAAAGAAATCCCTGAAACGGAGCTGAAAGTAATGCAGAATAGATAAGGAGTGGGGAGGAGCATGGGGGGGGGGGGGCAATACCAATAGCAGTACACGGACCCACCAGAGAAATGTGAATAACGTGCACTTTAAGTAATTAACGCGACGCAAAGAATAAATGGTAGAAAAATGAAAAGAACTCAGAGAAAAGAACAGATTTAGGAGAATGGAGGGGGGGTGTGTGTGTGTGTGTGTGTGTGTGTATGTGTATGTGTGTGTGTGTGTGTGTGTGTGTGTGTATGTCTGTGTGCTTGTCTCAAGTCTGTAGAAAACGCGTGCCAAAAGCTTTTGAACTGGCCAAATGAGGAGCGAAGAGAAGCGAAAAAGAAGAGTATTAAAAAGAAAGCAGAATATTTTTGATAACACTTAGTTAAATAATGCAAGAAGCTAATGATATAATTCAGTTTAAGATAAACTATAACTATTATCCATTCTCTGCCCGAGATACAATAAATACACAAAATCGTTGAATTACTCAATGGTATGTGACTTGAAAATAACAGTCTGCTTTGCAAGCTAATCCATTGCTAACCAAATTGCATCCAGATATCCATTAAGTGCAATTTTAAAAGCAATTAGGACCTATTAACTAAACACAATACACAATCCTGATAAGTGAAAAATAATCAGAGATATGTTACATTATTGGCCTGGTCAGCAGCAACAATTTCAATTGCGTGTTACGATTGGACAAGGTGAAAGGGGAAGTGGAGAGGTTGGGGAATGTCTCGTATGAGTGGTCTCATAAATAAATGAATTGAAAACCATACCCCGTAAACCGTAAACCGAATAACGAATCCGAAACCCAAATGCTGAAAACTTCAAAAGCTCGCACGCAAATGGCAAATGGAAAGTGTTGGCATACGATGGATGAGAGGTGGGTGGTGCTGAGGGGAAGAGGACACAGGAGTCATGCAAGCCAAACGGAAAGGGAAGGAAGCAACAAAAATTCGCTTCGTGCTTTACAATTTTCCAAAAAACATTTTTTTTCGCCATTTTTAATATGTATTTAATACATATATTTCATTCCAACTTGCACCTGTAGAGAGTTTTATACTTTTTGTCGCGAGGTTTGTAACGCATTGAAGTGGACGTCTATCAGCATCAGATCAGAAAGATTTGATCTCGTATAATAAAATGTTTTCTTTACTCAAACTTACAAAATGACCACCATATATCATATAGCTTCCATTGGAACAATCACCCTTTCTATATGGAAAATAACTTCACAAATGTCGAAAATTGGGCTCGGAGCAATACAATTTCTCAATAACGTACCGAAACACAAAATAAAGTCACATACATATATCATATGCATGTGCGTCCTTTCGTCCTAAAAGGATGTGGGCTGTGTGACTGGAGGCCACCAGCACAGTTGACAAATTTGGAAAAATTGCAGCAGCGACAGGCGTGTAGGGGCATAAGCACACACTCACACACACACACACTCACACACACACACACACACATCATATTGTTGATGGCGATAATAAAGCAGATGATGATGATGGTGAAAATGATTAAGCAAGATGTTGAAGCGCTCGCAATTTTCGCAGCAGCATCGCAAAAATTTTGTTTATCGTTCATTTGTACACAACCAGCTGAACCAAAAAAAAAAATAATAATAATAAAAAAAAAATCGGCTCGAATGTTTACAAATATTCAGTTAAGACACACGCGCCCCACACACCCAGCCTCTCTCTCTAGCCCGCTGACAGACCCCCTTCGCTGCCGCCTCAGCTGCCCTTTCGAGTTTGATTGATTTTTGCGGTTATAATGTACAAATTTTAATATTTGCACAAAACATTTCAACGCTCATCCTCCAGCCCAGCATTTGTTGCTTATTGCCACTCAAACACTCTGCCCCTCTACTAACCCTCCCCACCCCTCCCACTACTGTCTATTTATTACCACTTGACACACGTGATATATACTTGATAATTTACTTAAAATAAGTAAACGTTTTTTCGTTACTGATAATTATTATAATTATTACTTCATTTAAACATCTCCAACAAGTTTGTGTTAATAGAGAAAATAAACTTAAATGGGTTTTAAGCATATTAAACTGAAAAGTGCTCAAGAACAAAACACAAAACCAAAATGAAGAATTGTAGATTCCTATTTTGTTTCAATTAAGTTTTCAATTTTTCATTTAAAATGTTTTCGCAATACAAATTTATGTTGAAAATGTTCAATGTTGTGTCATTTTTGTACAGCCCGAAGACGAATTCCGTTAGGAATCGAAATGTATTGCAATATCTAAAAAATAAAACATGTTTAAATTATAAAAAGAGCTCAGCAGCAAACAATACATTTGATTAATGCAGTTTCTTCATTAATATTGTTTAAATTGCCAATGTACAAGATTCAATTAATTGATAAATTAAGATTCGAATCCTTGACAGTTTAAGATTAATTATGTTAACCAGATTCTCGGTTAGGACTAGTATTTAAAATACTGCTAAATTTGTAATCTAAAATAAAAAGAGAATTTAAATCTACATGCTTGATGGACAAGTGCAAAGTGTTTGGGGACTTTTGAAATCTGCTGCGGCTTGACTAGACAGATGAGAATAGCCCATCAATTTATGTTACGAAAGTCAGCAGTTCCAAATTAAAGCCTAGACAGGCTGAAGTTGGGTGGCGGGGGGAGGGTGGTGCAGGGGTGAATGCAGAACCTGTCTTAACTGGCTTAGGGCGGCTGTCACACGAAGGGTAAATCCCCACAGGAGAGCCCACGCAACAGAACCGGAAGTCCAAAAGCAACACCAACAGCAGCAATAACAAAAGATACGTGAATAATTCGTAAAATACGCGTTTGTATCTGGTTTTGTCACAAAGCAAGACTATCTATATCCGGTATTGTGTATCCAACAATGTGTATCAGAGATTTGAACCTCGCTTGCGTAAGAACTCACCCCCCTCTCCTCTCTGCCGCATGCTGTTGCTATTGCAACAGATTAGTAGTCAGTCCATTTAACTGTCACCTGCAGGACAACAGTGGTGTTAACGTCAAACAGACAGACAGACAGACTGCAGCTAAGATGATGACGACTACGACAATGTCTGCGTCACACAAACAATGCACAACTTTCACTTGAGGTTGCAGATGGCAACAAAACAACCGATGACGGAAGGGAGTAGGACACACTTGAAGGTAGCGATTCTATCACTCGCTCAGTTCCTCTCGGTCTTCTATTTACATTTTGGCATTTTAGCTAACAGAAAGCAAATAAACCTACAACGACAAACATACAAAATACAAATATCAACTTGAAACAGTTGAACAAATTGTGTATTGCTTTAACAAATTTGAAGTGAAAGTTGATAGGGCCACAACGCCCTGTGGCGGCTGCTTTTCTAATGAAAAATGTCACACAAAGAAATACATAAATCACATGCATACATCCATACATAATTCAGGAAAGAAAATCCCAAAAGAGCTTGTCTTCCACTTTGCGACCCCCGAAAAAGAAAAGCAAAACAAATTATTGAATCATAATCCGATATGAAAACATGAAAAAGACTTCTTGCGTAACGAGAACGCGCCTCGTTCCCCATTCATCACCAGCGTTGCCCCAACACCCCCTCCACCAGGGGCTCCCAGAATCGGGCGCACCGTTTTTATGTCGAAGCATCAAAAATATATTTAATGCAGGTGTTTCGAATTTGTATTCATCTTACCTGCCGGCTAAAAAATGGTTCCACATTAAATCGAAACTGCATCTCATCAGTTGTTATCTAAATTCAGTAACATAAACATTGAAATTGTTCAAAATAATAAATAAATAAACGAAAAATCGAAGTGAGTTGGACTAGAAGATACCCTATACTAACTAGCTCGAAAGCTTTACAAATGCAATATCATTTCAACTAAATAGCTTTTATACAGTTTTGAGTTGTTGTAGTTTCGTGAATTCAAAATTTACATAAATTCTGACAGTTTGCAAAGAACTAAGATAACAACAACATTTTTAAATGGGAACACAAAAAGTAAATGCCAAAGTGGCTTTCATCAAATAATTTTTATTGTATGCAAACTTTTTTTTTTCATATGATAACATTTATCTAATAATAGATAAACTTTGTGTTAGATTATTTTACTAGCTGGCAGTGTCGATAGACATGACTCTCTGCCGAATTTTCAAAAATTGGTTATTATCGCTTAAAATAAAGCTTGTGGGCAAGTTTTTACTTAATTTAACATGTTTGTATTTATTTTGGTTTGATGAGTTTTCAACTTGCGCTGATGTTTATGATTAATCTGTCGATTTAAAGCTGTATTTAGATTGCTGATAGATAGATAGATTATTCTTCCGCTCTCTCTCTCTCTCTCTCTCTCTCTCTCACTGATTCTCTTTTTAAGTGGAGATCCCTTCCAATTTATTTCCTTTGATTGATCACTTTGTGTGCAATTTGTACACCTCTCTGTGGAAATAAGCTCTTCTGATTGTGTGGATTACTACGATTGGATTGGATTGACTACGATTCACAACAAATTTGAGAAGACATTCACTTGCATAGCAATCAAATCGCTGTGATTGACTTTCAGATTTTAGTTCGTGCTCAATGCATTTATGCTGATATGCGCATATTTGTAAGACTTTGAATTAAATGAAACGAAAACCACTTCACTTCACATCATAATCAGTGGGAGCATCATCTCGAACTATGGCTGAGCCACAAGATGCCACAATAGTAGGTAGTGGGTCAATCAAAAGTCAGCTTATGGCTTATGCCAAACCCGTTGCCCAATCCCTCGCAAAATAATTGGACGTAGGAGGAGAAGGACAGTAGTGAGGGCCTGGGCCTGGAGGGTAGAGGACACCAGTGGCATACAAACAAAGTTTCTTCACACTTTTCACAGATTATCTGTATCCCCCCATCCATTCGCCCAACGATTCCCTCCTGCATTTTCTCATTCTGCTTTATATTCTCCCTTTGCCTTGCTGCAGTTAACTTCAACATCTGCTGGTTGAGAAGTGCCATAGTTTATAGTACAGTTGTTGCACGAAAATGGAAACTTTTAATTAGTATCATAATTGTCAAGGTTTCTTGTGACTTTTCTTAAAAAATAATCGAATATGCTGAAATTGAGCTTTAGATTTAATTGATATCAATTTTTAATATAGTATACTGTGAAATAATAACACTTCTTTCCAATTAAACATTATGATTGAAATTATAATTAGAAATATTGTTCGAAGCGTCAATCATAATGTTTAATTGGAAATTGTCACCACACTCCAAAAAAAATCATCAAAATCTAATTGTTCGTTTCAAATCACTTCAAATCAAGATATTTATGGAATGAAAGGAAAAACACAAAAATATATTTTGTAGCGACCGTTATTGAGAGAGAGAAATTCGAAATTCTTTAAAAGTTCTTATTGTCGAATGTTCACTGTAAATGCTAATGTTGCCTATGTTCGGGTTTGTGCAATATTTATTCTGGAAAATTGTATATTAATAGAATTTCCGTTTTTTGCTGCCGTTGCTGCTGCTCACACATTAACGCTTGGCAGCTGCAACAAATTTGTGGAAGGGGCTGGCAGAACATATTTATATTTCTTGAGGCACTGCGTCAGATGCAGGAATGGATACGTATCCGTTATGGAAACTGCTATTGGACTTACCTTTGATAAACAGGCAGAGCCGTATAAGGCAATTCAGCCAATGAAGTTGTGCGGCGGCAGAGCCAAGCGATTCGTAACGGTATTTAAGCCTGCTGCTCGACGCCATTGATAAGGATTTACATGTTGTTCTGATAACGCGAAATGTTTCGAGTACACACACACACAAACACACACAAACGTAAACGTTAACAAAAATACAGACAAAAATAGCAAGTCACTCAATCTCCAAGTGTCACTTCTTGTCGTATTATTTTGTAAAAATGTAGGCTACAAATTAGGAATGGGGACAAGAACAGCAACAACAGAACTACATGCATATGTCGATTAAAATGCGCGCCAAAAACTGTTTACTTGGCCAATAGGCATGCCTACGAGGGCCGTGCGCTGTCGTTGAATGCCAGCATGCAACTGATGATGCGTTGCCAGCAATTGAACGCGAGTGGCTAAAGTTGGCGCGCGAGCTCCAAAACAAAAAAAAAAAAAAGTGGAAGCAGCAGAGGAATAATACAAAAATTCATACATGATGCCAAAAAAATGCGCAAATATGGTCACACTCTGTTAATTCAAATGTGACAAGTTCGCTTGTGTGTAGCAAACATGCAATATATTTAATAAAAAAAGAAGATAATAAAAATAAAAGTAGTTGATTTGAGTTTGTAATACACCAAATGCAGCTGCTTAAAAATTTTTCTAAACCTGTTTTCCAATACAATGGAAGTTATTGAAGTGGTGATGTGAGCTTTTTCGTGGTGGCAACGCTGTCTGCCTGCCATAACATTAACATTAACATTAACATAAGCTGTTTGTGGCGCTCTGTAAAACTAAACTTTTTGTTTACATTTGCTGCATTTGCTTGTTTTGTACCCTTTGCGTTGCAAGGATGCAAGGATGCAAGCGTTGAATAGCAACAATTGCCTAACGTGCCTGCACAAAATCGAAAACGACAGCGGTGAGGCGACGAATACAAACGATGTGCAGCTGCAACGTCTGCTAATGCAGCTGCTCGACTGGCAGCAAGCCGAACTCGCCTCGGACCAGTTGCCCCAACGCTTGTGCTGCACCTGCTGCCAGCTGCTGCAGCGTTTCGAACAATTTCAGCAACAGGCACGCATATGCCGGCAACAGCTGCTGGACAACCTACAGCAGCAGCAGCAACAAAAGCCGCAACCTGCCGGCTTTGAGATTATCTACGATGAGGAAACTGCGTTGCCAACATCCGAACAGCTACTGGAGACGCCTCATCCCGCACCCGACCCGTTTGATGATGACACAGGCAAGTCCAAGCGCTGCCCGAGTGCGACGAAGAACAGTTTCAAGTGCATGCAATGTGGTCATTCCTTTGCCCGCCGCCTCACCCATGATGCCCACGTGCGCAAGGTGCACGAGGGCAACAAGCGTCCGTTTCAATGCGATCGCTGCGACAAGGCTTACAGCTTTATGGGCGGCCTCTATACGCACATCAAGGAGCTGCATGGCAGCGCGGTGCGGTCGCATCGCTGCGATCATCCCGGCTGCGAGCGTGTCTATGTCAGTCGCATTGCGATGCACAAACACAAACGACTGAAGCATCAACAGCCAACGCCGGCCTCCACACGGAAGTATGTGTGCGAACAGTGCGGCGCCACCTTTAATCAGACAGCGAATCTGAAGCATCATCGTCGCACCAAACATCCCACAGCGGCGGAGGCAGCAGCCAATGCCAGCGATAGCGTTCAATATTATTGTGATCTGTGCCAGAAACATTTCCATTCGCGTTACACCCTCAAATATCATCGGATGCAACAGCATACGGACGCAGACGAGGATCGGCACGAGTGCCGTGTCTGTGGCCGTCGAATGGCCAAGCGTTTCATGCTCATCCAGCACATGCTGACGCACAGTGCCGAGAAGACGCCCTGTGAGCATTGCGGCCGTCTCTTCACCCGTAAATTCGAGCTGGAATCGCACATTCGGGCCGTCCACCTCAAGTTGAAGCCATTCACCTGCAGCTACTGTGACGAATCGTTTGCGTCGCGCAAAACGTTGCAACATCACGAGTACATCCATACGGGCGAGAAACCCTACGTTTGCCCCATCTGCGGCCAGGCATTCCGCCAGCAGACGTGCCTCAAGAACCATGGCAAAATCCACGACAAGTCCAAGTGAACAGCAGCCATTCTTACTTATATTTAAAAATATATTAATTTAAATATATACAGCAAGTACATATTGCGAAATAAATTTAATATTTGTAATTTCAGCAAGAGATGGGTTCAGATGGATAGGTTCTCCTGATCCTCTTTGCGTTCAATCCATTTATAACAATGCGAATCTAATATTTAAAGAAAAAATGGATTTAAAAATCAGCTTGCCGCCTGCTGATGATGCTGCTGCTGCTGCTGCTCCTGCTGATGATGATGCTGCTCGCGTTCTATGTAAACAGGCAGATCATCCAATGGCTTGTAGTAGAGATGCACAGCTTGGGAGCCGGCCATCATGGCCAGCAGAGCACTGCCCAGAAACTTTGTGTACTGACCCCACGAGACGCCGGCGGGCATGCTTAAACTGTGTTCTGTTGCTCTGGCAACTGCTGCTGATGATGATGCTGCTGCTCCTCCACGTAGTTCTTGGCCTGCCTGCGTTTAAATGTGCGATCTGTGCAAAGAGCAAACAAAAGCAATATTAAAGTATTCGTTTTTTTTTTTTTTTTGGTGTAGAACATACAAAAGTTGGTCTCGCCCACCGTCCAGTTGATCATGGAGAACTCGAGTGCTGCCCCAAGCGCAAAGAAGATGGGCAGGAATCTGTAGATGCCAAAGCGACGTTTGCCGGGCCAACTGTCGAGGAGACGTCGCACGTAGCCGCTGTGCAGATTCATCGGTTATAGCGATTATATAAGAAGCCAACCAGCAGCTGCCCAGCTCAAATTGCCCTCCTTTCCTCCGGTCTGCTTCAAGGCAATGAGTTTGGAGAGCGTCGCTGCATCCAATGGGGTTCAGTAAACCGTAAATTTAATACAAATAATCAAATAAAAATGCAAACTGCGCGTGTTTTTTCAATTCAGTTCTCGAAATGTTTCCCACAAACAGCTGTCCCTAACAGCTGTTAAGTTGCTGTTAACTACACTCCATTTGGCATTGCTCCGCTGCATGCTGATCATGCTGTTTATGCAAAGCTTTGCATTTAAAGCTTATTTATTTACTTTATAAAACCTAAAAAAATACCAAAATTACGTATTTGGTATTTTCCAAGTAAGATCACACTCTTCACTCTTTATATATTATTAATTCAAATTTAAATGTTGTATTGTAGTTTATAGTTTGTTACATTTCCTTATATAAATAAAACTATATAAAAATCATGGGCATACCAAATTTGTCAACCTTTGGTTCTTACAAACAATACAAAGCCTACAACGTACTAACTTTCCAAATTGTCAATTAAAGCTATTGTTATTCTTTTGTCAAAACTTATAAAAAATATCTATCAATCGTGATAAAAAAAATCTTATATGATAGTAGTGTTTTGGGTAACAAATTGTCGAAACAGAAGCAATCAAAATACTTGTGCGGCACATTTGTAACTGTTTTTGATTACGGTGCTCAACATTCTCGAGCTTATTTGGTATTTAGTACTTGGTCACATTGCTGAATAAAACAACAAGAGAAGAAGAAGCGAATCGTAATTATTGACAAGGTGAGTTGCATTAATTGGCAGTGAATGAATGATTTAAATAATTCATATGTGGCATAATTAAGACCACTGCGCAAGATGGTTTGCCTGCCCTGCTTCATCATCCCATTGCTGCTGTTCATCTGGCATCGATTTGTGCAGCCCATTTTGCTGCGTTACTGGAACCCCTGGGAGAAAAAAGATGCCCAGGGCAACATAATCAAGGCCGGACCGGATTTCCCCTTCGAATGCAAAGGCGGCGTCTGTCCATATGTGCCCGGTGGCAAGAAAGAGGCAAACGATGCTGCCGCCGCGATTATCAAGGACGTCACTGACAATGAGGGAGTGGCTGCCACTGCATCAACAACTGAATCGCTGCCTCAAACAACAACAGCGGAATCCAAAAAACAAAAATAATCTTAAATCTGTATAGCTATAGTATATATATATATATTTTTTTTTTCCTATTGTGTGTGTGTGGGTCTAATACGCTTTAATGATGCACGCATAGTTGGCATTCCAAAAATTGTCACATCCAAAAAACCAACAACAGCAACAAATTACGCTTAACGAAAATGTTTATTCAAAGAGGGCAATGTGTCTATAGCATAAAATGAATGATACTACTTGAATGATTTATGATTTTATTTTGTTGGCGATACACATAGTAATTATTAAGAAGCATTCTTTTAGGCGTATCACAAAGATCAAAAGTTGTAAGACATACTGTGAAATTGATAAATTGCTAACTTGCTTAAATCCTTACATATTTTCAAAGGACATCGCGAGCTAGGATCGCAACGACCAACTCTATCGAACTGCATTTAAGGCTTGTTTCGTCATCGAAGAGTTCAAACAGCTGTAAAAATTTCACTGCCAGAAGTCGTAACCCGAAATTCATAGTTTTCTTGGCAGCTACAAGGACGATTTGCATGTCATTTGGTCAGTCGATGGTTGAGCTATATGTCATTTACTGTGTCATTTTATTTGAAGTATTTTCGTTCTTTTTGGTTGCTTTTTTTGAAATGGCAGGCCAAGAACATTTCACATCCGGATCCTTGATCCCTGAAATGGCAAGGTTGAACACAGAATACAGATTCTCAGATACAGAATACATAAAAAAAATTTTCCAACTCAAGTGAAAAAAAAAAACAGCTAACATTAACTCTCAGCAATGAAAATATTCGATTCGATTCAAGCAAGTTTTCATTTGTTAACGCCCACGGTATTATTATTTTAATTATTGCTGTTATTATGATATACGTTCAGTATATTTTAGTAATTGGATATATTAGGTGTGATGCCAATAGCCCAATGGACATATTGAATTATAGCTTTGTATTATATTTACAATCAAACTAGACATACACAATTGAGAACAAAAACTATTATAATAAATATTGAGCCAACTTTTGTGTGTGGCACAATTAAACTAAAGTCGCATTCAGAATATATTCTGTATGCACATGCAGTAAACACATTTTACAATTTTATTGCATCTTTTTTGGAAATTCGACCTTTTTTGCGAGTGTATGTGTGTGTGTGTGTGGTTGTATTGTTCTTCGGTTCGTCCCATTGGTAGAAATATACATTAATTATTATTATTATTCGATGTGCTTGCTCCTCGCATTTTTACAGCTGATCCGCGAGTGAAATCGTGTAAAACGCTTTTCGCACATTCAATGGTAGCAATTGTGGTCAGTGAATCGCAGGTGTTTGTTGCCTCGACTTTTTGTACCGTTGGCTGTCAGTAGAAGAGGACGGAGTGGAGAATCACACGATTTCTTCGCTCCTCAAATTCCTGGATCATTTCATCGATGTCGTTGTCGATGTCGTTTGACTTCGCCATCTGACAATTGGTTAAAAAAAAAAACAGTTCTTAGCTATTAAACAATTGTTTGTTTTGCGCAATTTACCAAATTGAGCATGTCTGTAATTAGGAATGCGCCCATCAGTGCATCCTCCGTATTGTCAACGACATCCACATTCAGCACATGCACGGGTCGGTTATCAACGGAATTCATTGACTCCATGTGCAGCACAACCAAATCGTAGACGCGCTCCTCCACCGTGATTATAATATCGAATTGTTCTTTGGTTTCTTGAAAGCGTTCCGGGCACTTTTTGATGCGCCGGTTGCGGTCCAGCATGTGCAGCAGTCCGTTCTGTGTGTAACTAGACCAGGACAAAAGAAAATTACAAAGTGAACGAGATGCTTATGGTAATGATGATAATAACAATAATAATAATAATAATAATAGTTATAAATATCATCAGTGAAGCCACATACAATTCTTTGTCCTTGGCTTCCAGGTCGCGGTAGATTTCCTCGTAGCTGGTCCCAAATTCGTAGACATTTGGTTTGTCGAACGCCAGGCCGGGCAATTTGACCCGTTCGCCGGTGCCGTAGGAGCGCACATTGAATCCCTTTTTCGCTAGGAAACTGTGCGCCTCCATGGAACGGTTCATGTTCGATGAACAGACCACAGCGACGCTCAGCTTGCTCGGGTCAGTCATGTCTACTTTGGCAGTGTGATTACAATTTGTTAATAAACTAATTTACAATAACTAAAAAAAAACGACTCCGCACGGAATGACGAGATGGTCTCCTCGTCAATGTTATTGCACAGCGTGACGAGGAGATGGCAGTTCGCCGATATATTTGACAGCGTTGCCGAACTGACTAAATTTGACACTCTTGATCTGGCAGCGCAACAATTTGCACGTTACTATTTAAAAATTGATTCGCCACCAGCGATAATGGGAAATAGGAAAAAAGAACGGCAAGATAAAATTTGTAAGGTCGTGTCACTTGGCTGGCTTTTATATTACATAGAAATAAGAATATTAAAACTCGACATAAAGTGGGCACAGCATGTTGCATGTGGCAAGTTGCTAGAGCAATCCTCAGCAAAAGCAAAAGCGCAAAGAGTGCGCGCCCGCTGCCCCATCCAAATCCAGCCGGTACTCGTGGAATGCGGCTTAGCAAGTTGAAGCTGCTGCTGCTGCTGCTGTTGGTATTGGTGTTGGTAGCACACACAAATACAGCCACAAATGCAGATGTGCAACACAGTGCTGAGTGCTGATCAGGTTCAGGTTATTTACTTGTTTCACAGTGGAATTCGGCTAGCAAGCAAAAATAAATTGAACTTTTGCTGAAAATAAAACTTAAATAATATAAATATATTTTTTGGATTATCAAAAATCATAGCAGATTCTATACATAAGCATAAAAATAAGTTGACTAACAGTTTTTTCTTCATATTTCTGTACAAATTGCAGCTTACTAACTCTAGTCTAAGACGTCTTGTTTTTGTCTGTTACAATTTTTTTTGTATGACACTTTTCGACAATTTTCCAAGCAGGGTTGTCAGCACTGGCAAACCTGGACACGAGTAAATTTTACCACGGTGACACGGCTCTCTTTCGCTCTCTCACACACATATACATATACTTGTATATATGAATGAATGTGCGATGCTTTGCTAACTGGTTATGCGAATAGTTTCGGCTTCGGTAGCCAGTCAGCCCCTGTGGATAGAACCAACGGCTAATGCCGACTGCGGCATCGAACTGACCGACGAATACGACGATGCAGACGAAGACGAAGGCGAAGCCGACGACGACTGATAGTCGTTGTTTGTTACTTGATCTCTCATCGTTCACTTGTCGCCCGACTCCAACTCCGGCTCCGCACAGACACACACACAGGGACAAATGTGTATTTTTACATATTTACATCGGAGCGCTGTTAACTGCAAAGCGGTTTCTTTTTGCCTTGGCTCTCAGATTGGCCGTTTGTTTTGCTCGGTTGCGTCCAGTTGCTTGTCGTGCGTCGATCTTTAAGCGTCGCGTTTGTAATTTTTTGTATTATTATTATTTATATTTTTCTGTTGTTGCTGGTTGTTGTTTGGCGCAGCATGAGGATGCCGCTGCGTTGGCCAAACCTATTATCGGTGGCATGCGTGTTTTAGCCACACTTCAGCGATATACATTCATTTCTATAACATTTATTTGAAATTATTTTTTAGGCCATTTGGCTTAAACAATTACTTCTTAGCCATGGCTATGCAAATGTCATAGCCACTGAACGGAAATTAAAAAAAAAAAAAAAAAAACAAACAAAACCAAAAAAGAAACAAAAAAAAGGTAAACTTGTTTTACAACTCGCCAAATTGCATTTCGGCCATATCACAGTTTCCCGCAGTGTTTACCACACATACCATACACTTATTATATACATATATAAACACATACATATTATGTATGCGCAAATTTACAAAGTTTTCGTTTGTTTGTTTTTTCGGTGTTTATTTTTTTTTTTTTTGTGCATGTGCCAATTTGCAAGGTAATCAAAATTAGCTTCAGCTCATCTTTGAATTCAGTGTAAAGCAAAGAAATGTTGCCGAATATTAAATACTCTATTCGACATTTAATCGGTACAATTAACTATCGCTTGCCCCAAGAGAAAACTAAAGATAATAACGTCAATCAATATGGGCTATCAAGATACCTAATCAAATGTTTGCCCATAGGCCGATATGTATATATGTATATATACTCTTCTGATGATGATCAGCGCACATTTTATAACACCCTTTGTAAGGGTATACAAACAAAAACAGCGAACTCGCTTTGGTCAGCTTAAAAATTGAATTGTGTCTTCCACTGAAATTTGCCAAGGATTTTTTCAGCTTAATCAATTTTTTTTCGTATATTTTTGTTTTGCCAGACTTTTAATCGAAGTGTATTTGGCACCGTTATGTATTTGTAATGCACTTGGAAGTCATTCTTGACTAAAGTGGAACTCTTCAGGTGTTTTTCGTCTTATCGACAAACATTGTCCGTGCTTTCGGTCATTTAATTTTTATTGTAAGTTGAGCGTGCGAATGGGAGTCTTATCTGCCTAGCTAGCCATCAGTTCGTTGCATGTTGTATGTGGCAACGTGGAAGAAACCCATTAAATCGGTGCCGAAGTCAAATTAATTGAAAACCCAGCATTGACGGGGAGTAGCTCAGTTTCCGTGTGCTTAAACTCTACATAGATAAATCGTATGCGCTTTCAGGGAGTATTTTTTTTTTATATTAAGAAATATGATATGACATAATTATGTCTGTGAAGTCATTTTAAACGGTTCAAACTATGCTTAGATGATTATGTATAATTATATATGCAAACTACAAATATATTATATTTTGTACATATGCATTTGTAGTTTGCAAAGACAGCTTGCTGCAAAGGCATTCATTATGTGAACCACCCATGAGGAGCAGACTTAGCCACCAGCAGCAGCAGCAGCAGCAGCAGGTGCCATCGGCAGTGACAAAGCGAAGAACAAGGAAGGAAGGACGAAACGACGAAAGGAAGGAAGCCGAGTTAAAGGCCGAATCAAACTGCTCAACTGCAAGCGACAGGAAATGCTGAAGCACGCCTCAAATGCGAGCAGCGCCATTGCTGCTGCCCCTGTCAACGGACAGCTGCTACGCACCGCTAACAACAACAACAACAACAGCAGCAGCAACAGCAACACTAACAGCAACAACAGTAACAGCAATAGCAATAACAATAGTAACAATAACAGTAGCAATAGCAATTGCAATGGCAGCAGCAGCAATACACCCTCAGCAACAGCAGCAGCAGTAGCAACAACAACAACTACAGCAGCAGCAGTAGCAGCAACCACCACCAAAATCAGCCCTGTGCCAAGCGCATCGGTGGCAGCAGCAGTTGCAGCCGCAGCCGCAGCAGCAGCAGCGGGTGCATCACCAACACCGGCGGCAGCTGCCGTTGCGAGCACAGCACGCAATATACACCTGCGACCGCCACAGCCGTTAAACATTTCGGCGCTGAATGCAGCGGCAGCGTGCAACAACAGCAGCAGCAGCACAACGCTGCTCAATGGTGCCGCATGTGGCCGTATCGCAAACGCATCGACCCTCCTCAATATTGCAACGGTGCCAATGAAACCGCTCACCCCCCTAACACCCAATGGCCATTGCAATAGCAACTGCAACAGCAACAGCAACAGCAATAGCAACAGTCTACACCATCACACCTACACAAATCAGCACATGTTGGCCAGCAGCAGCAGCAGCAGCAACGTCCATCTGCAGCAGCATCAGTCGCAGCAGCAACAGCAGCAGCAGCAGCAACGCTGCCACCATCATCACCTGTCCCCGCACCATCTACACAACAATAACAACAACAATAACAACAACAACAATAACAATCATAACAATCATAATCACAACAATAATATGCATAATTATAGCCACTGCAACAATTTGGCAATTAATCCAAATTCGATGCTGCAGGCGAGCGCCAAGCAAACGAAACATGGTCCAGGACCACGCGAAGTGCTCACCAGTCTGGGATTGCTCTGTTTGGGTGAGTTAACTTGAATTGAGCCTGCCAACTCCATTAACCTTTTCAATAAAACTAGCCACAGTTGAGCCACAGTGTTGGGCAGGCAGCGTTTGCAAGCATTCCTCCAGCCAATTGGCAAATTGAAAATGCTCATTCTACGACAAACACACACATATTGTATTTATACACTCATAAAAAGCAACCAACATTTTAGTCACCCTCTTATACTTATTCAGAAAGTACATTTCTAAAATTTATGATTGCGGCTTTCTAAGAACTTCAGCTTGCATTTCTAAGTTTCTGGCTGAATGTTTCCTACAATTTGGAAAAGAGAAATGTGTCTAATTTGCTGTGTTTGTTGTTTTGTGTGTATAGGCAAGGTCTAAAAATATGAACGTTCAATAATAATAATAATATTTTATTGTTTGAATATTTACTAATAATAATAATATAAGTAACAAAAATATTACATTGAATTTATGTTACTTGTATTATGATTATAATTAAACATAAAATCAATAAAATATTACATTGAGTTATTGTTATATATATTAATATTGTTATTAAAAATGAGTATTTTTAGATCTTGCGCACAAACACTTTATTATATATTTAAACTTACGATTTCAAAGGAATTCGAATCCTTGGTTGGAGCTAATTCAAACGAGAGCTAAACACTAATATATAAACTAAAAATTAAGGTTTTGCATTTCTGCTTTTTTAGAAACGTTTATCTTAATAATAGAAAATATCTCTAAAAAAGAAAAGATAGAAAAAATCTGCATATATTTGGGATTGTCGATTTAGGACAAGCCTTTCTTAATTTTAGAAATTATGTTCCAAATATTTACAAATGATTTCTAAGAATTAGAAAAACTTTCTAGTTTTTAAGACGATATTCATTTTAGATTGATTTTATTTCTGATCACACAGATATGTGTATATTTTTTATATATAATTATTTATGCTCGTTGCAGTTTCGCTGCTGCTGGCGCTGCTATCGCTGATCTTCCTGTTGAAGATCTCGCCGAACAGCCGCGAGGATGCGCAGACTCGCAGCATTAGCAGCGAGGACTTCATCATCGTCTACGATGTGACTCTGGCGCTATGCGCCTTATCGCTATCCCTGAATCTCTGCTGTCTACTCGTCTGCGCCATTCAGTTCCTGTTCGCTGTGAAGCTGCTGCGCTCGCCGATGTTCGATGGACGCGACAACAAATACTTGGAGAAGTCGAGCGCGAGTAGAACGTGTGCGGTTAGCGGATTCTTCATCTCGATACCCGTCTTCCTCACCGGCATCATACTGTACACGTTTAATCATTTTCATTCAACACCCGCGATTATCACGAGCGTGCTGATTGGCGTCGGTATCGTGTTCTGCGGCGGCGCCATGGTCCACAATGTGTTCGTCTGGCAGAAGGAGAAGACCATCAGCTATCGCAGTCCACCGTTGCCGCTCAACATGTCGCTGCTATCAACCGCAACGCATATAATGCCGTCATCGCCGCCGCCGCCGCCGCTGCCACCTGTGCAATATCTAACCAGCGGCGGTTATCAGGCGCACAGCCAGCCGCCGGCAATGGTGTCATCGTATGGCCAACAGAATCATTCGATGCTGTCACATCATCATCCCACATCGGTAACGCCCGTCTCGCCGAATCATTCGCATGGCAGTTTCAATCCGCTGCTATGCACCGCCAGCAATGGCAATGGCATCGGTGCACCGTTCCTTGTCCGTCCAGCGACGGCAACGCCGCCAACACCCAAACCCATTGCCATTGTGGCCAATGGTAGCTGTCTGGTGGGTCGCGAGGCCACCGGATCCGTCAGTCCGGGCATACCGCCTACGCTGGACATGAGCAACATAACCATATCGCTGCACGAGCTATCCACTCTGGTCTAGGCCAACGACCGATCGACATAGTCCCAGTTCCCAGTTCCCACATACATAAATGCGAAATCGAATTAAGCTAGCTGTTAGATCGAATCGATAAATTTGATAGTTATAGACGACATCCACCGTTTAGCTTTAATGATGTCCCAACTTGCCGCTGCCCCAGTTGCCGTTAATGTTTTAAACTCTTGTAAATACTTGTATATAGCTATAATGATTTTCAATATAACATATTTTTATACATATATATAGCATTTTTCTGTATGTGCTGTGGGTCTTTGTGAAGATACCACTCGGTTGGTGATCAGAAAAAACAAGAAGTATTTGAAAATTTTCAGTAAGAATCTTGATAGCGTCTAAATGGTCACTAGGATGAGGATGAGGTCAGACCATAGCCCTAATTAATACGAGTCATTTACACGGATTGCTTGGAAATACAAATATTTCATTTATTCAGATAACATTTAATTCCATCAACTAACAACACAAATAATAATTCAAATAATTCAAGTGTATACCGAGCAAGTGTGTAATAATGCTTTGTTAATATAACGTAATCATTAACGTATTCTTACGTAAGCTTCTTTGGTCGCCCACGCTTTTTTGGGGGCACACTGGCATCTGGCAACGGTGGCACCTCAACTGCAACAAAATTGTTTAGGATTATAAAGTGTCTGAAGTGATTACCGATTACCAATTACTGATCAACACTTACCTGGGACCACATCGGCATCTTCGGTGTTGCGTCTGCTGCGGAGATTCCTAGACGGAAGCGTCGAGCTGTCTTGTGTCTGCTCCCGGCTCGGTTTGCGTCCACGCTTGGCCACAATTGCTGCAGGCGGCTCACTACTACTGCGCACCGTTTCTGCCTCCTCCTGAATCCCATCCAATGGCTTTGGCAACAGTAGCTTGTGTCGCTTGGGCGTGGACACCGGAACAGGCTTTGATGTTGCTGGCATGGAGCCAGCGCGCAGCAAGCGACGCTGTCGGAGATTACTCGCATCATCGGCGCTGCGCAGGCGACCCCTGCTGGTTGAGGGACTGTCAATTGTTTCGCGCACTTCGGGCGTGGATTGGTCATCACTGGCCCGACTGGAACTACGAAGACTACGTATTCTTGATGATGGGGTGGTCACTGGTGACAGTCGCATCTCAGGCGTGGTTTGCTCTTCTATGGAGTTGCGCAGGCTACGTCTCACTGGACTCACTGATGCACTGGGAAGTGGATCTTGGCTGCGCAGGCCGGCTATGCGGTCACTCAATGCAGACTGTTCGGAAGAACGTCGTCTTGGGCGCCCTTTCTGTGGTTTAGCGGTGGGATCTAAAGGCAGCTCTGCCTGCTCCACGCTATCGGATGCAGCCACAATTGGGCTGTTGGGCTCCTCGCTCAGTTTGCGTCCACGCTTGGCCACAACTGCTGCAGGCGGCTCACTGCTACTGCGCACCGTTTCTGCCTCCTCCTGAATTCCACCCAATGGCTTTGGCAACAGTAGCTTGTGTCGCTTGGGCGTGGACACCGGAACAGGCTTTGATGTTGCTGGCATGGAGCCACCGCGCAGCAAGCGACGCTCTGGGAGATTACTTGCATCATCAGCGCTGCGCAGGCGACCCCTGCTGGTTGAGGGAGTATCAACTGATTTACGCACTTCGGGCGTGGATTGGTCATCACTGGCCCGACTGGAACTGCGAAGACTACGTATTCTTGATGATGGGGTGGTCACTGGTGACAGTCGCACCTCAGGCGTGGGTTGCTCTTCTATGGAGTTGCGCAGGCTACGTCTCATTGGACTCACTGATGCACTGGGAAGTGGATCTTGGCTGCGCAGACGTGAGCGCAAGTCAATATTGTGTTCGGCCACTGGCGACGAGTCGGCCGTCTTTTGTTTTGGGCTACCTGCGGCAGATTTATCGGCGAGAGGTATGAGCTCCTCCTCCGCCTTCGGCTGCGGGTCCGCCTCCTCTTCGTTGTCGGAGACGACCAGAACGAGGGTTACGGGCTCCGCTTCATTCTCCTCATTGTCGGAGACAATCAGTATTTCGTTGGATTGGAGTGTCTCTACAGCGGATTCAATGGGATGGACGACCGTTGAACTTTGGTTTTCCTTCTCATCCTGTTGTTTGAAGACAGTGGCGGCTGCTGGCTCCGGGCGTGCCACATAGCCGCGCACCTCGGTACCATCGAGTGCGATAACGCAGTCATCCTCCAAGTCAACATCATCATCCTCCACCAGTGAGCCCTTGGTGGTGTCCTGATCATCCACCGTCTCCAGACTGTTTGCACGATACAGGGATCGATTGGAGCCATTGCCAGCGCCACCATGCACGCCACGTGGACTCGACGAGACATTCGTGTCGCTGGGCAGGAATGAGGTGGGTGTGTGAGACGTGGGCGAACGTGATGTTGTTGAGGAGTCCGCAATCGAGTAGATGGGTGAATCTGGTCGAGGCGCCACCACTTCCGACGAGGATAAGTCCAATAGTTCGCTATTGATGTTAAAGCTGGACGTGACGCGGATGTAGCTCATTGGAATTGGCTCTTCCTCCTCCTCGTCCTCGTCCTCCTTGTGCTCCTCTTCCTGTTCATCATCTTGCTCATCTTCCTGCTCCTCTTCTTGTTCCTCCACCTCCACATCCTCGTCCTGTTCCTCCACCTGCTGCTCCTTCATCTCCCGCTCCATTATATCGCGCTCTAGCAGCTCCCGCTCCATAATTTCCCGTTCCATCAAATCCCACTCTTTCATTTCCTGCTCCCTCATCTCCCGATCCTCTTCCTTTTCCTGTTCCACTTTCACATTATCCTCCTCCTCTTCCACTTTTTCCACATCCACATCCACTTCGATCTCCTCTTCATAGTTCTGTTGCTCATCCACCACATATTCATATGTATATGTGCGCACTGACGACGGCTCATCCTTAGTTGCCCCCGTTGGTTCAGCTTCTGTTGCCGGCTCCAATGCGGTGAGATCATAACTGGACATGCCCAATGTGGTGTCTAGCATCTGTGGAGAGGGCGGCTCAACTGCTTCCGTATGCGTCACGGATCGCATCGACCAAGCGGGCTGTGAGACCAACACAGTTGGATCATCCACACAACCACAGATCGTGGAACGCTCCGAGAACTTCACCTGCGAGCTGGAGCCCATCTTCGAGGAGCACACAGGCGGCACAAATTCAGTCAGCTGCAGCGAGCCCGTATTGCCCATTTGGACAGTAGCAAAGCTTCCAAAGCCACTGCTGCTCGTGTGCCGCAGCAGCGAACTGCGTGGCTGTGGACCAGTTGGTGGTGCCATTGTAGTTGGCTTCTGGTCAGTCAACTGCTGGCTATTATCGGCAAATGATACATTGCAGCTGGCCGGCTGTGAGAGGTATATGGATTCTGTGTCTGTGTCCATGCGCTCCGGATTAGGACTAGCCGACTGCTGGTCTATTTCCACAAAGATCTCATCCAAACCCTCCTCCTCTTCCTCCACTTCCACCTCCAACAGCTGCTGCTGCTGTTGTTGCTGTTGCTGTTCCTGATGATGCAGCTTCTGCTTCTTCGCCTCCTGGTAATGATACTTTGGCTGGTGCTTCTCCTCCTCCATCTCATTGTCCTCGTCCCCGCTGTACTGTTGCATGGCTTCGGCCAGTGGAATTGGCGGCATGAAGCTAAAATTTGTCGTCTTCTCCAATGGCTGCGTTGCATGCACGCTTAAGCGCTTCTTGAGGATGGCCTGCGTCAACGGACTCTGCTCCTGATGTGCTGTTACTGTTGCTGTTGTAACGATAGTACTGGTCTTCAGCTGCAAATAGGAGGGCGGTTGCAGCAGCGCCTCCACCAAGCTGTCATCTTGCAGCGCTCTGCGCTCCTGTTCTGCCCATTCTCCTCGCTTGCGCTTGCTATTTCGAGCATGCGCTTCCTGCGCTTTCTGCGGCAACGTTCTACAGGTGGAGAAGGCGGTGGAACGCAACAGTGGCGCCTGCATGAAGCGCCAGTCAAGACCCTGAAGCGGTTTGCACAGAAATGGCATGTTGCGACCATTTAGAGGTCGCCCCAGTTGCGATTCTTCCCGGTAACTTGTACCGGCCCAGTGTGAGCTCAACACGGCATTCTCAAAGATGTCGCCCAGTTTGCCTTTAGTATTCTGTGCGGCCAGCTGGCAGCTTAGCGGCACCGGCGACAGATTGCACAGACGATCCCCAGTCAGACGATCGCGTATGCGAAAATACTTATCAGTTAGTGATCGATTTATGGGCGCCATCGAGCGGCGATAGGAGGTTAGAAAACTGTTCATGTAATATGTAAATCTGTCGTAATCTTCGGTGCCCTGATGTTGTTGTTGTTCCGCCGCCCCATCATCTATAAGGGACACGGCATCAATATAATTATGGCGCTTCAACAACATGATTAAGTGTGCACAATTCGCCGACGTTGATTTACTTTGACGCAACAGGCGATAGAGGAGCTGCTCCTCGGTCTCGTGCATGGCAAGGCTGTTGAGCACACTGAACTTGCCCGTGGATATGCAGTGATTGAAGACATACTCCAGAAACGGTTGCCGTCCCCTCGCGTCCATGTACGAACGCGCCAGATGAAATGCCTTCGGTATGTTGTTGTTCTCCAACAACACCTTCAACTGCAGCTCTGTCGAGGATATGTCGACAGACATTCGGATCATCACATGCATTGCACTCTTTTTGGCGCCCTGCGCTAACAGCACCCCAACCAGCAGCTCTGTCTGCCAGTCCGGATAACCAGTCTCAAAATCTTTCATGGCTTGCTAAACGATACGGAGATAGATATAGCGATAGAAACTTGAATTAGAATGAGATGTATATATATATTTTATTTTTTATAAATTATAGCATAATTTACGCACTTCATGGAAATCGTTTACCTATTTTTACTTTTCATAATTATAAATGGAATGCTGCTATTATATTTTTCGTTAATTTTCTGCGGTTTATGAAAATTTAATTTTATAATTTTAATTAAATTGAAGTAAATTGAAAGCTTTGCTTTTTTTCTAACTTTGCTTCTTAAAGCATTGGTTGTGAGACTAGTGCTATTATTTTATTATTTTTATTATTATTATTATTCTTTAGATGAGTTTCAAGCAGGACTTTCAGCAAATCAGTAATTCTTACCTTAATATTGTCATTGTCGAGAAACCAAAAGCAGCGTGTTCGCTTCACGGACTCCACACCAATACCGAAGACCGTGGCAAAGTCCGAAGCCAACGTTGATTTGTTTTGAGGCACGACCACCAGTTCATCCAGATCGTGCAGCAGATAGAGGACTAGCTCATGCTTATTCAGCAAACTTACAGTGGGCAGCAGGATGAGGCGCATCAGGGCCTGCATCGATTGCGGCGGATAGAGTCCCTCTTGCTGGCAATTGTGCTTCAATGCAGCCGCACAACCGCTACGCTTCAGCTGCTCATCAATATAGAGTTTAGCATCGCTCTGGTGCAACTTGTGGCGACGTTCCGCATATTTGCGTCGAATGTGCTCCAACGCCTGCTGATTCTCCCTGCCATTAATGGGCAAGATGCCACTCTTAATGAACCAGTAGAGCAAGCGCTGATATTCGTAAAGGACGCTTAGCGTTTTCATCGTATTGTTCAGAGTGTTGATCGTAGATAGAACAAATCGATTTTGGCCCTGCTTAAAAATGAACGACTGCAGCTCGTGCAGTTTAAAGAGCTGTGCGTTTAACGCCTGAAACTCTCTGTGCTCGCACTCGTCCAGCGGATAGCCACCGTAGTCGAACAGGCCCTGACACAGCTCCGAGCAACGCCCCCTAATGTGCGCGGCTCGCTTCACAATCCAGTTGGTCAGTACGGTCAGCGTCAGCTTTGTCGTACCCAACATGTTGCACAGAAAACTGCCATCCAAACAATACCGTGCACAGCTAAACAGCAGAGAATTGCCATCCTGCTCCAGTGCCACCGAAAGTATCACCTCGTACATATCGTGCTATATAAACGGAATACAAATTGTGAATGATTGGAGGGAGACAATGGGAGTGAGACGGCATATAGAGAACATACCCCTGTAAGCGAAGCATTCGCATTGTGCTCGTAGAACTGTGGCGACAAATTGCATTTGATAATCTTGTCGAGAAATGGCTGTGGATCGAGAAACAGATTTGCCTTCTGCATGTACATTGTATTCAGAAAACGTCTCTGGACACCATCATGCACATAGCGGTGACAGCCGGTAACCGTCATCAGGGTACAATCTACAACACATAAAGAGAGGGAGAGAGAGAGAGAGAGAAGGGCGAGAGAGATGGAAAAAATTAGCGAGAGATTTTTCAACTTTGTAATCCATAAGCAGTAAATATAGGCAAATCACAATCGAAATCAAAACGAATGACACATTACATCGACTTACCGAAAGAGAGTGCATTGGGATAGAAGTGTGCATCGTGGCGACGAAGGGCGCTAAAATGGACAATGGATCTGGGGTTTAGCTGCAGATCGAGACCGCTGTGCCGTCCGTTTAGCTCAAGGCCACACAGATAGTTGGGATTGCTGCCCGAACGCCTGCTCGGCATTTCGTCCTTGTACCACTGATTGATGTCAAAGAGCATCAGCTTGTTTTTGCTGTCCACTTGTGACTGCCAACTGATGACGATCAGCAATGTGCCATTGTCGCCGCGAATGCCGATAGTGGACACTGTGCTGCAGCCAATCAGTGAACATTCGCCCGTGTCCAGTACGAGGCGAATGAGCAGCGATGTGTTTCGAAAGTCGCACGAGCGAAACACCTCACAATTGTCATCCGGCAATCCGAAGCGTCTATAATTGACGACATGCAGGGAGGCCATCAGATAATCGGATTGATTGTAGACGGCACATATGTAAAAGCATGGCTGCGGATCATCCGGCGGCAGAATGTAGCACAGGCCCAGTATATCCACGAACGAGTCTTCGGGCAACCCGGCCACCTCAGCGACCATATGAAAACGGCACAGATCATATATAAAAACGCGTCCATCCTGCAAGCCAGCAGCAAATCCCGAAATAATGTCAATCATTTTAATGTTCATGATGGATGACCGCACATTCGGCGGCATTTCCACAATGAGCACCATATGCTTGTCCTGCTTGCGACTGATAAGCAGCGTTGCATCCAATTGTCCACCGTCATGGGCATGATTGAGGGACAGACAAATGATGGCGCCGCGTTGCACCTGGCTGTCTGGGAGGTTAACACTTTTGCAACGTGTTGCAATCAAGTGCTGTGCCTTCACATCGATTAGCAGCACGCTGCCGTCGATGGTGCCCACTGCCAGGCAGCCATCATATTTATCAAGAATTGAACTCTTCTTGCAAATGCTGGCGTTCACGAAGGTCAAAGTGTGCGCGTTGATGCCACCCATGTCAAGATCAATGTAGCGCAACACCTGACTACAGTTGGGCGTGTAGATGGCCACCTTTGTTTTGCCCTCTGGTGTCTGTATGGCAACAGCCAGCAAAGGGGACACGTCTGCATCAATTGTCAGTATCTCTACGACGGCGCGGATGGTGCAGCGAACCTGACCAACCCTGTTATTATTCTTCAAGAATATGTAATTGGCCATGGTAGCGCCGCTTTTCAGCCAATAAATTTGCAGTTCGGCTCTTTCGGCATTCCGGCGTGTCACCCAACCGCAACGGCCGTCATTTATGATGCCACCAATATAGTCAGCTGTAAATAATAGAAGCTGCATTTGTAGATATACATATACATTTCATTTTTTTACTTTTCTTATTTTTCTACTATTAACTAGAGTTTTTAAAACTAGTAACTGACGAACGGCAAGCCAAAAAAAAAACATTCATTTCTAACGGGATCGGCTGAAAAGGGAATTGCAAATAATGGATATTCTTGGTGTTTTTTTTAAATCTTGTTAACTATTTTTAAGAACTCCACGTCATAGTAGAACAAATAAGAATGCAAATAAATCCATAATAAAATAAAGTGAATAGTGAATACATTTGTGACCGTGTTTTAAAGCTTGGGGACAACTTACCACAGAGGGCTTGTTTGTTGAGCGGCTTGCTGAGCATATCCTCATAGCTGGGGATGGTCCCTACAGGGAACTGGGATGTGCGATCCAATTCTACTTCTGTCCATTCCATGGCTTATGGGGCTTGTATTATTTTATTCTTTCTCAAAGAAAAAACAAAAAAGCACACACGTTTTAAATTAAATGAATGTTGTTAGTTTTCGCGATTTTTGCACACATGCCGGTAGTGTTTATTTCGATTGCCATCAGACGCTAGCGATGCGATATAAAGTTGTCTTTTCACTGAACGATTATCGGTTATATTCTTTTTTCTTTTCACTAAATATCGAAAGTGCCCAAAATTTACAATTTTCGCGGTACCAATTAAAGGTATTTTGTTTGATAAAAATTACTTAAATATGTACATGAAATAAATAGTACTATATTGACTCATTGGAATGAGTGATATATGCCGAGTGGCGTTGTGTTGACAAGGTGCACAAGGTGCTCGTGATCCTTAATTAATGTATTCGTGTAAAAACCTATTTTGATAACACTTGTCAGCTAGACGAACTCCATTTAGTGGCAACTCTGCGTGCACGGCAAGATGCCTATCGATAGATCGATTATCGCACTAAAATTGTAATCGAGTCAGCATGCTGCGTTCCTTGTGGACAGAAAAATAGCTCCCCGGAATAGACATATTTTACCGACCCCAAAATATTTCGAATGTGAAACACATTCGCTTTCAAATGTGGCTTCAGGTTTGGCGATAATTGTTAATGCAAGGGAAATACCAACTTTCAAGCCATTGCATCAGCAAATAGAACAAACAGACAAAACAGCCACCAGAAGCAAAATAATCGCAATCGCATACGTCTGTCTGGCCCTAACCGCATTGGCGAAAAATTCCGCACAACAACACAGCAGCAACACACAAAAATCGAAAGTACACCACACGCGCGCGCGAGAAAGGCGGCGGCCAAACCAAGGAGCAATAGCAGTAGCAACAACAACTGCAACAGCATCAGCATAAATATACTTAGCTTCCATACCGGCGAACCGGGTAAGACAATGAAGCAGTGTGTGTAAACATTCCAACAAAGCGAAATGCAAATGGATGATGGAATGGAAGTAGTGCCGTTACTTCAAGCATACGCACACACGCCTACTGTGGAAGGAGAAGCAGCTTTACAACTAAACGTGCTCTAATACGCGTGCATACGAGGGTCGTTCCTGAAGTATGCGACCAAGCAAAAAAGCAATCAATTTTGGGAAAATATATGCATACTCATTTTAGCCTAATGTTGCCCTGATTTATGGTGGGAATATTTTCTCAGCTAACAATTTTTCCATTCCTATATGTTGTGGGCATATATATATAAATATTTGTTCTTGAAATTGGACTTGGCGAAATTTGAAAACGAATATTTCGGGCAATGTTTTATAATTTTTTGCATAGTATTTGAAATTGATCGCGTTTGTTTAACTTTACTGTGCGTGTGTGCGTGCTTGCAATTTGTGATTCTTGCATTGCGACATTCCACTGGTCCGGCTACTTTTGGATACGCCCTCGCACTCGCATACTTTAACGCACGCACTCCATTCTATTTTACATATATATCACCCATAGCAAATATTTTCAATTGAATTCATTGCATTGCATCATTAATTATGACTTACTTAATGTATTTTTTGTGATTTCAGAAGAAGACGAAAAACAATTTGTGCATACATTTTGAAAAAAAAAATATATATATATATATTCATATATATATATATATATATATAGGGGATGGCGCAGCATGGCGTGACGGAGGCGCTGGCCGCAGAACTGGCCAAAGCCGTCGATTTGATAATGCATCCGCAGACGGTGCAGCAGGCACGCCTCGAGGCATACATGGCCTGCGAACGTTTCAAGGAGGAGTCACCGCTGTGCGCCCAAGTGGGCCTCTATTTGGCCAGCTCGGCGCAGTTCAATCAGCAGGTGCGTCACTTTGGACTGCAACTAATCGAATACACAATCAAATTCAAATGGAATTGCATAACGCACGAGGAAAAGGTGTACATTAAGGATAATGCCATAAAGATGCTCAATGTGGGCGTTGGCCCCGCCGAAGATCGCAGTCTATTGCATTTAAAGGACGCCCTCTCGCGCATCATTGTCGAGATGATCAAACGGGAGTGGCCGCAACAATGGTCCGATTTGCTGCCCGAACTCTCGCAGGCGTGCAGCAATGGTGAGGCCCAAACGGAACTGGTGCTGCTCGTCTTTTTGCGACTCGTCGAGGATGTGGCGCTGCTGCAAACAATTGAATCGAATCAGCGTCGCAAGGACATGTACCAGGCGCTCAACAACAACATGAACGATATATTCGAATTCTTTCTGGGACTGGTCGAGCAGCATGTGAACGCATTCCGTGAGACGACCCGTATTGGCAACTACCACAAGGCAAATGCACATAGTCGCGTCGTCGAAACAGTGCTACTAACGCTGAGCGGCTTTGTCGAATGGGTCAGCATCAATCACATCATGTCGAGCAATGGCAAACTGATGCATTTCCTTTGCATACTTTTGAACGACAGAGCATTCCAGTATAATGCCGCCGAGTGCCTGGCCCAGATCACCAATCGCAAGGGTCAGACCAAGGAGCGCAAACCACTGCTCCAGCTGTATGGTGAGGAGCCTTTGCGCTATATTTACACAGCCAGCCAATTGCCTCCGGCCCAGGCCAACAATGCCCAGTCAATTGAGCAGCAGCATAATTTCCTAAAGAAATTAATTCAGGTGCTTAATGGCATGGTGCAGCAGCTCGTGGCACTCTGGGGCAAAGATGATGGCATCCAGCGGCCGCAACATTTGGAGCTTATGTTTGAATGCCTGCTGCTGCTGGTGCAGCATCCATCGCTGACTGTGGCGCATGGCGCTGTGCTCATTTGGCAGCTGCTGCTTAAGCATGATCCGTGCTCCAAGGATTACCTGATGGTCAATTACATTCCCAAGCTCATACACACCATTGCGCCGCGCATTGTCAAAATACCATATCCCAGCAGCACAATCACCAACACCACCATCAGCAGCAGCAGCACCAGCGGTGTCGCCGGCAGCTTGATGCAGGCCCAGCCGGATGCAGTCAATAGCACCGAGGCGTACATTCGCCTCGAGTACGACAGCGAGGAGGAGTTTGCGATTTTCTTCTTTCGTTGCCGCACCGATTTTCTGGAGATCTTTCGTCAATCGACGCTGGTGCAGCCGCTGATCACGTATGGCTATTGCGAACAGTGGCTGCAGTCGCGCCTGCGTCATGCACAATCGGAGCGGGAGAGCAGCAACATGGACTGCAGTGTCCTCGATCCAATTTATTTGGAATGGGATGCACTGGTCTGTGTGCTCGATGGTGTACTTAGTCGCATTCTACTTGTGGCCGAGCGTCCATCGGTAGCCGGCGGGCTGCGGCTGCTCGAGGAATGCCTCAAGCTGGAGACGATTAATCCGCTCATCTACTCCATTTTGCTGTCATGCATCTCGGCGCTCTTTGTGTTCCTCAGCATGTCGTCGTGCCAGCTGACGCCCAACAATTGTGTCGCCATGAGTGGTGTCGCCCTGCTGCCGCGCGTTCTCGACAAAATCTTTCGGGCCCTGGTGCTGAAGCCGCCTAACGAGCTGGAGAAGGTGCAGATGAAGTCAGCAAAGAATCTGCGCCGACATGCCGCCTCCCTGCTGGTTAAATTGGCGCACAAATATCCACTGCTGCTGTTGCCCGTCTTCGAGCAGATCAACACGCATGTCGAGTGCCTGCTTAAGGAATCACCCACACAGCTGTGCCGGATGATGCGCACCACGCTGCAGGAGGCGCTCATTCTAATCTCGAATCATTTTTGTGATTTCGAACGGCAGACCATATTCATTGAGCACATCGTGCAACAGAAGCGCACCGAATGGCTGAGTTTTAGTGAGGTGTTTAAAACGCCGCAGGAATTTATGCGCTTTGTGGGATTGGATAAGCCGCCGGTGTTTCACATCGATAGCGATCCATCCGTTGCGAATCGTGCCCGCATTTTGGATGCACTCAATGTTGTTTTGGGTGTCGTGAAACGCTGCACTTGGCCCGATGATCCGGATCGGGCACAGCGTGGCGGTTTCATCATTGGCTGTACCGATCTGGGCAATCCCATATGCCGTAATCCGGCCACCAAGCATGTGGTGCCGTTGCTCTCGCAAGTCCTCAGCCTGATGCGTGTCCTGAATGAGCTCTTTCGTCCCGAAGCTTTGGCAGCACTCTCCGATGGCTATCGCAACATTCACGGCATGCTCGAGCATGAGAAGAAGCTGCTGATGGGCATTTGCGCCGTACCCGTGGATCCGCTCGATACGACCATTAAAACCGAACCGACCGCATTCGAGAAGATGCAAACGTTCATGATGCTAATCACCGAGGGCTGTTACCATCTGATGGGCTCGGCGGGGCCATCGCTCGGCCGTGATCTCTACCAGCTGTTGGGCTTGTCGGAAGCGATTATTAGCAATGTATTTTGTTGCATGGACATCATACCGGACTTTCGCATTCGTCCCATTATCCGGGTGTTTCTGAAGCCATTCGTTTACTCGTGCCCGCCCTGCTTTTACGATATGGTGCTGGTGCCGCTGTTCGCCCACCTAACGCCGCTGATGTGCGAACGATTGACGCGTCGTTGGCTCTACATTTCATCGCTGTACGAGTCTGGGCAGTTGAATGGCGAAGTGAACGACACCCAGGAGGTGCTCGAGGATCAATTGAATCGCACGCTCACCCGCGAATATCTCGATTTGCTGAAAATAGCATTAGTCGGCGGCCAAATTGGTGCTGATCATGTAAATGCCGCCGGCGCCAATGCGGTGGCCATGGAAAACGAAGAGCACTCCATGGACAGTGCACCACAATCGCGTGCTGCTCAATCCGCCCTGCTGTCGGACATCATCAGCGAATTGGGTGGCAAGCTGTTGCGCAATGATCTAACCGGCAATTATATACTGATGACGCTGATCAAGGCGATCGCCTGGAACGACAGCATGTGCAACATGAAGGCGGTGAATATTGCGGCGCCCGTCATGCGATTCATGAACGTTGAACAGCTGATGGATGAGAATAAGGCGGTGAGCGCGTTCACCGCTGTGCTTCAGGGCATGCAGGTGCATGGCCAGCACGAGGCCAATCAATCCGGCCTAATCACGCTGGGCGTCCAATTCTATGAGCTGTTGCGTCCCAAATATCCCATATTGAGCGAGGTGCTCAAGCACATACCCAGCGTCAATGCGGCGGACATACAGAAATTTGATGAGAAGGTCGCCGTTGCGTCCGTCAAGGGCAATAAGGTGGATCGCGCCAAGAAGGATATATTTAAGAAGATGACCGCTCAGCTGGTCGGACGTAGCGTCAATCAGCTGTTCCGCCATGAGGTACAAATTGCCAATCTGCCGCCGATGGCCAGCCAGAAGCCGACGGGGGGCAAACGCAACAGCAACAGCAACGATATTATGGACAGCAATCAGAATGCCAGCCTCAGCCAGCTATTCCGCACCGAGAAGTGACAGCGCCGAAATGTTGCGGCGACCACAACAACAACGGCAACTACGATGACGATGACGATGACAACGACGACGACTGAACTTAAATTAATTGTCAACTAGTTGTTATCAAGCAGTTTAGGCAGCTTAAGCAGTCGCCGCTTTTGGGTTTCGGATTCGGACTCAGACTACGTCTATCGCTGGCGCTGCATCCTTCTGTTTCTGGCGGTGCTCAAGGCTTATTAGTTAGGTTTTTTTTGTACTATTATTATTTATTGTGTAACATCTAATGTTTAAGTTCCTTCGCAATGCGTGATTCCTTTTCCCTCCCCCCGCGACAAATGTTTTATTTTTTTATGTCGGCCTACTCCAAATGGCAGGTTTTTTATTCTTACCCAAAAACTTGTTAGTTATTTTGCATAAAAAAAAAAAAATCAAAATTCCTCGAAAAATCAAAACCGAAATAAGTTAATCAATCGCTAAGGCAACTTAGCGAATTGTATCGAAATCGTATCCGCGCTGTGTTACACATGCAGGAGCACAGTTATCCCTTCTTTTTTTATTGTTGTATATTACATATGGTGGTCGCATTCAATTCTAAACTCTGTCAAATTCTTGAAACACCAAAACGTTCTTTCAATTTTGAATTGGTTTTGTTTTCTTGTTTTTTCTTTTTTTTTTAAATCATTTTAAATTGAGCAAATTTGTATTTCTCGGCGATCACTGTTAATACATACATATAGAGAACATTTTTTCAATTTGTATATTCAAAAACACACTTAAAAAAAAAACAATCCTTAATTTATATTGTATACATATTGTATTTATAAAAATATATTTTCAAGAAATATTGAAATTACGCTTAGGATTTAGTTTATAAGACAGGAGTTATTATTATATAATATGCATCTTGTATATGAACACAGACACTCACACACCCCAAGACACACATCGGGATTCAAAGAATGTAATGCGAGTATATTTACAATATTCAAACTGAAATTATACACTTAAAGTTAACACGAAAAAGAAAACAAAACGAAAAACTGAAATAAACAAACGAAACATATAAAAATTATATATAAATATATATATAAAAAAAAGAAAAACACACACAAAGTGCCGAAAGAGACATTTATTTGAGCATCCTATATAATGCGGGTTTTATGAGATACATACCTATATTGAAAGCATCAGCTGCCTAAGAGAATCGTGTTTATAACCTATATCATGTAATTAAAAACCCATTGCCAAACACGATTTAAAAGCCTTTGTAAGTTATTTCAATTTGCGTTCAAGGGATATAGCAACTTTGATTTGTGGTCGCTCGAAAATAAGAGTTTCTCGGATTCAAAGATCAATTTTATACACCCAAAACTTCTCATTTTTTCAACAGTCCTTATTATATGGTAAAAATTTGAATCTTAAAATTAATGAGCAATTTCGAATGATTTTAAAAACTTCGAAAATAATTTGTTTTTTTTGAAAATTTAGGTTGAATTGAAAAATACGAGCCGCTAATTCGGGGCAGTTATAATGCGTTCTTATTTATGAAACTCTTATTTATTATATACAAATAATAAAAATATGTATGATTGCAAAACATTAAAATATAATTATATCTAAAGACAAATTTGAGAGGGTTTAAGCATATTAGAAGATCAATTGCTTAGAAACAAACTATGAAATGGAAAATGGTTTGAAAGACATCCCAAAGTGCATCAGAATGATAGATAAATGCATTGAAAAGGACACAGCAACAATTCTAAATGCCGAGCGACCGTTGCGTATGAATATATGAATACAATTTGTTATATTCGTATGCAGCTAGAGCTTATCGATGCACAATAATGTTAAAATAATAATATACAAAGATAATAGATGTAAGCGCAATATTAACATTTTTATACTCGTATGTAATTTTTCCTACTCAAAGTTCACTTTTAGTCTATTACAGAATTAATTGTATAGAACATAATTCATAATACAATAATGCAATTGAAATAAATATGCATGCGTATGTGTGTCTGTTGTGTTCAATTAGCCGCCATGCCTGTTGTCGCACAGATTGCTCCAGTCGGGCACATGCTCGTTCCTCAGATACGTCTCCTTGGACAACGAGCGCGTTTGAATCAAATCCGTTGCCCCACAGAGAGCACCACCCAGCCAGGCCGTGAAATTCTGTTTGCCAATTGTGTTGTAGAACTTAAACTGGAGATCGCCGTGAAAGCGTTCCGCATAGTAGCTATCATTGGCCAACAGATGCTGCAGCTCCGCCTTGAGGCGTGCCATTAGGCCCATCACCATAGCCCCGCCACCAATCACAAATATGCTCTCGACAAGGGCGCATCGCACATCCATGCTGCAGTCGAGTATGGCTCGCAGTATTAGATGCGGCAAGCTGTCGCGTTCGTTATTCTGCTCGAACATCAGCTCGTAGACAGTCTCCCGGACGCTACCCGCTATGCTGATGACGGCGTCATCATCACAGATCGCATAATCAACATTTGGCACCGGTGTCGTCTCCTTATCCGGCTTCGCCTGGGCACGCTCGAAGCTGGTGACAAAGCAGGTGCGTATCTTGATGTCCTCCAGCACGCTTGGCGTCAGCAGAGACTCTTTGACGCCCGTTGCTAGCAACTGCCGTTTGATCTCGTCGTGGACAGCACTGCTGCCATAGCTTTGATCTTTGAAGGCAGACATTATCTGCACGCCGCTGAACACAGGCATTACGGTCGTCTCACTGTAGCCAATGTCCACAACGAGGCCGGTGGGCACGGCCAGCGTGGATAGCGCTATAAGATGAGCGGGCACAAACAGCACGGACGATACATCGAAGTGAATGAAGAGTGCACGTGCCAGCGTCTCTCGTATCACGCTCTGTCCAAAGATGTTCTCCACAACAACAAATTTACGCTCCTTGGGACTGACCAGTAGATGTCTGCAAGCAATCACACTTTATTTAAATATATATATATAAATGAAAGAAAGAAAGCTCCGGTGAACATTCACAGACATATTCTTCTAGATTTGAGATAAGTATATAATTGTAATCTATGTGTTATATATGGTCTGTTGTTAATAATTTGTGGAGTATTTTTAAGAAAATTATCGAAAACTTGTTGCTTTACTTGAAGAATATAGTTTGCAGAAAGTCCACAATTTGATCGTAGAGCTGTTCGGTTGCCACGTAATCGAAGAGTCGCTTTGTCTCGCCCGTTGTGGTTAGCACCACCTCTGTGGGTATGATTTTACGTGGATAGGCCTCTGCCGCAAAGCCGAGCCTGAAAAGGAACAAAAAAAAAAGCAACAACAGTGATGATATCATATCTCCGGCAACAAAAACAAAATCAATATGCACTCACTTTGTGTAGGCATTGCCAATGTCGAGCACAATTGGGGGCTTCTCCTGCATAACAGTCTCATACAGTGGCATAATTTTTGTGCTTTTTGGGCTGGCAGCAAAATAAATTAATTAAACTAAGTGTTAACTTAGAAATAACAAACAGCTGCGCCTCTGCAAATACTGATACCGATAACATTCAACTAAAATTCGCGTACACATATCGATGCATTGTTTTCAATCGGTAAATATAAATAAATATCGATATTATGGATAAGCTCAGCTGATTGCGTATCGAACGCGAAAATCGTATTGAGCCGGTTGTGTTTATTTGTGGAAGATTTGTTTTACACGTAAAAATAAATAATACAAAGAATATATTATTATTATTAATAATTAGAGATGAGCTACATACAATTCGAGAGCGGGCGCGAAAAGGAAAAGGCGCGTGAACAGTTAAGAGAAGCTCGCACCGAGCTGCTTAAACAGGTAAAACCAAAACATGAAAACACCAATTGTATAAAAAGCTAATAACTACCCCAAACAGGCAAAGGAGCGAGCTGAGGAGCGCAACAAGCGGGAGTTGCAAAAGGAGCTGCGCGGCGAGAAGGATTGGATGCTGCCAGCAGTAGCCAACAAATTGGACAAGTTGAGCAAAGCAAATAGCAGCAGCAAGGCGAAGAAGACCAAGAAGAAGTCCAAAGCAAAGTCAGACAAAAAGAAGAAATCCTCCAAAAAGAAGAGCAAAAAACGCAGACACGACAGCAGCAGCAGCAGCGATAGTGAAAGTGACAGCGATAGCTCCAGCTCCAGTTGTGACTCTGACAGGAAGCAGCGCCGACGACACAAGAAATCGAAGAAGAGGGAAAGCAGCGGGGATGAGTGGGTGGAAAGTGAGCCCGTCCAGAGTGAGTCGAAGCCCGCCGCTGTGCAACGTGACAGCTGGATGACAGACAGCGATGCGGTAATGCTGAGAACCTTCGCCAAGGAGCGCAAAGATCCAGCGAAACCCAACGAGAAGATGCAGCAAATTGATGCGTACGATCCGTCGAAGAGCAAACATGAACTGAATCCCTACTGGAAAAGCAACGGCACTGGCCTGCCCGGCTTTCAGCGACCCAAAGCTGACGATGAGCCGGAGTACCCAGATAGGCGGCTGCAACAACAGCAGCAAGCAGCAGGCAGCACGCGCAATTGGCAAAAGAGCGCAACAGTTGTCACAGTTGTCTCCAATAGGCAGCACAGCTCATCTCCAGCTAGCTCTCCGCCAGCAGGTGCAGCTGCTGCCTCGGATGAGGAGAGTGATGCTGAGCAGCCATCGTGTCTAACGGATGAACAAATCAACGAGTTGGCCTCAAAGGCGCTCAAGGCTCAACTCAAAGGCAAACTTGAGCTGGCGTCGGAGCTCGAGAAGCAGGTGGAAACCGCACGAAAGCAACGGAACGAGCTACTGGCTAGCGGTAAAATGCGACCAGCTGCTACCAAAACTCAACTGAATCGTGACCGGAATCGAAATCGGAATCGGGATCGGGATACAAATGATGTGCTACTCACGCGCACGGATGCCAGCGGCAATGTGCGTCCGCTGATGCAATCACGATCGGGAGCTGCACAGCTGGATCCAAATTCACTGTATGGCGGACGCAGGAGAGGAGGCGAGAAGCGAGCCAACAAGAAGAAGCTGGACACCCATGTGGATGGGCAGCGTGTGCGCTATTTTGCGGACGATGATCGCTATGACATCAAGCAAATGGTAATTACAGCTGTTGAGTACTTTATCAAGTTCTAAATCAATCGTTTATTCAATTGCAGTTCGAGCGTGAGAAGCATGCAACAGCCGCTGAATCGAATTTGCAATACGCTGATATTCTATCGAAGCACAAGAACCCCAACGATGATCTAGAGGACATATTCGCGGACAAAGTGCGTCGCAACATTTCTGAGGCGGATGCTGCAGCGCGCGAAGTGCGCCAGGCAATTAGCGAGCATGAGAAACTGGTCGCTACGCTGGAGAACTGTGAGCGTTGCTTTGACTCGTCGTGCCTGGACAAGCAACTGTTGGTTGCCATGGGCTCGAAGATCTATTTGAGCCTGCCCAGCCATGTGGGCCTGCAGAGCGGCCATTGCATATTGACGAGCATGCAACATGCAGCCGCCTGCACGCTGCTCGACGAGGATGCCTGGCAGGAGTTGAATGATTTTCGCAAGGCTTTGACTCGCATGTTTGCCGCTCAGCGCAAGGATGTCATATTCTATGAAATTGCCAATAAGCTGCATCGGCGACCACATCTCACCGTACATTGTATTCCCATACCGGAGTCACATGCGGAAATGGCGCCGTTCTATTTCAAGAAGGCCATTGAGGAGTCGGAGCACGAGTGGTGCATCAACAAGCAGCTGATATCGTTGAAACACAAATCTTTACGCGCTGGCATTCCAAAGGGTTTGCCCTATTTGTGGGTTAACTTTGGCATGGAGTCGGGCTTTGCTCACGTCATCGAGGATCAGGAACGTTTTCCAGCCAACTTTGCACAGGTTTGTCGCCGAGTGAATCATTATATACCTCATATTTATTTAGCGTTAATTGGATCTTACAATTCTAGGAAATAATTGGTGGAATGCTGGATCTTAATGCAAAATCGTGGCGCAAACCGCATAAGGAGAAAAACATCATTGCCAAAGTCAAAACATTTGCTAATAGTTGGAAAAATTACGATTGTACAGAACATTAAGCAATCTTTAACATAAGAAGATAATTAAATAAATTAAGTTAAATCATTAGTAAATAAATATACATGTTAGATAAATCGACTTTTATATGCAATGACTATCCGCTAGATTAATAATGTATTCGAAAATTCAATACTCTTTCGATCTATGCTTAAATTCGATATTTTTATCATTAGTCATCTACAAAATTATTTACATTTAGTTCTCTTTTTTTTAAATTTGAATTTTTAAAATCGGAGTGCATATCGAATAAATTTGCAACATATCGATAAGTAATTGCAAGGGTCAACTTACCAGCACTGGCTTTGTTTGTTTCGATCAGGTGGCAGCCTTGTCTGCTACAATAAGCGCAGCCAACTTCGTTCGCCTTGTTCTTTTTTCCGGTTGACTTTGACAAGAAAGGTAGTGGTTCTTTTTCGTTTACGTGAATATAAATTTTTTTTGATTGCCACAAATAATTGCAAATGCAATACAATAAATGAAAATGTGTGTTCAATAATGTGACTGAGTGAGCGACGCAGTTGAAAAATGCCGACATGTAGATTAAATGACACGGCGTGCATTCACAGAATGTTGTTGTCTCTGTGCGTGTGTGTGTGTATGTGTGTGTGTTTGCGAATAACAACGTGTTTTTATTTTTTTAAAAAATAATTTTTATGTTTTAAATATAATGGTGCTTTTTTGTTGTTTGTTTTTAGATGCCAGGCGTCACAGTGAAGGATATTGACCAACATGCCGTTACTAAGGCGGTCGCCGTCTTCCTCAAGAAGTGAGTTTCTGTCAACAAGAGTAACTTCGACAAAAAAAAAAACCAGCACAAACTTTAAATTGATGCATTCCTCACCTAACCTCAAACTCACACACTAAAATCTTCTCATTTCAAATATTTTAGGACTGGCAAATTGAAGGTGCCCGATCAAATGGACATCATCAAGACGGCCAAATTCAAGGAGCTGGCACCTTACGATCCCGATTGGTTCTATGTGCGTTGCGCCTCGATTCTGCGTCACTTGTACCATCGCAGTCCAGCTGGCGTTGGCTCGATTACCAAGATCTATGGCGGTCGCAAGCGCAACGGCGTCCATCCGTCTCACTTTTGCCGTGCCGCTGATGGGGCTGCACGCAAGGCGCTGCAGGCTCTCGAGCATGCCCGCCTCGTCGAGAAGCATCCGGACGGTGGCCGCAAACTGAGCTCGATTGGACAGCGTGATTTGGATCGCATTGCCAACCAGATTGTTGCCAAGCAGCGTGACGCCGCCAAGCAGACGGGCCCCATTGTTATTTCCAAGTAAAAGCGGATGATGATGATGATATGTACACGATTGTCTTGTGTCTTCTTTTTAAGCGGGCATTAAACACACTTTTTTCTAGGCTTCTATCGTAAGCGTTTTTTTTGTTGTTTGCTCCTGGCGGCAAACTACACACAAATCGAAAATATAAAAACCAATTCTAAGTCTACAAACAACAATCGTAAATCTGCACAAGCTTTGTTTCTTATGGACTACTAGTCAGTCTCTCAGAGGGAGGGATACTTTTAGCAAGGCTGACAAGTGGCAAGAATAATCAAAGCCAGTCAGCGATATGTGCGATGCTTGGTGCATAGTATTGTTGGTCGAAATTGGGTTTCAGTCCGGCGATTACATTCAAATGTTTTGTTGCCTAGCTGCGCTTTTTTCATTAACGTAAGTATTCCATTATTATTATAAGCTACATGAAAAGCTACATTTTGCAAACGGGCATTGTTCAAATTCGAAGATTCGATTGGTTTTTGATCAAATCATCGACGGCTTCATCACAGAATCTCCAAACACTTTTGCATGGTGTTTGCAATTTCTTGATCTGGTCTACGCAACTAGGCAAGTCACATTTTAAGTTCCAGGAAAGAATCCAAATAGCTCGCTTCATCAGCTACATGCTTGTAGTAGTATCTGAGGAGCTGATTATTGTTGAAAGAGGCTGATCAAAATAAATATGTAAACACGTATTTAATAGAACAAACGTATCTGCTGCTCACAACTGTCTAATGCCAGATTCGTGGACTGCCTTCGCAATATATAATACATAGTGTAAATGGTCTCAACACTTTTGTTTGATTTATAATAAATTTATTTAAATTTGATGAACACAAGTGTTCACGAATGTTATGTTTTAGAGCCTTAGGACTAGTGCGTATGTTAAATAGTTTACATTTAACTCATTACCCACTGGTGGACAATGCTGAGGTATGCTAAAGTACTCCAAGGATCAGACTCTATCTAGGGCTTCGACCATGACAATGCTGTTGCCGCGAATTACCTGAAAATAATGAAGAAATGTAATTGATTGGTTAATATTCGTTATCAGTTCGCACTGCAGAGAATACGTACCACCATTCCGATGCTATTCTTGGTGTTGTCCTTGCACTCTTCGATGGTGTCGTCAAGCACAACGTTCATGAATGGATCAAATCCCCGCAAGATGCCGGTGACTGCGCGGCCGCCATTTAACTTTAGCATCATGCGCTTGTCCATGTATCTGGAAAATGCAAGCATTACTTGTCGTTACTTATTGCCTTCACACACACACACACACACACTTACTTTTTAAGCTCTGGTGGATGTGCTTTCGACATTTCGATTTATGTATTTATTGTTTTTTTAAAACAAATAAATGGTACAATGGAGCTAAAATATAATGTGAATGTGACCAGTGTGACCGTTTTGTTGTTAACGTTTAGCCAGTGTTGTAAAGCGAGCGGCAATAGGGCTATCGAGTAGAGTACTGTATTTCGTATATATTTGGGTCACGACTTGCGCACAAACAATACTATCGAAGGAATCGGCAATCGTTTTGCAGCTCTCTCATAGCAACTCGAGCAACGATAACTGCTAGCATCGGCAATTAATATTTTAAGTTTATTTTTATTAGTTCTCCAATTGTGTTTATTTTTTGTTTCTGTTACGTTCAAAGATGTTATTATGTTAACGAATAGATAACGATGACTACAGTTGCACTCGGCAAGCATGCAAATAGTTAATGTGAAAGTCAATTGAAAGCGCATAACACGAAATCTACATAAATCGCATCCGTCGCTGTCGCTATGCTTGCGTGTGTGTGCGTGTGTGTATGTACGTGACATACGTGTGCCTGTGCTTGTGTGCGTTAGTGTGTGTGCGTGTGTGTGCCAGAAGACTGTCGTCTGTTGTCGCCTTTCCAACGGGCCAAAAGGGCGGGTAAAAAGAAAAGTCAACAAGGGCTGACGAAAGTGCAACAGATACAACAGAAGCAACAGCAGCAACAACAGCAGCAGCAGCAGCAGCAACAACAGCAGCAGCAGCAGCAACAACTCCTCCTCCTCCTCCAGCACTTGCTTCCCACACTTGAGCAATTGACGGCTCCATAACGGAACACGCTAAAATGTTCACAAAGAAGAAGAAGAAACCGCTGATCTCGATGCCGAGCAATTTCGAGCATCGCGTCCACACGGGCTTCGACAAGCGTGAGAATAAATATGTGGGTCTGCCATTGCAATGGGCCTCCATTGTGGGCAACAATCAAATACTGAAGTCGAGCAATCGACCCCTGCCCCTGGTCGATCCCTCCGAAATCACGCCCACCGAAATACTCGACCTGAAGACTATTGTCCGTCCGCATCATAACAACAATAAGGCGGACACCACATCGCTGAATAGTAGCAGCACCATGTTAATGACCAATACGCCGGCAGGTTCATCGATGCTGCCTGGCAGTCAGTCTGGTGGGCAGTTGCATCAACAGCAGCAGCAGCAGCTGCAGCCGGGTGTGCAACAGGGTCTGGTGCTGCCGAAGACATCGCATGTGGCACGCTCGAATTCGTTGCGCAGCTCCAGTCCGCCGCGTGTGCGTCGCATGGCCAATGTGCCGCCATCTGTTCCCGAGGAGGAGGCTGCTGTGGCGGCAGCGACGGTGGCTGCTTCTGGCACGGCCACACCAACACCGACACCAACAGCGATGCCCGGCCATGGATTTAAACCGCCACAGCCGATGCCACACAACATGCTCTATCCCAGTCAACATGCACATGCGCATCCACACACGCATCCACATGTACATCCACATCCCAATGGCGGCGCTGGAACTGGTCCGCTTGCCGTGCGCACTGATCAATACCGGGGCGGTGGCAGCGGCAGCGGTAACTTGGCTATTCCAGGCATGCAACAGCAACAGCAGCAACAACAAACATCGCCAGTGAGCTCGGTGGCGAGTGCAACGCGTTCCACGCATTCGCATCACAACAACAATGGTCAGAGCTTTCCAATGTATCCTGCCTCCCAACAGCAACAGCAGCAACCAAAACTGATCGGCGATCAGAATCAGAATCCACACGCCAAGACGATCGCATCGCGTGCATCCAGCTCCAGCGGCAACGCTGCTGCCCTGGCTGCCCAAGCTCAGGCTCAAACGCAGTCACAGCCCAAACAGGAGCAGCGACTCACACACGAACAATTCCGTGCCGCATTGCAGATGGTTGTCTCCGCTGGCGATCCCCGCGAGAATCTCGATCATTTTAACAAGATTGGCGAAGGATCCACCGGCACCGTTTGCATAGCCACCGACAAGTCAACAGGCAAGTGATCACGCCGAACTCCGATCAGTTGTTGACCAGTTCTCAAATTAATTTCCACATTTTGTTTGGTCTTCTTAGGTCGTCAAGTGGCTGTAAAGAAAATGGATTTGCGCAAACAGCAGCGACGCGAGCTTCTTTTCAATGAGGTGGTCATCATGCGTGATTATCATCATCCTAACATTGTGGAGACATACTCCAGCTTTCTGGTCAACGATGAGCTCTGGGTAGTCATGGAGTATCTCGAAGGTGGCGCACTCACCGACATTGTCACACATTCGCGCATGGATGAGGAGCAAATAGCCACTGTATGCAAGCAGTGTCTAAAGGCTTTGGCCTATTTGCACTCACAGGTGCGTGACCAACATAAGCAACAAAACAACAACAACAAAAACAACCACAACAAAAACAACCAGCAGCAACAACAACAACTCAGTCCAAAGCCTCGCCCAATGTCTTCTCACTTGTCTGCCTTTCTATTCAGTTCTTTTGTGCGCTTTCTTTGCGTCCCGCTTTCGCGACGTGCATATTGTGGTTGGTTCGGTTTGGTTTGGTTTGGTTTGGTTTCAATTTCGAAATTGTCACCGCTGCGCTGCGTGTGTAATGCGATAAGTGGGTGGTGCGGCTTTGCACTGCTACTGCTACTGGTACTACTGGCACTGAAACTGGGACTGGGACTGGGTCTGGGCTGATGTTTGTTGCTGTTGGCTTGTGTTACCTTATGCAAAATTGAATCCAAATGTTTGTAAACAAAATTAACCGAAAAGTGCTTAATTGGCTTAGGCGAGGGTCTTATTATTGAAATGTTATTATATAAACGCTAGTTGAGTTGATATAAGATCTTCAGAATTTGTCTTTATCTAGTTAGCAATGAATTTCTAGTCTGTCGGAAGCATATATCCATCGCGTAACGAGTTTTGGCAAATGTGTCTGCTATGCAGATCAATAGGCAATAGGTGCCTCGAAAATTATCTATAAATATGCAGAATTTAAACTTGTTGTTTTCGGTCACCTTGATTCGAAAATTTGCATACGAATATTAAGATTTGTGCGGCTTAAGCCGGAACATGGCATGTAGTCGGAGATACTTGGCTGGTTATCTCATAGTATTGTACGTTTACCAACATATCTCATCTATTAATTGATTGTATCTTATCATTGTCACAGGGCGTCATCCATCGCGACATCAAATCGGATTCCATTCTACTGGCCGCCGATGGACGCGTAAAGTTGTCTGATTTTGGTTTTTGTGCGCAGGTGTCGCAGGAGCTGCCCAAGCGCAAGTCTCTAGTGGGCACGCCCTACTGGATGTCGCCGGAGGTTATATCGCGCCTGCCATACGGTCCCGAGGTGGATATCTGGTCCTTGGGCATTATGGTCATCGAAATGGTCGATGGCGAGCCACCGTTCTTTAATGAGCCGCCGCTGCAGGCAATGCGCCGCATACGGGACATGCAGCCGCCGAATCTGAAGAATGCCCACAAGGTATCGCCACGGCTGCAATCGTTTCTGGATCGGATGCTGGTGCGTGATCCTGCGCAGCGTGCCACCGCCGCCGAGTTACTGGCGCATCCGTTTCTGCGTCAAGCGGGCCCGCCATCGCTTCTGGTGCCGCTGATGCGTAACTCCAGGCATCACACCTAGGCACACCTTGGACAACAGCAACAGCAGCAGCAGTAGCAGCTCATTGTTAACTGTGCACAGTTGTCACAGTTGGCAGCAGGATGGATAATGGATAATGATGCACTGCAGCCACTATTCTGCCCTTTATATATTTTCAATCCACTTAAATGTAGTATTATTCATATTTTGATTGGCTACGCTTTTTGTTCTCGGCTATTTCTACTTAAAACTATAAACTGTAAACTGTAAACTGTAGTTGTACACAGCGTGTAGTTTAATACCCCCGCATTCCACCTTGTAAAGTCTCATACATTTGATGTACTATGTCCATTAAGTATTCCGTGTTGGCATTCAGTAAATGCTATAAAATATTTTTTTTCTATTTTAAATTAGTAGTTAAATCCCTCCCTCGTAGTCCTCATCGTCGTCGTTGTCATTTCCCCTTTCCTAACATACCATAACCTCCCCTACCCTCTACCGTACACTTAAACCAACACCAACAAATTTTTGTTATTGTTTATTCATTTAATTTGTAGCTTTTTTAAATATGTTTTTTGAACGCAAAATGTGCCTTTCGCGAAACAGACTTAAGAAACATTTAAAACACAACATTACCATATATAATGTGACCATGGAGGACAGCACTCGGATAGTTAATGCCGTTTAACCAATGCGCAGCCATTGCAAATGTTATTATTATTATTTTATACAAGCGCCATTTGGTAACAGCTTATTCTCGATTATAGTGTTCTAAATCCAAACCAAACCAGATCTATTTAATTTTAACTGCATTTCGTGCTCTGTTCTTTCACATTATTTTTACTGTCTCAAAAGTGCAAGCGGGCACAGTTCTTGTCAATATATTGGTTTAACTCTTATTATTATTATAATTATTATCATTTTTTTTGTGTGTATTAATGTTGAGAGCTGCATTAACATTGTTCGAATATATAATGCTGTAAGATGATTAAATATAGTATATTTATGAGTATTTATCATAAGTATTGAAAAACAACGAATATACAAATATGTATCAAAAATATTGCTTACACATCCATCGAAATTTTAATATATACATATACATATACATATACACATATATATACATATGAATACATACATACATACAATACACGCATATAATATGCTTAAGCAAGCCTGTACTTATTGTTGTCAGTTGAACGCATGCTCCAAGCTAAGGCTCTATATAATATACCTATGTATAGCAATTATTTATATCAAAAATAAGTTCTACTATCTATTAAAGAAATATATTTCAAATTGCTCGAATGCAACAGATTTGACATTTGTGGACTGTTAAACCCAAGATTACAAAATACATTCCCCCTTCCCCAATTGAAAACCCCATTAAAAATAATTTTTTTTAGACATTCTGATTTACAGTGGTCTGTAATTATAAACGAATAAAAACACAGGTATGAAACGTACTTGAATAATTTATTTATTTGTTTGTAACATTTTCAAATTGTGCTGACCGTCTGCGAGCTATCCAAATGACATCCGAGGCGTCTAGATAGTTATTGAACTGCCAGCAATCTTGGGCTTTGGGTTTCTTTTTTGTCTAGCCGCAGTTAATGTTGTTGATCCCTGCGATCTTAGAATGTTGTGTCCTTTAAAAAAATGCAGTTTGTAAAAGGACATTTTAAATCCTTAAAAGGACGCACATTTTCTGACTTGCGAAAGGCAAGTCTACCGATTTGTGATATTCATTGCGATATTGTGATAAAATTTACAAAATCCGTAAGTCGGCGTAGCTTGGTCAAATTAAGGACTATTCGAAAATAGTTCTTGTCCAGCCAAATCCGAACGAACAAAGGTCCTCGAAGGGTTCATAAATGCCCTCCTAATCCTTGAACGCAGTTCGATAGAATTGGATTTTGCGGTTTTCATCGCACCATATCCTTGAAAAATCTGGAAGGGTATGAATGAGCTGGAATTATTTTTTCTAAATCCTAAAAGTATGCCATGGAGCTTTTGATTTTGTGAAACAAGTTTGCTATATATTTTATTATTTTTGATTTTGTATTATTTTCTCTTAGGTTCGATTGAGCCAAAAATATACGTTTAGATTTCAGTTTTTTTGGTAAACAGTGTTTCACAATTGTTTATATTATTCAGCCAAAGAGAATGATATTTAATTTGTTGTTGATTGGGGTTATGGGATTATGAATAACTTTAAGTTTTCAGGGTTCATCTACAATATCGTATATTTAAAAGGACCTTAGATTCAAATCGTTTTGGTTTAAGTTTCGCACATAAGAGGTATTCGAGAGTTACCCAAGCAAAAGAATATTAAAATATGTTTAAAATATTTTTGATCAATCTTTTTCTTTTATTTATAATTGTTGTTTGATGTTTGTTATTTTAATTATTATTTTAGTTTATAAATTGAATAGTGAATAGGTGAATATGTAAATAGATGTGAGTGCCGACATATATGAGCTATATATATTCAATATAAATATACATACACAAATACATAAGCACAGAGCGTGGAGCGTAGGATGGTGGTGTATTTTGTGTGTGAGTGTGTTGTGTGTGTTGTGTGTGGTGTGTTGTGTGGCATGGCATGGCATGGTGTGTGCTTCTCTACTTACAGCACGCGCACACACACACACACACGCGATGCTCACACACTAAAAATCAAATTGTGTACTAAAAACTAAACGGCAGATCTGCAGCTGCCTATAGCTAGCCATGAGTGTGAGTGAGAGGGCAACAAAGAGGAAGAGAGAGAGAGACAGAGAGAGAGAGAGAGAGAGTGAAATTGTGTGTGTGTTTTTTTTTTTGTTTGTGTTTTTGTTTTAGATAATTGTAGAAAATATTTTAGTTGCGCTTCCTCAAGGCCAAGCGACTGCTGAGCGGACGCTTGGGCTTTGGCTCCTCCTCCTTTTGCTGCTGCTCAGATTCCTCGGCGGCGGCATCCACCTCTGGCTCAGCCCTCCCTGGCTTGGACAGCTTGCGACGGCTCACTGCAATTGTAATTTTGTGCATTATCGAGTTAGACGATCGTTGCTGGCTGAGATTGGAGTTAGATCAGATCACTTACGTGCCGCATTGCCCTTGTAGCCCTTGGCGGGTGAAGCTGGTGCCGGCGCTGGCGCCGCTGCTGCAACGGGTTCATCCCGCTCGGCGGGTTCCTGATCGTCAGATTTCTTGGCCTGTTTGCTGGCTGGTGCCTTCTCGGAGCGGTGCTTCTTAGCGTTTTGCTGGCGACGCTTGAGCGAGTTCAGGAAATCATCATTGGAGCGGAAGGGCCGAATTACTGGCCCAACTTTCTTGGGCGCCTCAGTTGTGGTGGTCGTCGAGCTCGCTAAGCCGGCCTCATCCTGCTCATCGCCATACTGGCCATTCTCGCCGGCGCCGACATCCTCACTGTACTCATCCTCCTCGGCGGCATCGTCGTGCGCTGGCGCCGCTGTTGTTGTTGTCACCTTGGCCGCCTTACCAACGGGGCGACGCAGTGCAGCGATTCTCTTCGCTCCACCCTCCTCCTGGGCCGCCACCAGTCCATAGCAGAGTGAGCAGATAATGAAAAGCAGGCAGCTGCAAGTGGTCCAAATAAAAATACGCAACAACATTAAATTTGAGTTGTTGGATTGATATTGTTGTGGGTTATGGATATAAGTAATATGTAATTAAAACACAGAAATTATAATTCTTATTTACTGTATGATCAAATTTGTACTTGTTTTTATTGGGTACAAATATCCAACTAAAACATCTTTAATATTGTCTAGCTAAAAAAGTATTTTTTATAGAAATTGCTTGAGTATTTGGTTTTAATGGATTGACTAATATTCCTTGTATATGTTACGAAATCATCTATAGCTTAAGCAAAGTTAGTTATAAATATAAACAGAAATGTTATATATAATATATATATTAATTAATTTACATATGTAGACCCATATGCATATTTTGTTCCATTAAGCCGGCTTGGGAAAAAGAAAAAGATTTCAGAGCAAGCGATGTGTTGCTTAACGACCACAAGGCATCTCTATAAACATTTAAATATATATGCATATCTATAAATATACATATAGATATATATATACATATATATTTCTTTCAGTTGAGGTTTTCTGGTTGAACGGGTTGTGCTGAGAACCTGAACCGGACTTGGATATTAGACTCGTACGACGCATGAAATGTATGTCTATAATACATATTCGTTTGATGAACAATACAAAATATATATATATATATATATATATATTAATTAAGAGATAGCTTTGAAGATATGTTGGCGCTGTTACGTTTTCAGTGTCGATCTTCTTTTTCCGTTTTTGTTGTATTTTTTCTGTGAGTGTTTTGTGTTTCTTGCGTCTAAGATGTGCTAACAATTATTTATGCTTAAAGGTCAGCTAAACGGGTTTTTTATTTTGTCTCTCACTTTCGATTAAAATTTATGCCATTACGAATACTAATGTTGGGCTTGTTTCTGTTTCTGTTTCTGTTTTCGATTTCGGGTTGGTTTGTTGGCCACTTTTTCTTACTAGCCACATATTTACTTGTTGTTTAGCATGCTAGACAAAAGATCTGGGCAGCAAACTTGTTTTCAAAAATACTTCTGGAAGTATTGTTCCTATGGCTGGTAAGCCTGGCTGCACAAGCTGATCCAATACCAATACCGCCCCACCCCCTTGTTGCAGCTTCCCAAAAGGCAACAGGTGCTTATGCAAAAGTCAACAGCAACAGCAATAGCAACAACAATAACAATAACACAGCACAACAACAGCAACAACAGCAGCGTTCATAAACCAGTTGCCTGTTTTGCCAGCGCCAGAATAAATTTAAATGCGCACATGATCGGCACATGCAATTGGCTAATAACGGTAAAATGTGCAAGCCGCCGCCAAGTCAACTGAAGTCATGAGGGAGAGGCTTAGCTCAGTTCAGCTTAGCGCCCCACACACACACACACACACACACCCCCCACACACACCTTCTTCGCCCGATCGATTACCCCTTGTGATTGCCGCTAGGTATTGCTGCTGCTGCTGCTGTTGTTATTTTATTTTTATTTGTAGGTGTTGCTGTTGCTGTGGATGTGGATGTGGCTGTTGCCGGCGGGTTGCATCTTTTCGCATTGATTAGGGTCAACTGTGGCATGTCCAAGCGACTCTTTGCATTTCAATCGCCGCGCAACTTATGCAACTTATGCATGGAACGGTGAAAGGCGTTGTCGTCCGTGGTTGCTGTTGTTTCTGTTTGTTAGTGTTGTTGTTTCGGTTTTAATTATTTTTCTTTTTCTTTTTTCGATGTTGTGGGTGCGTATCGGTGTCGTGCCTGGCATTATTAACTTCTTCTATACGATTACCATCATCATGGTTACTTCTTAATCAAAATTCAAGTCAACAGTTGAGATCGTAGTTGGCGTTGGTGTTGGTGTTGAAGCTGGAGCTGGAGCTGGAGCTGAAGCTGGAGTGTGACTACATGTCCATGTCCAATGCCTGCCATGTCTATATGACATTTGGCGTCTCTAGTCGCTAACCGGTTTATAGCATTTGCGGGGACTGGGAAACTGCTAAAACGCTCTCAGAAACAATACGGCACATTTCTAGCCAAGCCCCGAAAAAGAGTTTCAGTTCAACAACAACAGCAACAACAACAACCTGTTATATAAGCAAACATTAGTTGCAAATTTATGATAAGGGAAACATCAGCCAAGCGCCGAGAATCTTTAAGTGGTTGGCGGAACCACTTGTTGTAATGATGCAGCATCATCATCATCAACATTATAAACAGCACTAAAGCGAAATAGCCATTAGCTGGTATGCTCGACTAACAGCTACCCTATGGCAAGCTTAAAAAAATACGACTAAAAATCGCTTCTTTTTTTCTTCTTCAAGTGGAAGTCGAGTGGAGGAGGGATGATAAGTTATTTGATAAGTGCCTTAAAAAGTAATCTGGCTAATAGTATATGGCCATTGTAGATGATAGATTCAATACGGCAATGTTTGGATATATATATATGCTTATGTGTATATTTGACGGGCTCACAGGGTATTTAGGGGACTGACGATTGGCCACTTTTGTTTGTGTGTGGAGTGTTCGTCGTCGAGAGCTTGGTCAACAAAACTTCACAGTTCAGTTAAAAGTTAAAAGTTTTTTCTGGTTTTAAGTATTTCGTTAACACATGGTCTGTTTTTTGTTTTTTCAATCTGTTTTTTATTTTTATTTCACTCTTTGGTTTATCACATGATTATGATTTGCATTTGCGGAATTAGTTCATGGCGATGGCGTCATGGGCTGAACTTCGTTATGTTGTACAAACAAGCTGAAAAGCGTTTTTTTTTTTTTTTTTTTGCCAAAAAAAATGTATATATGTTGCGCTGCCCCATGCCAAAACGGGTCACTATGCTAATTGCTGCATCTACAGTTTGAGTTAAGTATCGGTATGGGTATTGGTTATAGGTAAAGTCCATATACAAAGGGGGCGTTTCTAATGGTTAAATACAATTAAGAGTACTAAAAACGTGCGCATTTCTTGCTGTTGTTGTTGTTGTTGGTAACTGTTATTTGTATTTTGATTTTTTGTATTTTTTTCCTTTTAAATGTAGTTGTTGTACTTGGTGTTGTTGCTGTTGTCGCTAAAGTGGGTTCAATAACGGTGCATTGTGGCGACGACAAGTACGTGTGGCGTGTCACAGTTAAAGCCATAATCGAAGTCGTAGTCGTTGTCGCTGTCGTTGTCGTTGTTAAAGCCGTGGCCAATCAGTTAGTCAAGTCAGCGACCAGTCGCAAGTTCGTTGCCTGAGTCTTTTGATTTGTGTTACAGTTTCTGTTATTTGTTGTTGGCTTGCATTGAATTTGGCTTATGAAATGCATACACACACGTATTTGTCATACATACATACATATAAATACATATATATATATATATTTGTATGTGTGTGTGTGTATGTGTTTAACACCTTGTTGCCAATATGCACAGTATGGCAAAGTCCTTGAAAATAACGTTAAACAAAATAATATGGGTAAATTAATTTGTTGCTGGCTACATCAATAATCAATAATTGACAAACTGACAGGCAGAAATGCACATATTTATTACACACACATCTGTGCGTCTTTGTGTGCGAGTATTCTGGTTTGCCTTTTTGGCATGTACATGATCTGATCTCTCTTATTTAAATAATATTGCATAATGCGAGCGATTTGTGGCAAAAAAACAACAAAAAAAAAGACCGAAATAAAACGCATGTAAAACAACAACAGCAACAACATGACAAACCCCCGAAACGCAAGCGAAACTAAATTAAAATCCTGATCTTGCCGTCAAATGTGCGCTTGTTGCTGTTGCTGCTGCTTTTGTTGCTGTTGCTGGCGTTTTTTGCCTCTCTGTGATTAATTCCCCCACACGCTATAAGATTAACATACATATTAAAGAAAACTACAACTGGTGTAAATATATATCTATATATATATATATTATATGTGTTTGTGTTTGTGTATGTCTGTCAGCTTGCATTAAAAGTGCAACCGTTAATTTATAAGACAACGCCGCAGCAACAGCCCGCAGCCAGCAGCAAGCAGCAAGCAGCCATCAGCCATCAGCTAGCAGCAACCGTCAGAGCCGCAGTGCCTGATAATTAATCCAATATACTCGCACTTAATTTACCAATTCCCCTTCCTCCACAAGCACCTCCCACAACCTCCCCGATCAGTTTCTAGCTAACTTGCCATTTTGGTCGCCATGTGTTGCTGTTGAGCGGACGACAATAGCAACAAGAACAGCAACAACAACAACAACAACGGCAACAGCAATAGCATACAGCAGCAGCAGCAGCAGCAGCATCAGCATCAGCATCAGCTGGCGACCTTGAAACATTTCTTTCAATCAATGCAGCTGACAGCTTGACATACTGACAGACGGCTCGGACAGACAGACAAAGAAGACGCTCACTCGTCTTCTCACATTATGTGTGGCTATTGCTGTTGCTGCTGATTGTTGCTGGTTGCAACTGCAGCTGGGAATTGGCATTTGCCATTTCTTTGTGCCGGCAAATGCCACAAAGCAACGACAACCATAACAGCAACATCATTATAATGATCATCATGATTATTGTAACAAACTTTGGCATTTTGCTGTATGTATGTATATATATCTATTTATATACATATATATATATATATATATATATATATGTGTGTGTGTGTGTAAATGTGAGTTTTGAAACGTTGGCGTGTTAAAGTTCAGTTTTGGCATTCCGCTCACAGATTTGCTACACCTACTTTAACGCTGAAGTCGTGCCCAAAAATAAAATTTAGAGAAAATAACCCAAAAATTGAACGACTAGCAGCTGCTCTATTTTGAAATTTACACGGCATAGTCTCTTAATGTTAATGGTCAATAATTAATTAGTAATAATGCAATTCTTATGAATTCTCTGTTAAGAACAGCTAAAAAGTCTTGCGTATTTTCAAAAATCTTGTCTGGGTAATAAGGGTAAATAAGGCAACGAGATCAATAAAATGTTGATATGGGTAACTGGGTTAATTGAGCATGTTAAACGATTTCAGCTGCCAAAGTGTGTGTTTTCAACCAATTTGAAAATGATGCAAATAATATTTGTAATTTCCTCATGCTGTACTATAAATATATGTTGGTATTTCCAGTTGGGTTTAACAATATCGAATAAGTATTTCAAACACGTCAGCAACAAATAAATGTGCTAGTTTTGCGGCAATCACAGGCAGTTTTGCATTCAAAAAAAAAATAAATAAATAGGATTTATGTGAAAACAAAAAAACAAAAATGTATGTAAAATATTTTTAAATACATATTTCTCACTCACATGTTGAAGTACTTCATTTTGTCAGTGTATATGTGTGTGTGGTGTGTGTGTATTTGTAAAACTTGAATTTGAAAAAAAAAATATTTGATATGAAAAATTTGAAAACGCGCGAAACGAACAAAAAATTGCACGACGATTAATCGAATGGAAGACGCACGGGGTATATTCACTGAGGACTGGAAACTGAGGACTGGAGACTGAAGATTGGAGACTGGTGAATGGAGACTGAGTCTGGGCACAACTGTTTGTGCTGCTTGAGCCACGATCACGATCGACTTCTCGAGGCTGACTGAACGTTACTTATGCCGTGTGCATGGAGTTAACCTACGGCCACCCAATATTTTGTGACCAACAACAACCGTCCGCTGCGGCGCTGCCAGTAAGCCAGAGCCAGCAACAACAGCAACACGAGCAGCAACAGCAGCAGCTGCGATTGTGACGCAGACGGCGACAGCGACAGCGACAACAGGTTGGTGCCCGCCCTAATCCAAGCAACCAACTGTGCCAACTGGAGGAGCTAGCCAGCTAGCCAGCTAGCTAGATAATCGGCCAGTTGCAGGGTAAGTGGTGGGTGGCGGGTGGGGGGTGGCGTGTGGCGGCTGGCGGCTGGCTTTGCTATTGACGCAGGCTCCACGCGTAATTATATGCAAAGAGTGCAGGAGCACTTCTGGTTTCAACCAATTTGTCATTGCTGCTGTTGTCGACGCCAAAGCCAACGGCAACGCCAACGTCAACAGCGACGCTGACTGCGCAGCCGACGCCACTTGTGGCTTTTGTGCTAGTGACAGGTTTTCTTTGGCTTTCGGCATTCGACGACGATGGCAACGATGGCAACGACGACAGAGACGCAGTCGCTGACGCTTGGCTTTTAAATTTGGCTTTTATTTTATTCTACCCTGCAATCATACAAACATCTCAAAGTGGGTATCATATTTATATATATATATATATATATTTTATATACATGTACAAGCATATGTTGGGCATTCCGGAGAAGAAAAAAGAATGCTAAAGCTGAAAATAAAAAAATAGTCTTCTGACTGCACAAATTCTAGTTTTGGAATGAGAGCAACTTTCAACTTGTTTGTAGAGATTGTCGATATGTATATATATATATTTATCGTTCAATCTCTTCGTATGATCGCATTACAGGGTATCTGTAGGTCGCCTATTCATTCGTTTTTATGCTGTGGCTTATACATACTTTACGTATGAATTTCTTAAACTAATTTATTAACGTTGTGCCAATTGTTGTTATAAAAATGTCGCTGGTAAATCCCGAGCTTGGAGACCAAACTCAGACTGGGACCCGAAACGAAAGGGCTGCCAATTAAGATGCGGCATGTAAACAAAAAAGCCAGAAATTTATCGATTTACATATGCATATAGAGGCCAATCATCTCTAACTATCTTTCATATATCTTATGCCCATCTTATATCTATATATTGAATGATTTGCAGATTTGTATAATTTGGTAGATTCGTTAGCCATTATGATTGGCCTTGAACTAAATTAAAAATACTGGGCGCGGGCGAAACTTTAATGACAATAATAATAGTAATAAACTAATCAAGCTATGATACCCATTCGAATGAGGGTCTTTAAAAATCGACAGCATAGGGGCAGCAAACCGACGGAGAGGTGCCGCCTAATTATCATCTTAATGATTGACTCTTTGAACTTTTGCAAATGTTCTGCTAACCAGCTTATAGCTCTGACTTCAATTGCATCTTTAGCTGTAGCTGTAGCTGTAGCTGTGACTGGACCTAGTGCAGCTCGAACCCCAGCTAATTATTTGATCACTAACTCTAACCACAAAACTGGTCAACGACGAGGCCATTTCTACCTTGAACTATTAAATGAAAATGTCTGCAGGGTTAACGTGGCAGGGCGGGTCAGGTCAGGTCAGGGTAGGGCAGGGCAGGGCAGAGCGAGACATAAAACTTTGCTTGTAAAACACATACATTCATACATACTCATATGTACATAAAACCAACAACATAATGAAAACTTGTTAAATAATCATCATCACAACAACATGCATTTGCATTGCAGAAACGACACTGAACCGTATTTTTTTAAGAAAAAAAAAAAGAAAAAAAAGAAGACGTCAGACTCGGATCTGGCCATCGCCGATATATTGCTGAAATATTTTCAATCATCATCTTTAGTTGGTTTTGCCTGATCCTTAACTAGTTCACAGTTTTAATTGCATTTTTGGGCCTTTGATCATTACATAGTTATCTGTGCTGATGGTATATAAAAGCCATTGCTTTAAATAGATTAAATTTTCCGTTGAGATATGCTCTTTTCCTAAAATTTGGAAACGAATCATTTATCATTCCTCTCCATCAGAACTATAGAGAATTGTTCATAAAATGCTTGAGAAATTGATGACTTCTCAACTGCAACATCTTTGTAAATCGCGGGTTTATAAAATATAGATCTACTACCACCAACTTATTCGAATTTCATTTCAATTCATTTCTTTTGTTATTGAGGGCTTTCTAAACAAAATGGAAACGAATTTTATTTACACGGATTTCAGTAAGGCTTTTGATTGCGCAAATCACTCTTAATCTCCCTCACAACTCTTAGAACAGAGAAAGTGTATTTTGAGTTTGTTCAGGTTGCTTCCGGATTACCATAGATCCACTGACAATTCCTATATTACTAAAACGCTTCATACTTCTACACTGCTTGTAATCTTGATGATATGGGTCTTGGCTTCATCAGGATAAGATGGAATCCGCACAAAAACCATTTCAATTGTTTGCCATAGTGGATTTTGACTTATTAATAAATTTTCAATTCTTTTTAGATACACTTATAAATAGTGATATTGATTTTTCTGGGTTAATCACTCAACTTAGTTTTGTAGCTTCGATCAGAAATATAAGGCATTTTCTAGCTTTTTCTCTTCAATCTTGTAGTTCGAAACTCATTCCGGATCCAATACTCAAATTATAATCGAAGGTGGGTCATATTTAGCTTGGGTTAGCCGTTTAACAAGCTCGTTAGTACGTCGACGACCAGGTCACATAAAAAACGAATGAAACCTTTGTTGAAAACCCAATCGAATGCAAATGCAAATGTAAGTGCAACGCAATCCAATCCAAGCCAATCAATATAATAAAATATGTTCGACCGTGCTTATCTTTTATTCATACAATTTTCTATGCATTACAACGATTTAATAACTATTATGATAAATGCCGATGATGCCCAATCAGAGATTCAGAGACAGCGCCACAGACAAAAGAAACATAGCCCAACCCAGACACGATAATTTTGGATACAAGAGATATACAGATAAATGTCAATTCGGAGAGTGTTGCAACAGGGCTGAGGCGCAATCTTTCAGATAGATTATCTTTGCATCTACCATAGAGTTTTGACCAATGCAGTCGGCTGCCAAAGTGATATACTCCCTATATTTGTGTAAATCTTAGTCAATATTGTACTTACCGTTTGCTGAAAGATTTCCCTGCAGACTGAATGAAAGAGAAAAAAACATGGATTTATTGAAATACTGCATATGATATGATAACAGATGATATGTAACACAATTTTCAATTGTTGTAAGTCCTCTCAATATACACATATATATGAAACTGCAACGCGATTTTTTTTAAAATCATTTTTTTAACATTTATTCCCAATAATTCAGACTTTAACGGAACTAAATTTAGAGCCATGTTAACATTGTAATACAAAGTAGGAATAATATAAGTGTATATGTATGTGTATATAATATATTTACATATATTTTGTGATTATGTTTAGTCATTGACGATGCTGACGCCACGTAACCGTTTCTTAAAGCTGTTCAGGAGCCGATTCGACAGTCTCAAGGTTTGTATGCTGTTGCTCAATGCTGCTGGGCTGCTTGACATAAAATAAGAAAACTCGATGTTTGTGTGTGTGTGTGTGTGTGATGGAAAAAAACAAAGAAATCATTGTGTGTTGTGTGTGTGATGGTAAAAAAAAAAACAAAGACAAAAAAAATAAATCAATGGTAAAACAGGATTAACGAAAATTGAAATGCGATAGGCAAGAAGAAAGAAGGGTAACTAGAATAGGACACAAATTAATAAGGATACAAACGTGTTGATAATAATTGATTTTTGTACACATTACTTTATTTAGTCGTAGAATTGCGTTTGGGGAAATCCATTCGATTTTAAGAGACATTTAATTACATACGTTGTTAAACTAGAAATAGCATTAAACATAAACGTAATACAACTAATAATATAATAATAATAATAATAATAATAATAATAATAAAATAATAATAAAAGAAAAGCAGCGCTTTCAAAGTTCTTTGTTTTTGTTTTTGTTTTTTTCTTTTTCTTTTTCGTTTCTACTAAATGCTAAAAGAAAGTCAAAAAATATGTAGAATGTTTGTGTATTTGTAGTTTCGATTAATTGTTAGATTTTGTTGATTTGCTTTTGATTCAGTTTCGTTTCGTAATTTTTACCCAATTTGATTTTTGATATAACAGTTTCTAGGCACACTCCAGCTACAACCTAAAACATACGTATATATATATATATATATATTTATATATATATTTAGAAAATACGTCCAAGACTTATAAAAAAGTGATTTTGCGATAAATGCATGTATTTTCCCCCTCAGCTACACAATTGCAGCGCCTACACTTTATACAGTTACAACACACACATGCAGATGCACACACACTCACACACACACACACACTCACACTCACACACATACTTGAGAAAAACAAAAGAAAATAATACAGAATGCTAGAGTATGATAGATTCGATTAGACTTAGTACGATTGCTGCCCGTTAAAAAAAATACACACACACACACACTCACTCACACACACACATACAATGAAAATAAATAATTTGTTTAACTTAAGAACTAGAACATATTTGATATTTAATACTTAGATGTAGCCTTTACACAAAAACTTTTGTGCCGTTTTTCTTATCGTTTTTTTTTTGTTTTTTGTTTTTCAATTTTTCAGCGTTTACTTGTCATATATCGTTATGTCCCTCTATTTATTCCCCTATATTTCTGGCATATGCGTTTCTAGCTCTTAAGTAACTGCGATATGGTATTATAGTTTTAGTTTAACTTCTGGAGTTGTTGTTAGTTGATTGGAATCCAAGTGAAATATTTGTAACTAACTTTAGCTGCCATGCGACTTAAGAATAGTATATCATATATAGATATACATATATATATATATATATGTGTACATTATACGCCTGTCTATAGCTATACGTCAGTTCCCTCTTAACTCAAATACGTTTCAGTTTTATATAAGAACAACAACAAAAATTTGGCCAATGAAATTCGCTAAAACAAAACTACAAGGCACATACATACATGTATATATATATATATATATATATTTACATATATATATATACACTCTATACGTATATCAATAACACACACACATATGTTCAAACACATATATAGTATATATAAGTTAATTAGAATTTTTAGTTCGACTCTTGTTGCTAAAAGTTTTACATAATTACAGCGCATCTTCTACTCGTTATCGTTATCGGTCTATCTTTACCGATCTATCTTAGCTCGTCCTCGTAATAATTTTCTCGTTACTTTGCCCTTGCCTTTGGGTTGCTTAAGAACTAACAAAATGTTGGGTAACCAGACAAAATACAAAATAAAATATCCTTGTATATGCATATGTGTGTAATTGTATGTTTTTTTTACACATGAATAGGCAGCTACATGACATGACCTATATATATGTATATATATATATATATATATATAGTATATGGTCTACATACATAAGTACAACTATTTTACGAACCTAAGGATTATATAATAGAGAACTCAGTTATCGTTTGTTGTTTTTGTTTTTGTTGTTGTTGTGGAAGTTGACGTTGCCATTTTTAGCAAAAAAAAAACAAAAAAAAATTATTTGATATTCTTTTTTGATTGTTAATAAAGCGGTTTTAACGAGTTTCACAAATTGGAAGTAAAAGGCCAACTTGACATTTATATAGCTGCAGTTGTAGTTTGTAAATCAATCAAAAAATATATGTGTATATAGGTAGGTATATATGGTAAATAGGTAGGATAGTAGTATGCATGTATAGCGTTAAATTAAGTAAATATTTTTGTTATAAGTAGTTGGTAAGTATAAACATTAGATACAATCTTCTTGTTAAAGCAGTCTAAATATATATCGTTAGAAGACAACTTGTTTTTCTCTCCATATTCCCATTCTACATATTCTCATTTTTTTTTCCGGTGCAACGCCTCCACATGCCTCCACAATTCTATAACATATGTGCCACATCTCAACTCGTTTCTCTCGTTTCGCTCGTCATCTTCATTGTTTCAACGAAGAGTTGGCCGGCAGCGTGGCGGAGCGTTGCACATTCGCCGCGTATGGCTTGTAAGCGGAACGTGTCGATTGGCTGCATCAGCGAGTAGCGAGTAGAGAGTAGCGAGCAACGAGCAACGAGTATGCGAAACGAGTGTGAGCAACGAGAAGTTCATGATGATTTTGGTGATTATGATGATTGAGATTGTTAGCGAGCGAGCGAACGTACGAACGAACGAACGAACGAACGAACGAACGAACGAACGAGCGAGTAGATCGAACAAGCGAGAAAAGAAAAATACGAGATTTATTAGCTTAAGATTAGACACACAAAAAGCCTTTAATTAGCAGCGAGTTTTTAAATTATGTATATATATATATATAAATATTCTTTTTTTTTGGCAACGTCAATTAGAGGGGGACGGGGTGGGAAACGCGGACGGTGTTAGCGTGTAGCTTGTGTGTGTGGGTTTTTTTGTTTTTTTTTTTTTGTGGGGGGTGTTGTTGGTGGGTTGGTGGACCAGCTGTTTTACCTGGGCGATATCTTGCTGCCATCGGTGCTGTTGTTGTTGGATGAGTTCGCCTTGTATCCACTCTTTTGGATACGCTTCAATAGTCGCGCCACCCACAACGATTGCTGCTCGGGCGAGTCGGCCAGCAGCAGCATATCACGTGCGCTGCGAGGATCGTGGTGCAACTTGCAGGGCGCCAGTGGATCATGCTTCTCGACGTGCTCCTTATGTATCTTATTGCGGCATCTACAACAAAAATTATATATATATATATATATATGTATATATATGTAAGTTATAATGTAACAAAACGAAAACTTACCTCTTGCATTCGTAGGCCGCCGGCGGCTTAAACAGTTGCCACAGCGGCTTGGAGCATAAATCACAGAACGTTGGCGTATGGTACGTAATGTGCACAAACTCATGACCTAGACAGAGACAGACACAGAAAGAGAGAGAGAGATATATATATAAGAGAGATATATGTAAAAAAAAAAAAAGTACAAAAAATAAAAATAAATCTGTACAATTTTGTAATTAAAAATTGATTGAATTTTGCACCAATCTTTGACCAATTCACAAATTAGATTTGCAGCCAATAAGTCGAATTAAAAAACCATTAAAATATATATTTTTCTTGAAGGATAACGTTTCACTTTAAATATATATACATTTTTTGTTTTGTTTTTTTGTTTTTTGGTTGCTTACGTTGGAACTTTCCATTTGCAAATTTTAGGTTGCTTTTTAAGCGTGGAAAAACGAAAATAATCATGACTGATTGAATTAAGCGCTAGGGAATCACAAATTCTTTACGTGTATATATCATAAATAAACCGTAGTTAAAGTTTGAGATAGATTTTAGTAGATATATATGTATATATATATAGTATATGGTATATGGCAGGCGGGCCAGATGGGCAGGCAGGCACTTACCCTTGTGTGTTATGGTGCCAGGTCGCTCCTCATTGCTGCTGACATGCAGCGTCGCATCGAGCTGCTCATCGGGACGATGGGAGGCGCCCTCGCCGGCGTACAGCAGCTGGAAGATGCGCGGAATCTCTTTGGCATCGGCGCGTATGACATCGCCTTGGGTAACACTGCGCACGTGATACACTTTGCTGTTGAGCACAGAATTATTTCGATTAGTCAGTCTATTGCCGTCTATTGAATGGCAGATAACGAAACTAACCTCAGATCGAGTATGAGAACGGGATCGGTTGTATTATTCTTGTCGATCTCCGAATTGTAAAAGATGATTTTGCGCGACGAGACGATCACATATTGACGCTTCCAGCTTTGGCCGCGACGGCTTTTCTGCTTATTTGGAACGGATAGGACGCCTTCGAAGACCGAGTCCTGTGTAAGTGAGAGCAGAGAGGAGTGCTAAATCAGAACGAGCGAGTAGCGAGTAGCGAGAACAAGAACAGTTTCGAATAGAGAAAACGAGACGAAAGCAACGAAACGAAAAACGAAACGAAAAAGAAAGGTGTATGTGTATTTGTGTAAGTGTATTTGTGTAAGTGTATGTGTGTGTGTGTGTGTGTGTATGTCTGTGTGTGTGTGTGTGTGTGTGTGTGTGTATGTCTGTGTGTGTGTGTGTGTGTGTGTGCATGGGAGCATACCTGACTATCCTCGGGATCATTATCGGCGGATGAAAGCGAAGCTGTCTCATTGAGTTTGCTCTGAAGATGCTCAATTTCGGTTGCCTTGCAGTCAATCTCCATGTTCATCTTCTGCTTGAGCTGCTGATCCTCGACGGCCTGCTGCTGCAGATCCTGACACTTGAGTAGCATCTGGTTGAACTTTTCGCGCTCTTGCGACAGCTCCTGCTGCAACCGACGCATCTCCTTCTCCTTCTTGCGCAGCTCAGCCGTCGAACGGGCTTTGCTCTTTTGCTCTGTAAAATTGTTGCACAAACAAACATATTCGATTGAGATTCTCGAGAGAGAGAGAGAGAGAGAGAGAAATTCTCGAGATACTCACTTTGCAGGTCGGAATCGCGACGATTCATCACTTCGGCCAATTTGGCGACGGCCACCTGTTTGAGGAGCACCTCGTTCTTGCACTTCTCGGTTAGCTTGACGATCTCCTCATCCTTGGTGGTGCGCTGTTGCTGCAGCTCGTCGAGCTGTTTCTTGTGCTGCACCAGCTGATCGTCGCACTCGTTGCATTTGAGCTTCAGTTTTTTGTGGAGATCGGCTTCCGTTTCCTTGAGCGTGGCTAACGTTGCCTCCTTGGCATTGATCTCGTTGCGATGCTTCATGATGAAGTCCTTCAGTTCGAGCTCCTTAATCGTTTTCTCCTTCTCGAGATCGGCGACCGTCTCCTCGGCTATGGAGCGGGCAAGTGCCTCGGAATCGGCGCGTGCCACAGCCACCTGGACTTGATGCTTGAGCGAGATGCGCTCCTCCTCAAGATCCTCGATCTTGGACAGACGTTCGGCGCTCTCCTCGCGATTCTCGTTGGCCTGCGTCTTGTAGAGGCGCGAGAAACACTGCTCTGCCTCGAGCTGCGCCTGCAGTTCCCGATTGTTGGCCAGCGCCTCGTGATGGGTGCCCTTCAGCTGTGTCAGATCCTCCTCGAAACGACGCTTCGCCTCGCGCTGTGCGGCCAGCTCCTTTTGCAGTTGATTCTCGCGCGAGCGCAGGTGCGCCACCTCAGAGCTATGCAGACTCAGCTCCGAGAGCAGCGAGTTGCGTTTGGTGTGCTCCTGTTCCAGCTGGGACTGCAGTGCGGCCACCTTTTCCGATTCCTGACGGCATTCACCTTCGAGCTTCTGCAGACGCAACTGGATCTGTCGATAGTCCACCGACAGCATGCTCAGCTGTCGCTCCTTCTCCTGCGAATTCTGATCGGCCTTGATGCGGGCGGATTTCTCCTCGTTGAGCTTGGACTGGAGCGCCTTAACCTCTTGCAGATTGGCCTCCTCGCGCGACACCAGACGTGACTTTTCCGTCTCCTGGTGCGCCTTAACCTCCTGCTGGTAGCGTCCCTGTGCCGCCTTTAGCTCAAAGTCGAGACTGGCGTGCGTCTTCTCCAGTTCGCTAATCTTCTCCAGCAGCGATCGATTGTCCTCCTGCACCTTTTGCTCACGTGTCAGCGATCGTTCCAGATCGTTGGCTAACGTTTGCATTTTATTCTCGGCCTCCTTGTGCAGCTCCTTGAGCTGTGATCGCTGATTCTTCTCCTGCACAACGTGCGCCTGCAGTTCGGCATTCTCCTGGCCGAGCTCCTCCTTGTGCTTCTGCAGTGTATCGATCATCTCGACCATGTCGCGCACCTTCTCTTCGTGCGTCTTCAGCGTGAATCCCAGCTCGGCATTTTGTTTCTTCAGCTTTTGCGTTTGCTCCGTTTCGGTTTTAAAGCTCAGCTCCATGTCATGCAGCTGCTTCTCCAGGGTGAGCACCTTCTCATTGATGTTCAGATCACGCGTACGCGTCTTTAGCTCATTCTCCAGCTTGCGCTGCGTGTCCGCCATTTGGGCCTCGGCCTTCTTACGCAGCTCGATCTCCACCTCGACCTTCTGCATGGCCACCTTGTAGTTGTGCTGCCTCAGCGCCAGATCCTTCTCGTATTCGCTGGCAATGCGCTGCAGTTCGGCCTCCCGCTTTGTGCTCAACTCGATCTGCTGCCGCAGACTCGTGTCCTGCTGTTCCAGTGCCTCGGCACGTCCGCGTTCGCGTTCCAGCAGCGCCTCCAGCCGTTTCAGCTCATTGGAATTTGAGGGGCGATGGCGATGATTGTGGCCGTGATTGTTGTTGGCATTGCTGCTGCTGCTGTTGACCGATTGCGATGCCTTGGACTCGGCGTCGACGGTATCGCTGGAGAGCAGCTGATAGTCGCCCGTGTAGGTGAAGCCAATGAATGGCAAATGATTGCCATCGAAACTCTTGGGCACCGGGAACACCTCCTCCGTCTTCTCATCGCGCTCAATATCTTCGAAATTGCGCGTATCATCGTCGGATGCCAGCTCCGGCACCACTGGCGGTACACTCTCGCGTATATTGTCAAAGGACCAGGTGTCGTTGCGGAAAAACGGATGCGCCTTAATGTCCTCAATGCCAAAGCGACCCAGGCGCTGTGTGCGATCGGTGAGGAAGGCTCGAATCAGCGCCTTGGCTTGCTCACTGATCTCCACCTCGGCGGGAAAGCTGAGCGAATTCTTGTGATCCATTATTTTGCCATAGGTGCCCACCAGCGAGTCCGCATAGAAGGGCGTCTCACCGAACAGCATCTCATACAGAAATATGCCCACCGACCACCAGTCACATTCGCGACCATATTCATTGTCGACACCCTGCGATTGCAGCACCTCGGGACTGATGTAGTCCGGTGTGCCGACAGCATTGCTGGACACCACCTGTCCGTTGGCGCCCATGCGCATGCAGGTGCCGAAATCGGCTAGCTTCAGATGGCCATAGCTGTCCAACAGCATGTTGTCCGGCTTGACGTCCCGATGCACAAAGCCCATGTTGTGTATGGTGTCCAGTGCCAGCACCACCTCCATCGTATAGAATATGGCCCATTTCTCTGGTATCTCATAATCGCCCATTAGCGAAACAATATCACCGCCAGGCATAAAATCCATCACCATGTAAAGATATTTGCTATCCTGGAATGCGAAATGCAATTGAACAATCCACTCGGAGTTCGCATGTGCCATTATGTGACGCTCCTCCCAAAAGAAGGCGGAATCTGGTCGTTTCATCATCTCGAATTTGGATAGACGCTTCATGGCATACACTTGGCTGGAAGACTTGTGCCGCACCAGCTGCACCTCACCAAAGGCGCCGGCTCCGATTAGCTTAATGAAATCAAAATCATCCACATTCATCCGCAGCTGATTGATTCGCTGCGCCAGCGGCTTATCTGCAGGGAAAAACCCAAAACAAAAATAAATAAAAAAAGAAAAGTTTTTTCAATATTCGAAATCATTTTAGTTGACACTACTCACATTTATATGCATATTGCTCAATGTTCTTGAGACGCTTAAGCGAATCGTGCTCGCAATCGCTAACCAGTGCCGATACCGTATCCAGCAGGCAGTCCACGTTGCATATGCTGGTCGGATCGCGCATCTCGCGCTCCAGCGCCGTCGCTCTGGAAGAGGATAATGGGTTAAAAAGTTAACAACCGATCGGCGAGCAGACAAATTTCCGATCTTTGTCAAAACAGAAGCGATAACTTTCTTTTTATCATTCGATTTGATTCGAATTCGATTTGTACAATTTTAAAATCAAAATTTCAATAAGTACCATTATTAAAAATATGAAAAATCACAACAAAAAAAACCAAAACAATTTGTGTGTTGTATAGTATTATTAGGTCATTGCCAAGATATGATAGCACACTTCCGACAGCGAAAACAAAATAAAAAAAAAAATAAAAAAACGGGAAAAAGTGTTTACACAAAATAAGTTGCGTAATGGCAAACAGAACATCATCAGCTCCACCAAGAGCAAGTCATTCATGTAAATAAATTGCGGAAAATCGGAATTGATTACTCACAAACGAACAGACAACAACCACTTTGCCAACCACCCTTCCCTCCCCTTTCCCTTCCTAACGCACCACCTCCCCCCAAAATACAAACAAATGAACAGCAGCCAGCAGAAGCTAAAGGAATTTCATAGAAATTATGGAATGAGTCACAAAACACGAAACTCCAACTGGCTTTTTTTTTTGTTGTTCAGTTTTTTTTATGGTGCACCGACAGACAAATGGGCGCTATTTAAGTAAAAATTAGAAATTATTGTGCCCGGTTGATAGTCTGGCAACCTGGCAACCTGGCAACCTTTGGACAAACTCTGGCAACTTTTCAGCATATTTGAGAATCTATTCATTTTCGAAACAACTACAACAAATGAAGGCATGTATTTATTTATTTATGTATGCATGTATGGTATGCATGTAGATTCAGATACAGTTGCAATCAACTGCCAGAGAAGAAGAACAACAACAACAACTTTATCGCAAGAACCGAACTCAACTGTTGACTTTGATAATTTGCTGGAAGAATGCTTAAGCGTGTGTGTGAAAATGTTGATATGACTTGCTTATGCGAAGACGCGTCGCGCTTTCTTTTAGTGCATATGGACAGATGGACACACAGACAGACAGACAGACAAGCAGACAGACAGACAGACAACAATAGAAAGATGAGCATGTTATTCCGTCCGTTGGTATTAGCCATGCAGTCAGCGGGTATTATAATTATGTCATGCAACATGTAACAATATATATATATATATGTAATTATATATATAGTTATGTATATATTGATATATCATTTTTTATGCATGCTTTTTTATTTTTCTCTCACTTTTTTGAAAAAACTTTCAACTAAAAATGGATCATTGCTTTCAAAAACAGAATATTATTTTATTGTGCATAGCATGTAATATTACTTATTTGTTGTATCTTGCGAATTTATTAACAATATTACAATTTAAGTTGCATCTGTTTAAAATTTGAACAACAGCTTTCTAACATCGGATATCATAGCATCTTCAGTCATATATATTTAATAGGAAATCGATAGTAATATGATATATATATATATCGAATCTATGACATATCTGCCTGCAAGAGTATTTAATTCCTGGCGATAACAGTTTAGTTTAGTTGACGATGTTGTTGTCAGTTGTTTTCTTGAATGAATTCAAGAAAATAATGCAAATAATCCGTACTTGATTTATGCCATCAATTTTGTTTGTTTCTTTTCCAAATGAGTTGTATATTTGTATTTCAGTAGATTAGTATTTCTTATACGTGAAACATACGCAAATCTAAAGTATGAAAATGATGTTTACAATTGCATACCAAATATATATTTTTCTTTCTCGATTTCAAAAATGTTGAACGATTTGTTTTGATTCTCGAATCTTTGGTAATTAGCCGAAAAGCAATTTTGTCTATACAAGTCCATAGGTAAGTCAGTAAGTACAGATCTGTGTTTGTCTCTATGTTTGTATGTAAGTTAAGATTGTGGCACATGGCGCAGATCACACGAAGCGTTGCGGATACTGAAAAGCCGAGAGAGAGCGAGAGAATCAAGCGAGGAGAGAGAGAGAGAGAGCGAGGGAGAGAGAGAGAGAGAGCGAGGGAGAGAGAGAGAGAGAGAGAGAGAGAGAGAGAGAGGCAGAGTGTCTCGTTTTGTGTCTCAGAGTATGGCTGTTGTCGAGTCCACAATATAGACCCGTTGACAGACGGCGCAAAATTGATACTAAAAGGTGTTTGAATTGTTGTGATTTCATCATCACCACTTACGGCATGACAGAAAAACCAAAAACAAATCACAGCAACAGCAACAGCAGCGCCAACAACAACAACAACATACTTGGAAAAGTGGAATTTTCAAAAATGCTGCGATGAATTTTTATTTTTTTTTATGTTTTGGCAATGGCAACAACAACATAATTATTAACAACAGCAACAACAGCAACAAACAACAGCCAGCATTCAGTACGAAAAATAATAATATATAATAAACAACGACGACAACATTATCGTCACCTAGAGACAATATAATTGTAAATTTAATTTATGCACGCACCCAAATTGAGACAAGGCGCTGCAGCTAAGCATTTAATTTCATTTCATTTGATTTATTTAATCGCGTTAAACGCTTTTTCAAGCTACAAATTTAGCTTGTTTTTCTTTTGTGAATAGACAGAGAGCGAGAGAGAGCGACAGAGAGAGAGAGAGAGAGAGAGATAGAGAGAAGCTGTCACACAATTGTATGCATGATAAATATTAGCACACTTTGCCCGCTATTACGCATTTTATTGCCAGTTTCTAAATGCAAAACCTATTTCCGTGCCAATGAAAATGCAAACAGGCAGCGCGTATTTTGCTGGCTGTGTGTGTGTGTGTGTGTGTGTGTGTGTGTGTACAGCCTTAACTCTTAACGTTGAAATGAAATCTGATTATTAATCTTTGATATATAAGCCAACGAAATGCTCAAGTATAAAATGAGAATTGATTTCGCTGAAGGTTGAATTTTTGAGTCGAGGAACAACTGTCTGCCATTTATAAGCATCAACTCTGTCGTTTCAATTAGGCAACGATCACTGTATCTGATACATATATATATATATATATATATATATATATATATAAATATATTTTAATGGCCAAATGCGCAACGTGCAAATGTGCAATGCAATTGGCGTATCTGCTTTTGTTCTAGCCAAATGTTTTACCACCGCTGCAGCATTTTAATGGCCAAATGTATTTTGTGCAGCACTCAACTATTTTTTTGTTTTTTTTTTGTTTTACGTAAACACGCACAGCGCAGCAAGCAGAAAGCAGAAAGCAGCGAGATGTAATGCATTATTAAAGTCAAGAATTTGCATGCATTCTGCAGATGATACGCAGGCGTAACAATAACAATAACAATAACAATAACAATAATAACAACAGCAACAACAACAATCGTACCGTTCCGGCTCAAACAAGTGGAGAGCAGGGGGCATACCCCACCACCACATCTTGGCCAGCAATTTTGGGTGGGCCCTGCTCCTGCCGCTGGCCAAGACTATATAAATATATATATATATATATATATATATATATATATATATATAGGTATATATCTATATATTTATTTGATGGCGATTGCGATTTGGTTGGAAACGCGTTTGACGCGCTGCGATGCGCCGCCTGCAACTGACAACAGAGACAAAACGCTCTGCGTTTTGGCCAGTTGCAATTTTGTTGTTTCGACTATTTGGTTTCGTTTTTTTTTTTTTTGGTTTTGTTTTTTGGCTTTTTTTTTTCGTTTTCATTTGGTTTGCTTACAAATTTTAATGCGAAAATGGCAAATTTATGAGAAGTGGCCCAAACGGTCGGTCAAACCGTTTTGCTCACTCGCTTGTCAATTTGATTGCCGCCGCTGCTTTGAAACACATATGCTTATGGAAGGTGTTTGGCACTGATGTATATTTTTGTTTTTCGCTTTTCGCTTTTCGTTTTTCGTTTTTTTACACTAAATTTGTAAATCTTAACTGAACAAATCTCAGCGAACACTCGATTTGACAATTAGTTGAACACCAGTTGCGTGTCCCGCCTCACCTCAATTTGCCTGATCGTGTTTTCTTTTGTTTTGTTTTGTGTGCTGATAATACTCACCGACGCCGCCTTTCCACATCCATGTTTGATTATTTGCTAAACCTCCTGTCTTCGACTCGTCGCTCGTCCTGTTGCCAACCGTGCAGCATGCAACTGGGTTGTGTCCACGCCTCGTTCTTTCTACTGGGGCCTTTGTTAGCTGTGTGGGCGTTAGCAGCACTGTAAAACATATATGTTTTATTATTAAATATATATTATCATCATATATCATCATTAACGGTGCTCGCTTGCTAATTGCAACACTTCAACACCTAGCTCATTTCACAAACAGTAGATTGTCTAATATATTGTCATAATTCTCATTAATGTACAACTAACAATATTTAACAATCATCTAAATGCACAAGCAAATTGCATTTGGAATATATTAAAATTAATAATATATAAATTGTTAATTGTAAATTGTAATTAACTTGGGAGCACTGTATAAATCGTACACGCTTGGCAATATATGCACATATATAGATGGCTGATCCTTGGACTGGGCTTACCTGCTGCTGTGTGCCCGCCCCCCAAAGCTGTTCCTGGCTGCTACAGCTCAGTTGAATGTCGTACAGGATTTTTAGAGCTGCAGTAAACAAAAAAGAAAACATATAATACCAATTTAAATTTGTTTGGTTGCTTCAGCTTCAGCTTACCTGTCTAGTCAGCTGAGGAAGCACAGCTACAGAGAGGGTGAGAGGGGGTGCGGTGCGGGATGCAACGGAAACGGTTCTGGGCAGAGATGAGTAGTTTTTTGTTGTTTATGTTGTTGTTGTTGGTGTTGTTGGTGGTGGTGTTCTTGTTGTTGTTGGCAGACGATGAGGTCACGAGCGTTGTTAAACCACTTGAGGATTCAAATAAACGGTTAGCCGTTAGTATGCCTAGGCGAGAGCAGGCCGTCGTTGGCCAACGCCACATACGGGCTACGATCGGATCAGCAGAGCTGCCAGCCAGCCAGCCAGCCAACAAGCCAGCAAGTATTGTGATTATATATGTATATTTATTGCAATGTCCTTGCCGTTTATTTGATGTTTGACTTGGCACTTTTTATTTATGATTTATGTATATTTGTGATTGAATTTGTTGTTGTTGTTGTTGCTTGAAGTACTTTTATGTGTGTGTTTTTTTCTCTGTTTGGCTATTTGGCTGCAATTTTTGGCGAAACAAGCAGCAACAGCAGCAGCAGCAACAGCAGCAGCAGCAGCTCGATGTCGTTGTGTTTGTAAACATGCAATGTGTGGCACATCGATTGTTGACTGCGCTGTGCGCATGCAACAGTTGCAAATTATTGATTTTGGCCAAATGTTGCCAAACACTTGCGTTATTCGCTTTTTGTTTTGAGGATTATTTCAGGAGACACAGGGCCCAAATCCAAATCCAAATGGCAGCGTCACAGCAAATCGTTCACCTATTTACGATCACACTAATTTTTGCCACCGAAATATACCAAATGGCAATTCAAAGCAAAAGTGGTCACATGCTACATTTTTATTTTTTGGTGTTTTTGGTATTTTAATGTCAGTATTTTTTGTTGTATATTTTGAATACATGATCATACATGTATGATAGTTTCCCATTCAACTTTTTTTATTGTTTGCTAAATTAATCAATGGAATAGCAAAGGATTTTATTTGCATTAAATTAAATTACATTAATATGCAAAAAAAATACAGCTGTTGCTGGAAAGTTGAATGGGCTGAAGACCAATCGAATTTTAATCGAAAACTCGCTACATGCACTTACCAGTATATCTTTCGCGCACAATTACCGAGTACTCACTCGATAGTTTCTGAAGCAACCCTAATAGTGCTACCAATTACAATGCTGCTTTCATATTCGCTTAACGGCATTCTGTAAGCTTCTTCATGCGGTCACACTGCGCCGCTGATCGTGGTTTTAAACAATTGTTGTAACGTCTGTGTGGGCTGCGTGCATAAGAACACATTAACCACATTACAACGAAAATGAACATTAATATAATTTTAACATTTATTTTGATGGACTGCATTTCAAAGTCTACGTAAACGTTGGGAGTATAGGTTGAAACGGCATTTTAGGATATATTAAGAATTAAAGTTACTGACTTTGATATAAAATTAAATTAAAATTTAAATCTTGTAATAAAATAATTAAACGTCTAGCTCACATATGAAGAAAAAATAGTTTTAACTAAAATGTAAAAAAATAAAATAAAATAAAAATAAAAATCTATGAAAATGGGACACCTGACAAGAATTCTCGTCTAGAACTACTTGTGAAGTTTCACATTATCTTCTGGCGACTATACCAGTGTGCGTTTCTGCTCATAGAGTCCATAGAGCGCCACAGTGGAGCAAAGCAGTGCCATTAAGTCAACGGCAGCCTATTACATTGTTTCAGCTCGCGCGACTCGGCAAACATTCGTTCGGCTGTAATCGGTGTGAAAACCAGATTGTGCTCGGCTCGTTGCTGCTTCATCAGCAGAAGGGCTGGCGGGGAGGCAAATGGAAGGCACTCAGAGCACAGCGAATGCATGATAGTGGAACGAAAGGGCTGTCCAGGCGATCTGCGAATGTATATATGTGTGTGTGTGTGTGTAGAGAGCACAAAGAGACCGAGTGAGAGTGAGAGAGCGGGAGTAGCGAGTGCAGTTTGTGTTTGCTAGAAAACGACAGAAAACGGCAATCATTATTTCGGTGAATGTGTGTGTGCGCTCAGTTAACCGTTATACGGCAAGGTAGGAGACGGCAGCGCAGCGCAGCGTCGCCACTAGCAGTATTCAGAGTCAGAGTCAGTGTCAGCGTCGTCAGTCGTTAGACGCGTTTCGTTAGTCGTGGAACACCGTACTGCAGTCCAAAAAAATTATAGCTGGCGTTCCGTTTATTAACTAGCTGTATGAGCACACACATACACATGCACACATATATGTATATGCTTTAAATTTAAATAAAAACGCGCGCGGGTGTCGTATACATAGTACAAATATATAAATATAAATATATTATATATACATATATAATATATATATATATATATCTATCAGTATATGAATAGATCTATAGTTGTTTTATGCATATTTTTTGTCTTGTTTTTTTGTGACAATCGCGACGAGAAGATCGTCCGCTAAAATACAACTTTCAAGTGCTGTTCAAAAAATAGTTGTCCAAATAACATTATCAATAACAACAACAACAACAATAACAACAAAATGGTCGAGACAGTGATTACCGTTGAGCGGACAACAACAACTGGGCCACCTGGGCCAGCGGCGGGTGACAATGGCGGCTTCTGGAGCGCCATACGCATCAATTTGGACTATTACAGAACGGTGCCGGGCCTGATAAAGATTGTGCAATTGGTAAGTAGCGCAACCCATCTATCTAACCAACAAAATAATAATAAGCATTGCCTAGAAACAGTAAAACTCACATTGCGTATACGACACATTGCGACACCCACCCCACCCCCCTTGGGCTTTTGCTTATCACACACATACACACACATACACACACACACACACACACACACACACACACACAGCCATAGTGTCAAATTGATATGCTGTGTAAATTGAGCTTTTATCTATAGATTTCTGAAAGCCTTGCCAATTAATGCACATTTCCCGGGGCCGAGCCGCCATTTTGTCATTTGTAGCATACCCTGTAGCCATGCGCAGGTGGGTATAATGAAATATGAACTATTGTTACCAATCAATGAATACCAAGTTGGTCATTTAATTGTGTTTCTCTGCTGCGGTACAGGGTATAGCTCAAGTTTATCACAGCTCTGTTATATTCCAATAGTTATCTATGGTTTGCATAACAACACACGCACACACACAATCACGATCACAATCAGACACACACACAGGATCATTCATTAGACGGATAAGATACGAGTCGTGAAAGGGCTCAAAAGGCAGTCAGCCAGGCCATGTGAGCAATTGCTTGTGGCTGACAACAATTTGCTGGCAATTCTATAACGATCAATCCGATTGTCATCAATTCAATTTCAATTAAACACTTCCAGGGGCTAAAAAAATGACTCGAAATCGAATTGCGTTCAACAGCTGTGCGCTCGCACCAAGAAAGAAAGGAACAAAAAATTAAAACAATTTACATATATAATTGTAAGTGCTTAGATGTGTGCGCGCGTGTGTGTGTGTGTGAAGGCGTGGGAAGTCGTCACCGGTTAGCCATGCAAATGCCCACAACCCACAATCCACAATAACCACAACTGGCACATGGAGCACAACTGCAGCCAAATGCTGCCTGCCATCAATATCAAAATACCAAAATATCAAAATACTAACACACACACACATACATACATATAAATGCCTGCCCACAGGTGGCCGCCAACACGCAACAACCACAACAAGTACAACAGCAGCAGCAGTTGACACACACACACACATATATATATATATATATATATTTACATACATACACACTAAATTGCAAGCATTGAGAATGAGTACAACAACATATGCTTTATATGTAGGGAGAAAGCTTCCCTGGGCACAGATCATCCAAAGATTAATGTTGCTGTTAAGTATGTATGTATGTATATGTATTTATGTTTATGTATGTATGTATGTGCTTATGTATGTGTTTATGTACATACATGTTTCCAAGGGCAATTCGCCCCCGAAAAGCTGGCTATGCCCTTATAACTTTTGGTCTATAAACGTGCCTTAGATTGAAAAATATGAAAACAACAACAACAACAAGAAATCTGCGTACATACCTATGTATGTATATATGTAACAATAATTGTATAAAACAGAGCTTTTGCGATTTTGACCATATGTCAAAAACTTAACGGGTTTCATTGGGCTAATTTATTGATTTTTAGGCACTTATCGTTTAGTGATACGATAAAATCAAAACTCTATGCTAAATTCCATATTCTTAATAAATTCATTTCAAATAGGAGAGCGGGGTGGGGGTAGTAGGGGGTGGGGGCTGCCAATTATCCATATGATGTTTGTCAAAGCTACAAAGTGATTTTGTCCCACATTGTATAAAATATATAAATATATACTTGACCGATTCTTTCTATGATAACTACACATATATAACTAAAAGGCATATCTAATTGGTTTTGTTAAGGATAAAGGAGTTGCCCATACATGAATTTATTTGTAGAACTATTGCTTCTATGACAGCTGTATAATATAGAGAAAGAAAAAAATAATAATGTTGCCCTCGTTATTTGCATACACCTAAGTCAAGCAAGTCTGTTAATCTGTGGTCGAGTAATGATTATTTGACGTTATTATGGAAATTTGAATGCATGCAAATCTATTTCTTAATTGAATACCAATTCAAGTGTAACATTTATTTTGAAACAATCAATGCAAGTGTCACGCATACGCCAACACTATATGTCCCATGCCCCATGCCCCATGCCCCAAGGTCACAAACATTGAAAATGCCTAGGAAATCGATAGAGTTGGGAAGTTGGGCAAATCACTTACATGCTTATTATATATACTCGTACACATATATACATGGAAATAACAATAAGTATCTCAATTAGCCACAACAATTCCAATGGTAATTTATAAATTTTGAACTTATAATTATTATTATTACATCGATTTAATTTGCTTGAATTTTCTTTTGTGTGTTATGCATTTAAATAACGAATGCTTTCTCAGCATTAAATGCAATTTTTTGCGCTTAATCTAATCGACGCCTCCCCAATTGACTGGTAGATAGCCTGTCTGTAATTAAAGAGCTTGCGGAAAATATGAAATATGACTGTAATTAACTGATAATCCTTGGCTGGGCCTATCTCTAATCGCATGAGTCATGCGCATTACTCACACCTGGCCGATAATATTTATCTTTAATGTGCCAGGTCCAAGAAATGGCTAAGTACTCCTCTTACATATATGCATATGTACTTATGTTATTACTCATACGATGTGTAAATGAGTGATTTTTTTTTTTTTTTTTTTTTGTTTTTTGTTTTGGCCGACAATCGACTATCAAACCAATAAACTGGCTGACAAACAAAACTTAGCGATTTTTATAGTCAGCTGCCTCGTATCAACGCAGACGATAAGATTGTCCTTTCCAGAATTCCAATGCACAATTCCAGTTCCACTTCCAGTCTGCATTTCATTAGCGGCGAATACTTGCCTGTGTTTTCGTTTAACTTGGTCAAACATTTGGGCGCCTTGTTGACAATCTTGTTGTCATTGTCGCACACACACCTAGCTATTTATGTCGTTCCAGGGTCGCTTGTAAGCGTAAGAATAGTGTCTACAAGCATATTTAAATACATACATACATACGTACGCACATACGTACATCATATATATGCAAATTTGCATGGGGGATGGGCAGAGCGATAAGACGCGAAACGGTTCCGAGGCACCCAACGATTTAGTAGACGTTTCTCAAAATGTGTACATATTTATGCATTATAATAGACATTACGTAAGAGAATTATATACATACAAACACACATATATATGCATGTATATTTTTTGGAAGCTGTGCGATTTGCCACAGGCCACTTTATAGTCGTCTATACATATATGCACACATATATATATATATATATATATACATATATATGTAGTGTGTACATATGTAAATTTGTATGTATGTCTGTTGACTACATTGTTATAGATTGTTGTGGTCTTTGCCCAAAGCGGAAATTATGACACACATTTCGAATGTTTTTTTTTCTCTTTTTTTCGGTTTTTTTTTTATCAAGAATTTCAAGAATTTGCCAGTTACTACGAATTGGCATAAAAATACAGTGAATGAATGAAACTAAAATACAAAATTAATTTCATTTCAAATATGGCATATGAAATTCGCAAATTAAATCAAGTCTGAAAATGAATATTTCTTGTCTGTTTGTGTATGTGTGTGTGTGTGTGTTTGTGCATGTTAATGCACGCTGTTAAAGTGAGCTCATCTTTAAGTTGTCACCAACACGCCCATAAGTCAAATGAAGCAATTACCTTTGTTCTTATTTGTTTGTTAACATAGTCAACACACACACACAATTTACATGCTTCCATTGCTGTTAGTGCAAAGCATTGTGCGCAAGTGTGGAAGCTGCACTGTTATCGCTATCGCTGTTATTATGATCATGCCGCTGCTATTGAACTTCAGAAACAGCAAACCGTCCCCGCTGCTCCTCTATCCACACATAGTGTTCAATTTTATCGATATATATTACAATTCTGCCGTCCCGCGTCATCAATCAAGCGAGTATTTCTTGCTGAAACATACACATGGGTTTGTGTGTGTGTATGTATATATATGTACATATATAAATACACAGCCATATGTATGTATGTGTGTTGCATATGTCACGCTTCACAAGGCAATTTTCTCATTTATTATTAACCAGCAGACCAGTCAAATTATCAACGAACAAATCATATAAATTGGGCTATTGAAGCGTTAAGTGTTGTTCTTGCTTTAAGCATTGATTTACATACATACATATGTATGTATGTATATATATTTGAGCAGATGTCTATATATAAGTATACACACATACACACATCCATGTGTACATATTACGCTAGGCTGTCAAATAAATTATACTGTGACGCTTATACATATTTAAAAAAACATAATTTTTTCTTTGAGAAATGTATGCTTATATATACATACATATACATATACACACTTATACACTCATGTATGTAAATAAGTCAACATTTGCGAGTAGTTCATTCTTATTTTTGAAACATGATGACGCAAATTTGTCTCGTTGCCTGTTGTTTTTGACCAGTGGAAAACAGAGTTGCCCACATGCGATGCGACACACAATAAATAAGTGTGGGGTGGTCAAGTGTAAGCTGCACTGCAGTTTAATCAACTTTGAACGACAGGGGGCGCTTTTACTTCGCACACACACACACACCGAATTAATTTGTGTGAGCGAAAGACAAACAATAACATAAGCAAGAACCAGTTGACTTCAGTCGCTGCTGCTATTGTTGTTGTTGTTGCTTGTGCTTATATTATTATTGCAAGCTATGCGAACGGGTCGCCGCCGTCGCTTTTGGCTTTAACAAATGTCTGCAACTTTCAGCTTTCACTTTTTGTACGCCTTTTGTTTTAGGCAACAGCAACAAGAAAGCTGTGTGCGCACCTGTTAGCACACACACACACACACACACACGCCTAATACTTATTGCTTTTTAATTGCAATCACAAAACACATTCATACATCTAGAAATGGGCATCTCAACGAAATCTGTGTCATCGATTGAAATGGACGCCCACACACAAACACACACATACACACACATGCAGACATCTGTGTGAGACTGTCAATGTGCAGCGCTATTAAGATTGAATTCAATTGCTCACCGATCTGGTAATTACCAATGTATACACAAATACACATACATAAACACACACATATATATATATGTATATGTGAGGCATGCATGCAAATGGCAATTAAATGGTCGGTCACCAATTGCTTACAATGACATCATAAGGCGTCACAAAAAAAGAAAACGAAAAAAAAACCGAAATGTCAATTAAGATAAAGAATTTGTTTGTTTTTTTGTTTGTTCTTGTTTCAGGTATTAGGCATCATTTGTATGGCGCTTGCCTCACCCGCCCAGACAGCTGCAACAAGTTTCTTTCTCTTTGCCATTGTGCTCTCTTTCATAATTACCATTCTGTTGATGGCCGCCTATTTGCTGGGCATACGCGAAGCACTCAATGTCGCTGTCAACTGGATATTTTCTGTAAGTTAACAGTGCTCTGCACACACACACACACACATATATATATATATATATATATATACATACAGCGTTTACATTCGTTGCTCTCTTTCACTCGCAGGAGCTGCTGACTACCGCTGTGCTGACACTGCTCTATTTCATTGGGTTCATTGTGCAGCTGGCCAGATGGTCCGAGTCGAATGCGAAAGGACATGGCTCGAATACGGCGGCCGGCGTCTTTGGACTGTTCAATTTCTTGGCGTATGCGGCGGGCACGTACTTCTTATTTATGGCACACAGATCGGGTGCCACACATTAATTGCGCAGAATCGCAGAGTCGAGCGATGCGATGCGATCTAATCTGATCTTATCCGATCCAGAACGTAACCATTTACAATAATAATAGTCAAGCGCACCCACCACGAAAGCAGCAAACGTAGCGTAGAATAAGATTAAATTGTGCAATTTCTGAAAGTTCCGAAAGTTGTTACATGCATTTCTTTCTTTATTTTTTTTTTTTCTTTGAGTGGTACACAACACGCACACACACATATATATATATATATACAACGGCAACGAGTGTTGCACGCAAAAAGCTCAACTAAAAGCTTTGCTCAGATCAATCAGTTCAGTTTTTAGCTCGCTGCTCTCACGGCGCGCTCAGCGTGCAACTTGATTTGTTTTTAATGTTATTTTAATGCTTATTTTAACTTTAACGCCTGCTAACATTTAAGTGCAAACACACACACACACACACATGGCAACAATAAGTTCGATAAATTATTCGTATTTTGTAACTGAAAAAAAAAAAAATAAATAAAAAATCAGAACAATTTCGCCGTCAACTTGCCGTTGGAGTGAAACTTGACTAATGTGAGTTGGGTTTCATTCCAAATCCATATTCGACGCAACTTGATGCACTCCGGCTTAGCCAAGTTCCACACCCGACGAAACTTTGGACAAACAAAAATAAGTAAATAAGAATTATAATTTATTACATTCAGTGCTTTTGTCCGTTAATATTAATATTAAATTAAGAAAGCACTACACAAAATAAGAAAAATGCAAATTCATTTATTAAGCTAAATGTTCCCATCAATACGATTGGTCAAAAACAAATCAAAATCAATAACAGACACTGATAAGTCTGTCTATTTAAATTTGATTGGTGTACTTCAGCGCACCAAGCAGAGATTCTCTCCGTCTGTCTGCAATGAATTCTTATTTATACATATTTCTTAAGCTCATCATAGATCGCCAGGACAAGAGCGCCGCCCGTGCCGCGAATAATGTTTGAGAAGGCTCCCTTAAAGAAGGCGGGAATGCCTTCCTGCTTCGCAATTACCATCCAACAGTGGGCGGTATTCTTGTACACCATTTCCGATTTCCTCAGGCCCGACTGCATCATCATGCGACGCCGCACCGTGTCGAACGGATAGGACGCAATGCCGGCAATTGTGGTCACCACCTGGGCAATGCCCCAACTGACATAGAACGGTGTATTCTTTGGATTTGGCAAATGGTCGCGACACGTATCATAAAATCCAAAGTAAGCAGCTCGATAGATGATAATTCCCTGCACCGACACAATAAAGCCACGATATAGGCCAATCAGTCCATCCGATTTGACAACCTTCCGGAGGCAGTCGATCAGTCCGCTGAACTCTCGCTGGCCGCCTTTGCCCACATCCGCCGCCAAACTGAAAGTTGTACAATTTAAATGATAATTTTAAATATTCAATAAATCTTGATCGATAACTCAAAATAAGAGCACTTTTCATTCGTTTAATTTGAATTTTATACGATAAAATAAAAACAATTTTTACGTAGCGCGTAACGTGGTAAATCAAATAGATAAGATAACGTAGAAGGTGGAGAAATACTCCAAAATATAAAATATGGATACGGATTGCTGCTAGCTACTGCTGTTAAATATGATCTTGGATTTGATATTCACACTTACCGCGTACGCGCAAAGTCGAGTGGATAGACAAAGCATAAAGAGGTTGCACCGGCAGCGCCGCCGGATGCCAAGTTGCCCATAAAATGACGCCAGAACTGCTTCTTTTTGTCGACGCCACCCAAAAATATCTAATAAATAATAATAATAATAAAGATAATGAATTTAACGAGCCCAGACAAGCACCAACCGATTTGTAAACATCCTTGAAGGCAAAGTTTAGTGCCTGTGTGGGAAAGTATCGAATAACATTGGCCAAATTGCCGCGCCACAGCGAGGAGAAGCCCTGCTCCCTCGGTATGCGAACGAAGCAGTCGATGATGCCCTTATAGCGCTGATCCGTTGGTATCTGCTTCGATACCTCCTGCACCTGAAGAATCAGCTTGACGCGCTCAATGGGTGCCACCGCTGTTTTGGCAATGGCAGCCGACACGCCGCCCATCATAAAGTCAATTAAAAATGACTTCAAATCGCCGCCAGGTCTCATGCCGCCTCCTTCATCACCCATGTTGTCGAATTGGCTTGACTTACTTTGTACTTGAATGTGTTTATCTCCTTAATTGGGTTCTATCAAGTGTTCTAACCTTTACACAGTATATGTAGCGTCCAAAGAACAAAATTTTTCTAATATTCTCCCAAAAAAAATCTGAAATTTAAATAAATCCAGCTAGGTGTGACTAGTATCGATTTGGAATTTCAACTAAATGTTAATCATACAAACAATAACAAATGTCTACGACTACTGGGATGGATATACAAACCTTATCACACTTGAAACTGTCGGCTTTGCACGAGTGTTTTTTATACCATGTTTTGCATTTTGATGAAAACCATCAGACCAAAGATGTAAAAAGAACGGGAACATGCCGAATTCAATGCGTTTAATACACCGAAAGACGAATCTATCAGTTTCCGCTGATTGCAGCTGTTGGGGTTAGGTTAGGTCGATAACCGATGAAACACATGCCGATTTCATATTTCGATATCGATAAGTTTTCAAAAATAATGAAGGTTAAGCGACGATCGGACAAAGGAGTAAAGCTTATTGTTGTTTCCTTATAGCAATTGGAAATGGAAATTGCTTTTCATTTTGCGGGCGACAAATAAAACACAATTGGTCTACTATTTTTATCAATTTTTATATTTTTAAACCAACCGTAGGTTGATTTTGTTGGTTTGTTGTTTTTGCAGAGGCTCAAGAGAAATGTGTTGGAATTATTTCATTTGCAATGCGCACTCTATGTTTCAACATACATTTGTGTTTTGCAAAAGGGATGCGCGGCTCGAGTAGTTTTGTGGGAAATGGATCAACTTGTTAAAAACATCCACGCCCTGCCCGCAACCGACCCACCAGCACCACCAACTGTCGAACTTAACAAGAATACTATCTTATAAATAATTATATATGTATGTCTAGAATGTTCGTCCGGTTCTTTTGTTTTTTTCTTCCTCATTCCTCATTTGCTATCTGTGTGTGTGGGGGGGGGGGGGGGGGGGGGTGTGTTGGTCTGTCCATGTTTTGGATGTTTTCGCTTCGTTTCTCCATTATCCTCTCGTTTTGCTCCTTTTGCTGGTGTTGTTATTGTTTGTTTGCTTGTTGCCGTTGTCTGTTATCTGGCCACCGATCGATGTTGTTTTTTGTAGTTGTTGTTGTTGTTGCTATTTTATGCAAGTGCAATTAAATTATATTCCAGTTATTATATATAATATAATTTCGTAATTATATTGGGTTATTATTGTTGGGTGTTTGTTTCATTGCTGTTCTTGTTGCTGTTGTTGTTTACAATTTATATAATATAATTAGCTGGTAGTGGTTTGTTGTTGTTTTGTTGTTGATTTAATTTTTGTTTTTCTTGTTGTTTGAATAATTTAATAATTTAATTTACAAGACCTTCTTGATCTCATCGTACAACACAAGCACGAAAGCACCGCCAGTGCCTCTGAGAATGTTGGAGAAGGCGCCCTTGAAGAAGGCACCGGTACCTTCCTGCTTGGCAATGGTGCCCCAGCAGTGGATTGTGTTCTTGTAGATGATCTCGGTTGCCTTGCGGCCAGACTGCATCATCATGCGACGACGCACAGTATCGAATGGATAGGACACAATACCAGCAACAGTTGTAACAGCCTGAGCGATGGCCCAGCTGATGTAGATGGGTGTGTTCTTGGGATCGGGCAACATGCCGCGAGCGGTATCGTAGAAGCCAAAGTATGCGGCACGATAGATGATGATGCCCTGCACGGAAACGCCGAAGCCACGGTACAAGCCAACAAGGCCATCACTCTTGAAGATCTTGGTCAAGCAGTTGCCCAGGCCGGTGAACTCGCGAGCACCACCCTTGCCAGTATCAGCAGCCAAGCTAAAAGATATTAATATGTATAAATGGCGATTAAGACGAGATCGATACATGAGGTAACCATTATTAGGCATATAATGAAACTTACCGAGTACGAGCAAAGTCCAATGGGTAGACAAAGCAGAGAGATGTAGCACCAGCGGCACCACCGGAGGCCAAGTTGCCCATGAAGTAACGCCAGAACTGGGTGTTCTTGTCAACACCACCCAAGAAGACCTACAAACAAAACAATAACCACACACACACATAAATACACATCCGCGTTTCGATTATCATCTAGGAGCGAGATGATTGAGACGATGCTCACCTGCTTGTACTTGTCCTTGAAGGCAAAGTTAAGAGCCTGAGTTGGGAAATATCTAATAACGTTGGCCAAGTTACCGCGCCAGTATGAACCAAAACCCTGTTCTTTTGGAATGCGGATAAAGCAATCAACCATACCCTTGTATTGCTGATCGGGCGAGATTTGTTTCGAGATGTGCTGAACCTGCAGGAGCAGTTTCACACGCTCGATGGGTGCGACGGCAGTCTTTGAGACAGCTGCGGAAATACCACCGGCAGCGAAGTCCTTGACGAATCCCATAGCATCGAAATCCTTGCCCATTTTGCTGTATTAAAATTTCAAGTCACAAATTATAATACTTGTTCTTCCTCATCTGTATCTTCGTTCGTCTTGTTTATCATTTTCATATCAGTCAGAGTCTTCAGCAATTTTGATGATTATGATTATGAGTGTTGTGCATTCTTGACATTTGCTTGCATAATGTTAATTGTTATGTATTAATCACGTTTCACTTTCCACACAATACACAATATAAATAAAATGTATAGAAAATGAGTCACCAAAGCCAAATGAAAACAGATTACAGATTATTACAGGCACAGATGATATTAGTTTGTTAAATGAAAAACGACGTTCGGCGGCGGCCAACTTAAAAAACAATCGATCGCCCGTTGGTAACCAGTCAATCGATGTCGCTTATGCACTTATCGAGTAATGCAGGCGGATAATCGAACAGTTATACAACGTGCGATGAGCTTTTCAAGTTTAAAGCTGCTTTACGCGGCGTTTTGTGCAAAATGCAAGCAGAAGGGGTTAAATGAAATGAAGGATGCTTAAAGTAGGTTAACTTATACAATAAAATAATATAACTTTAGCCATGCAGATGAATTGTTAATATTAAATCAAAATAAATGTAAACAAGACCGGCAGTAAGCCGGCATTAATTAGAAACAAGGAGAGCCAGACAAGAGCTTTTTTTTTGGTATCAGCATTTGAAATTTGAAGCTTCGATCCGAATTCAAATGTGTTCGTTACTTATACATGTACATATTAAATATATATATATATAAACATATATATATATATATATATATATATATATATTTTTAAAGAGCGACTGACTCAAGCGGAGCCGTTGCCAAGCGGCTGGCTTCGACTTGGTGCTCTCAGCGCCGACAAAACTGGTTTGCGGTTTTATTTCTGTTTGTTTATGAATCAGTTTCGGAATTGAAACCCCCCAACACGTGGCGCATTAACAAGTAGTCACTTCACTTTATGCATTTATGTAAACAAGCAGCAATCAGTAACTGGATGTGAATGTAAACCGAATCAGCTCAGTTCGAACCAGTATCAATAAAGGCTAATAAATGCTGCTTACTCTTATTTAAGGGAGAGAGAACAACTTTAATTGAAACAACACACTGTTAATGGTTACAAATTACTATTGTAACAGTTATTGTATTGTAACAGTTTACGTATATGTGTACACATTGCATAATTTAATCGCTTGTATAACATTGTAGATGGCGCTTTCAATATAAATCAGATGTCACAGAACACAGCAGCAGCGACACAAACACACACACACATGCATATTGCATATGTTCTCGCAAGTGACATTGACCAAATAAGAGAGAGCTTTCTTTTGATTCGGTTTTGTTAATTTTAGAATTCAAGTGTACCAACAAAATAGCTTGCATGGCCAAGACTGTTCTCATTGCTTTTTTCTTTTTTTTTTTTTTGCCATGAATGTGAATGTACAAAATTAAATTAGACGCCCCAGCAGAGTCTAGGCCGCTTTTCATTGACCATCGAACACACACACATACACGGAATTTATGTAACACTTGGCCACACAGCACAGCCAAAGAGAGATAGAGAGAAAGAGAGGCACACTTAAGAGTGAGCTAGTGTGCGAGAGAACTTTTATTGAGTGCAGCCGCAAACAATTATAAAAGAGCGTTGGTTGCCCTTGTTATCTAATCTCCAGTGTGGCTGCCGATTGAAAGAGCTTTTGCAAAGAGAGCACGCGCGACCGTGATGTAACAGTTACAATAACTGGACACATTAGAAAAAAATTCTAGTAGAGGAAGGGAAAATATCAACTGAACGAAAGCTGTGCACGTGGAACAATTCCTTTGGTCTGAATTTTGTGTTTTCTTTGCACTGTTATTTAGCTATGATGATGATGATTGAGGTGTGATAGCAGCTCATTATTGTCGATTACATAACTGTCACCAGAAAACAAAAATTTTTAAATTGTTTAACTGAATCATATTCAATTGAACACAAAAACGCATTTGTTGTTGTCGTTTTTTAGTTTCTCAGTGAATTTAAATGTTTATGTAACAATAAAAAAAATGGTCCCATTAGCATGTAGAAAAAAAAAAGGTTAACCACTAATCATTGCTTTTAGCTGTTATTGCTATTTAGTTATTGTTATTGATGTTGATTTAAGATGCTTATGCACAACTGAGTAGTACACTAATTGTTTTGTAATACGTACAATCTGTTTGTGTTTGAATATCACAGCACCGACAAAAAAAAATTAATTTATCCTTATTCCTCGCGAAGGTAGAGGTCTGAACCGGACGGCAACTGAATTGCTTGTGAACAACACCGAACAGCAAAAGCGGCCAACTAGCCTGGCGCTGCGCTGCGGCGGTCAGCTGCTCTGCCTCTGCTGGCAGAAGCGAATTCAAGTTCAGGTGCTCACGCGTCACAGTCGCAGCGCAACAGTTGCGACAGAGAGAGAGAGAGAGAGATACCGCATAGTCTAACGGTAACAAAAGCGTTGGCAACAGACGACAGAAACATGTACAAGAGGAAGTAACTGCACGTGTGCGCACCAAGAAAACCAACACAGGCAAATAATGGAGAGAGGCAGAGAGTGAGAATAGATCGGTGCCTCCTTATCATCTTGCCTATATGTATATATGCATATGTATATATGAATTCTATGCCAATCATCACATTGCATAACACGGCTAGCTGTTCTTCTTAATCAGTTCACTTGCTACTCACACTTGCAAGGCAAAAAGTGTTGGGCTGGGCGTTGATAGGAAAAGGAAGTGGGATTACAATGGTCATCTGTGTTAGCCATATATATATATATATATATATATATTTATATACATATGCTAATATTGTTTGCACATTTAAATTTCGTTTGATTGTTTTTCATTTACCCCTTTCGAGGTTTGGCAGCGCCACCAAAAAATATTTGCTTGCCAAAATTGTAAACTTTCACTCAGTTGGCAACGCGCCGATATCATCCGCAGTAGCAGTAGAAACAGCAGCGTTGACGCCCGCGTCAACAGCATAGCATGTGACTTGTGGAAAATTTGACGCATGTGCTGTGCCATATTTCTCTCTCCCGCTCTCTGGCAAGCTCTCGCTCAAATACAAATATAATTGAGCAACTGATACGTCACAGGGCATTTTTTGGCAGAGCAAAGAGAGCAGCGCACTTGAAAGTGCGTATTGCGATTAGATAAACGCCTTAACTAATACAGATATTTTATATAAGCAGTTTTCAAGGCCTCCTTTTCTTATCGGCGACAATTACATAAAAAATGAACGTCCAGCGTTCGTCTACGGAGTGATTAATGAAATAGCTGCTAATCTGTGACACTGTTGCAGTAGCAGCGAGATAAATGCTGGCAGCGCGCCAAAATGCAATATACACAAATTGTTTGGATTATTTTAAGTAAATGGGTCCAAGTGCGCAACACCTGCAGTAAATCAGTTCAATGGCTTAAGGTGCGACAAACAACAAGGTTATATTGTCAAGCATTGTCAGACAATAAACGGCCACACTTATGTACAACGCCAGACGTGCAAATATAATCAATAAACGGGAGATTATAATAAATAGGATTATCTAAATAAGATCGCTGTCGCATCATCATAAAGGGCGGCGTTTTGCTTGCTTGCTTATCGCTTTCGCCAATTCAATCAGTTGCCAACTCGTAAAGGGTCATATTAGTTACATAAAATTCGCAATTTCACAACACTAAAATAGGACGACTAACTGCACACAACGCTGTTATGCGTGCTTTAAAATCCGTTATGAAATGAATCTGTACAAAAAAATCGGCATGCGGCATTTATTTACATGGCGCGTTGATTCCTGAATCGCTGACATCACAAAGAGCATCAGCAGCGTCTTCAATTGTGAGTGTTTGTCTAGCAACCGGTTCTGTTTTTTTTTTGCAAACATTTGCAATGAAACAGGTAAAAAGTTAGAAAATCTTTCGGATTTAAAAAACGACAACAATAAAGCGGTCATTCGTGCAAAGAATGAAAGCTTCGCTCTTAGAAAGTTCAGAAATAAGAGAATTGTGGAAGAAATAACACATTGGACTCATCACACACATGTACACAAACATTGAGACGCAGCGTATCTTGCGCGTGTAAATGGCGCATCGTGCGAGTGAAAGAGAGAGCACGATAGCCACATGGATTTTATATGCATGTATATGTGTAATATGCATGTGTGCCGCTTTTCTAGCCGCAATAGTCAGTTTTAATAAAAAAAAAATAGTGCAAATTTTATTTTACAATGCACAATACACACATAAAAAATTAGATGTAATACAAAAGCAGCTGTCACTTTTTTTATATGCATCTGTGTGTGTGTATGACTACGCTGCTTGTGTGGCACCGTATTTTATTGTGCCTGCTTTCAATTTTTTCTTGCGAAAATTTTATAGGTTAGAACTCGTGAGTGTTCTTAATACATTGCATTGCAGGTGTTGGTGTAATGAAAATAGGACACGGACACGAACACGGACGACTCGTTTACCTTGTGACTGTTATAGACGATGAATCTCTTTGAACAGCGTTGCTTTAGCATGCGAATTATTCTTTTTTTTGTGGTTATGTAAGCACAATTTATGCAGCAAAAAAAATTATATATACATATATATATATATATATATGTACATGTTTCTATTGGCGGAAAGGCGCTTAGCTACATTAAACAGTTAGATTTATACACCGGAATATGAAAGCAACACCGACACATAAAAAAAAAGTACCACATTACATAACTTAAATCTACTGCAAGGTGAACGTAAAAAAAATTCAATGGCAAATTTATGATGCACTGTCCGTTTTTGAGGTAGCTCTCAGCCAAAAAAAAATATAAAGAGTTGTATAAAAGAAAATCACAATACCTTTAGTTATTAAACTTCTTACAAAAGTCACAGAATAAAAACTTCTTTTGCAGAAATGTAATTTCCCACTTGGCGTCGAAATTTGCCGCGTGCTCACTTAACGACCGTAAATCGTAAAGTGTTCGCAAAACGTGAACAGATTGTCAAACTATCGAGACGCTTGCATTAGCAAAAAATCGTTTTTATTAAGCAGCTATCGATAATGCAAGTCACCATCGTGATCGGGTAAAAAAAAAGTAATATCAATATCGTTATTAGGTTGAACTGTTAAGAATTACCTGCGTAGTTAAGCGCTTTGCTATTGTAAGTACAACTATGGAACCAAAAGTAATAATAACAAAAAACACTACGAATAAAGTTATAATAAAAGGTATCGGTATATTGTGCGGTCACACTTTCTATTGCTCGAAGTTCAAATAACAGGTATCGATATGTAAATTCAGTGTAGTTTTGACATTTAGTATTTCTTTTTTTGTCACTATAAAACACTTAATAGAAAAGTTGGGAAAACGTGCGAGTTCGTGACTATTTTGCTACGCTTTGGCAAATGAAAATCGTAATTAAAATTTAATATTTTCTTGCATATTAGAATATCATGTCTGGACGTGAGGGTGGAAAAAAGAAGCCATTGAAGGCGCCCAAGAAGGAAGGCAAGGAGATGGACGAAGACGAAATGGCATTCAAGCAGAAGCAAAAGGAACAACAAAAGGCGCTCGAAGCTGCCAAGCAGCAAGCTTCCAAAAAGGGACCACTCGTGGGTGGAGGCATCAAGAAATCGGGCAAGAAATAGAAATGAACGCACATGAAGACGGAAAAATCATTTTGGAGAGCTTTGTTTGTTTGCCAGCACACCAACAAACGAAAACCATGCAATTTTATTTGCCAAATTCAGTTTGCGTCCAATATTAAGTGACAAAAATTGACTGTTTATCAATTCATGTTTGAACAATTCATTTCTCCGTTTATACTTACGATTTAATACAAATAGCAGATTAAATATTGTAATACAACGATCCGGCGTTTTTTTTAAATATCAATACATGTATATCTTTTAATATACTTTCAATGACCATTTCTTTATTCAAACTTTAAAACAAAATGACACGTTTTGTTTGATCAAGAAATCGAATTTAAACAAATATTTCAACTCTTGTGATACTACAATTATAATTTGAATGAAATGCAATAACAAAATAATATACATAAGTTTGAATGATAAACATTTAAAAACGATAGAAAATTTAACCTTTTAATTTTTTCAATTTATTTTTTTTTCATAAGTGATGGTTGTCACCGTTGCAAGTGTATAATAGAAGGGTACTCAAAGATCTCCCCCAAATGGAAAGCTGGCCTGTGTGCCCGGCAGCTGCACCGACTTGGAGGCCACTTGACAGGCGGCTGCAATGTGAACGGTGAGCGCTTCTTTGGGATAGCGGGCCAGGTTGTGGGCCAAGGCGCCAATGAAGGCATCGCCGGCGCCCGTCGTATCCACAACCTTCTCGGGCGGCACATGTGGCGCTGGCACATGCTCGCATTGCGTCTGCTTTGTGCCACAGACTGCGCCCAGTTTTCCCAGCGTTATGATCACCCCATTGGCGCCCATTTCGATGAGGCGTTCTACTGCCGCATTTGCCTCTCTGACAAGATACAAGAAAAGTCAGTTAGAAACAAGTCAATGGAGCGCGATTATTTCGTATTCACCCGACGCTGTTGATGCTCTGCATGCCGGTCATGAGTGCCGCCTCGGTTTCGTTGACACATAGAATGGTCGACAGTTGGAGCAGTTCCCCTGGCGTCTCCTCCAGTGCTGGTGCCGCATTCACTATGGAAATGCCCTTGAATTGACGCAAAGCATGAAGTGTCGCTTCAATGGGCGTTTCCAGCTGGCAGACAAGCACCTTGGCTTGGTCAAAGAACTGGGCTGCAGCTGTGACATCACTGGCGTTGAGTGCATTGTTGGCACCAACGACAATGATTATGTTATTCTCGCCTTCGTCGGAAACAGCGATTTGGGCAATGCCCGTCGTTTGGTTTGGCAGCGGCTGCACATGCTCCACGTTAACGTACTCGGCGCGTAGCTGGCGCAGATAGTCCTGCCCAAAGCTATCATCGCCCAGTTTGGCAATGAGTGCTGTGTGCGAACCCAATCGGGCAGCGGCGACGCACTGATTGGCGCCTTTGCCACCGAATCCGGTTTGGAATTTGTGGCCATGCAGCGTTTCGCCTGCCTTCGGCAGGCGGGGCGTGTAACTATAGAGAAGAGAGGGGGGAATGGGTTGAGGTGATTAGTCAATACAAAGTCAAATCTCTTACCAGATGAAATCTATAATGGCCGAGCCAAAGACTAGCACCTCCGGCGACTCGCTCATTTTGCGTTTTGTTTGTAATATATTTTAGTGTGCGCTTATCTTATGTAGATAATTCGCAAAAAGTTGAAGTGCAGTGCCGGCGGCTTATCAACAGCAACAGCAACTGATGCCATTATGTGTGTGTTCTTTTTGCCTTGCACCACATGCCGCCCTCCGGGGAGAATCTGTGTGCGTTGCGTTGGTCAAATGTGACGTCAACGCAGCAGAGTTGTACCAATAGTATCGCTTATAAAATGCTTAACTATATATATAATTTCGTAAAACTATTAAAATAAATATTCAATGGTATTTTAACAAAATATTTGATTGCTAATCAAATCGAGTATTTCTTTTGAAAATAACCGTTTTTCATTTTTGTAAATATATCGATGAGTGTGTGTGTGCACTATCGATATTTGAAGTATCGTTAAAAGGTGCAACAAGTGCCAACAATCCGTTATAAATAAACAAGGCAGAGTTTTGACAAAAGTTTTCGCTAATAAACAAATATGTCGTCGTTGCTAAGACAACTCACTAACACAAGCAGACTGCCAGCCAGACTAAGTGGTAAGTGTAATTAACTGCAAATGATGTCTGAGGATAATCACTGAGGTTAATCGAGAGTCGACCAACTAACCGGTTCAAAGTCCGATTCTGTTCGTTTGGCCGACAGTCTAGTGTTAAACCTTGGACAGTTAATTGAACCTCTATTGCAGTCATGCAGCCTCATCGCAACAATACTAGTGGCCACAGACAACCTGCGGCCAATGCAACTGGACATTTCAAAAGTCTGGCCATTAGTTCGCCCAAACCTTTCGTTTTCCATGTCGAACTGAATCGACCCAAGAAGCTCAATGCTATCAGCAGGGAAATGTGGATGTAAGTGCTATCTTTGCCTGTATATTATCATATTACTTATATTATTTGTATGTGTGCGCAGTGAGATCAAAGACTGCTTCGAAGCGCTGGCCATCAATCCCGATTGTCGCGCCATTGTACTGTCTGCTGCTGGCAAGCATTTCTGTGCGGGCATCGATCTGTCGTCCATGATGAGCATGGGCGAACAGATGGGCGAGTATGATGATGTCGCACGCAAGGGCGTTATTCTCGAGCGTACCATCAAACTGTATCAGGATTCAATAAGCTCCGTCGAACGTTGCCCCAAGCCTGTGATCATGGCGGTGCATCAGGCGTGCATTGGCGCTGGCGTTGATCTGATTACTGCCGCCGACATACGCTACAGCACTCAGGATGCATTCTTTCAGGTGAAGGAGGTGGACATTGGCATGGCCGCCGATGTCGGTTCGCTGCAGCGTCTGCCAAAAGCGATTGGCAGCCAGTCCCTGGCACGCGAACTCTGCTTTACCGGACGCCGTTTCGAGGCGGCCGAGGCGGAGCGCAGCGGCCTGGTCAGTCGAACCTTTGTCGACAAGGACGCCCTGCTCGCTGGTGCTCTGGCTCTGGCCGAAGATATTGCCGGCAAGAGTCCCATTGCCATCCAGACAACCAAGGAGAGCATGGTCTACTCCCTCGAGCACACCAATCAAGAAGGACTCGATCACATTGTGAGTAATCGAATAGTATTTGAATTAAATTTAAATAATAGATACACAAGTGCTTGTGGTCAACAGATGTGTAGGGTATATGTTAGTCGACCAGATCACATCTTGAATTTCTTACAAACCTTTTATTATTTACCCCTTGCAGCGTATTATCAACAAGCTGCATTTGCAGTCGGAGGACTTTGCCCAAGCGGTTGCCGCTCAGCTGACCAAGGATGAGAAGCCCGTGTTTGCCAAACTTTAAGAGATTAATTCGGTTTCAGTTGTGTAAACTTGAACGAATCAAATGTAATTTCATTTTATTTGCATTTCATATCCACATTATATATCAAACATCTAACTAGATTGGCCCAGTCGCTGCTTGGGAGCTGTTATCGTCTTTTTGATCACATCTATTCCGAAAATTCTATGCTAGCTTTAATTATTAATTATGACTAGGAATTTGGTAGGCCGACGGATGAGGGTACTCTACTTGAAGAGACCTTCGATTGTGCGACGCTCCTTGCAACAGGCGGCGGTCAGCACCTCAATTTGGCCACGCTCATTGATCAGTATATCGTCCTCGATGCGTATGCCAATGCCACGGAACTCGGCCGGCACATCTGTGCGATTCTCATCAATGTAGATGCCCGGCTCCACGGTGAAGACCATGCCCGGCTGGAGGCGTATATTGCGCGGCACATGCGGCGTATCGTGCACATCCATGCCCAAATAGTGGGACACATGATGCGGACAGAACTTGTAGCCGAGCGTTGCCAGCTCCTTGATCCCACTGACATGCTTGCCCACCAGACCGATTTCCTGCAGATATTTCCCCAGCTTGAAGCATGTTGTCTCAAACAATTGATCCAGTGTCTCTCCACCAGGTTGCATAATCAGCTCTGCGAAAAACAAACAAGAGATTAGCTGATCATACAGTGCATCACTCAATCAATCATTCAGTTAGTCAGTCTATCGAGCTGCTCACCAATTGCCTCCTTTTGCAGCTGCTCCATCATGTCGTAGAGGGTGCGCTGTGGCTCAGTGAACTGTCCACTGATCGGCCAGGTGCGTGTTATGTCGCTGGTATAGCCACCGTATTCACAGCCGGCATCCATGAGGAGGAGCTCCTGCGGCTGCAGCAGCTGTGTGTTATTCACATAGTGTATAACGGTGGCATTCTTGCCAGCAGCAACCACCGGCGGATAGGCCAAATAGCTGGCGTCGCGCATGCGGCACTTAAAGTCTATGGCGGCATACAGCTGATGCTCCGACTGACCTGGCCGCGTCTCGGCAATGACCTCGTTGAAGGCCTGCGAAGCAATGGAGCAGGTGCGTCGCATCAGTTGCATCTCGGCGGGCGATTTAATCAGCCGCATGTTCTCCACGAATGTGTGAAGGGGCAGCAGTTGGGTGCGCTCTGCATTGCACACCTGGAGCATGGCATCCGTCACATTGGGCTGCTCCGATTGTTTCAGATCGAACCACAAATGCGGCTTTAGCTGGGTGAAACGTGTCGCGAGCATCTTGTGGAAACTGTCGATGGGATACGCCTCTTGGACGCCAAACAATTGGACGGCATAGTCGGGACCTGTGCGTGGACCATCCCATAGTTCCGCATACGGATCCTTGGGTCGCATGAAGAGCGTCGACTGCACAACGTCTAATTCATCAATGGTTAGCAATAGGATCGAGTCCGGTTCCAGGCAACCGGTGAGATAGTAAAAGTCAGAGCTTTGACGGAACACATACGGTATCTTTCCACTCATATACTTCTTGGCCGCTGCTCCAATCACCAGCTGTAATTAGCCATGTGTTTTTTAGTGGTTTTACACAGTCCACCATTTCTCCCCTGCCCGGCTTACCATGTGCGATTTGGAGTTGCTGCCACCGTTGAATTTGTCGCCAAAACTTTCAGCATAGGCGCGCAGGCTGTGCATGAGTTGGGTGCGACGCGTTTGAAATTCGGTTGGCTCGATGCCCGGCACCAGCTCGTGCGGCCTTATCAGATGTGGATGTGTTGCGCTCGTTGGCTGGCCCAACAAACGCGATCCGCTCTTGAGCGTATCCACCACAGGCTCGGCGGTTAGCTGCGCCTTGCACATCCGCCGCGACGAGCATGTGGAGAATTTGGGGTTTGTGGCCAGAGCGCGTAGCAGGCGGAAACGTGGCATGCGCTTTAGCGCAATCATGGCGGGATTTGGTTTCTAGTCCGTGTTTTAAAAAGTACGTTTAATCTCGGCCCAACTCACTGATTTGGCACATGGAGATGAAGTAACTGATGAAAACAAAACATTTGCCGCTTCGCTTGCCAAGTGCTGGCACAGAAAATCATCGCCAGCCAGCTTCGACTTATCGATGTTTTCGTGCCTTTAGATCCCATGTATCGATATCGATGCGATAGATTGTGTTCACTTGGCTTGTAAATAATAAATAATAAAATAAAAGCAATAAACCTGATGGTCATTTATCATTTAATGCATGTACCCATATGCTTGAAATCGAATTTTCAATTATGCAAACGATTTGAATTATTTCAATGTTCCAATTGAATAATGCAAACGATGTATCGATGACAAATTTGTTATTTGTGTATCCTTTAACAGTTAATTTATTGACAGCACGCCAACATAAATGCAACAAACGCAAGTTGCACATCCAGCAGCTATGGCGAATGAGGTAAGTGGCCTGCGAATTTATTTCATATTTACATCTGTGCTTTACGTGCCTGCCAATGCGAAACATTGATCACCCGTAGACGAATGTGTTCCGTTTGCCGGTGGACGCGGAGTCGATACGGTTCAATGATTGGACGATCAGCTATGAGAAGTCGCACATATTGAAGAGCATGTGCCATTTGGGCAGCGACAAGTGCTGCGATAAGAACGATGCCAATCGCTGCGAGCTCTGCAATTATCAACATTCGCTGGAGTTGCCACATTTGCCGGACATGGTGTTCCACAAGAATAAGCTGGTGCTCCAGCACAAGGATGGCGCTCTTATGGAATTCAAGCCCATGGATGCACTCGCCCTGGTTGCCAACGGCAAACAGGCTGAAGAAATGGAAGTCGCCTGCGCTCAGGAATGGCGCGAAACACGGTAAGCAAATCTTTCTCCACCATCTCCATTTGCAAACCCTCTCTATCTCTATCTACCCTGCCTTTTATCTTCGCAGAGCGGAGCAGAATATGGAGCAAAAATACAAGCCATTCGATTGGACATTCACATCCACATATCAGGGCACGCTGAACGATAAGTTTCGCACAGAGTCCACTACTCAGTCGCTGAACAAGATGAAGCTGATGCAGCGCGAGAATATTCTATTCTATCATGATCTCACACTCTACGAGGATGAGCTGCACGATCACGGCATCTCGGCGCTGAGCGTTCGGATTGTGAGTAGCTAGCATCCAATAAGCATCTGATATTTATACACTTGGAGAGTGTATTATTATCTGGTCATAAAAATATGTAACCCCTTCAAATAGTAGACGCTCCAAACTGTCTGTCTGTTTGCTTGCTCTCTTCTATTCCCTTTTGTAAAGATTGGTATTGCTTATTCTTTTGCACCTGCAGCGAGTGATGCCCTCCGGTTTCTTTGTGCTGTTGCGTCACTTTCTGCGCATCGATGATGTGCTTATCCGGATGCACGACACACGTTACCACTGCGAGATTGAGAATGACTACATACTCAAGGAGTACATTCACCGCGAAGCACCCTGCTCCGCATTATTACAGGTACTCCGGCTAAGCTTAATGTGTAAATTGAGAAAACGTATAATCGATTCTCTCTTTGTTTAGTCACCATCTAGCTTATGGACGAATCCCGACGAAATACAAAACTTTCTGCCAGTAAAATCCAAGGAGTTGCACAAGCTGTTCTTTGAATAGTTTTACTTGTAGTATTTACAAAGTAAATAAATTGTGGGACCCCCAGTTCCCATAATATTAAGGCGCTCAGGTCCATGTATTCCATGTATTGTGTGTACCAATTAAATTTTAAAATATGTCAGCGAATACATTTTTTGGCACAACAGTGCAACTGCTAAATACGATGTTTATTAAAAGCACTATTCGAATTGCGTTAATAAGTTTCCAATTCATTGTTTAAACTTTTCAATAGCTCAGCTCTATCTTCGGTATCAGAATATATATAATGCCAAATGTCAATTTTTGTGCGAGCCAATTCATATTGGACTTTTATGTATGCACGTATTTATTAATTTATTTTTATTTATTGGCACAACTGTGCGCATTAGTAGACATTAAAAGCAAGATTCTTTAAAAGCAACTACAATACTATAATTTCGATAAAATGTTAGTAGATCATCACCAGATTTAGGCAGCGCCCAACAGAGCAACCAGAGCCGCCCTGTAATCTCCAGAAGTCTCCGCCTGCAATAGATCACAAATGGGACACAATTAGCAGTGGGTCAAGTGAGAAGGTGGAGTGGGTGGGGTTGTGTAGATAAAGGAATGCATTGGCAAAGAAATTTTGGGAATTCCACAAACATGCAGAAACTGAAGACAAACCAATATGAAAATGCCGAATATCAATAGGAATACGAATACGAATACGACTACGAATATCAATACTTACGTCCTAGTACCAAATACAACAATAACACAAGCATAGCAAGGACACACAAAGGACACGCACGGAGGACAACACACCAACCGCGACGTAAACAATTGTACGGAGGAGTGTAGAGTTTTGGGATCAATACCGAAAGCAAAAAATGTGGATGGAAAATGCATTACTTAATACGGTTAAAGACTAAAGTTGGTCGCGAAATCGATTTTGAGTCACTTACCACGATGGCGCTGAGGAGAGTGCGATTATAGATGCGCTCGAACTCATCCTTGATCGTCTCCAAATCGATCTCCGAGCGGCTGACAATAATGCGTATGAGTGTCTTATCATCAGTGCCGGCGCCATTCATTGCCTTGTAAAGGCGGTTAGCGAAAAATGCAGCCGGCGACTGAACGCATTCCACTGGAGTACAGGTAGAGAGAGAGAGAGAGAGAAAGAGAGCGATTGAGTGAAAGAGAACGATATATATATATATTTACATGGGGACTTACCAATGGCCATCATGGCCTCATGCAACTCATCGGCCATTTCATGCTTGATGGCCTGCTCGATGGTTTGGCCGGAGAGCGATTTGTATTCATCGAAAACGAGACGCAGCTGATTGAAGCTGGCATGGGACATGATCCTATTGAAGACACCCTCGTCGGTGCCCAGTTTGGCCTCGCCGGCAGCATATAGCTCTGCGGCCTGTTCCTTGGCCTTTTCGGGATCAACAGGTGTATCCAGGTCATCGCGCACACCGGTCACAATCAGAGTGAGCAGGCGTCGAAAGAAGCCGGACGTTTCGCTGCCCATCTGCTCGGCAAGCGGTCGTTCGTACAGTCTCTCGTAAGTGGCCACAATTTCGTGCATCTGTTCGTTGCTCTTGGTGCACAGTATTTCGACGAGGGTGGCCTCGTTGGTGCCGATGCCGGCCATGGCGCCATGCAGCTGCTTGCACAGATACTCGACGGGCGGCAGCATTAGTGCTATAATCACATCCTCAAATGTGCCGCCCAGTTCACCCTTCAAGTCCTCAATTAGATCCCGATCGAATTCGGACAAATAGGCGGCAATCATCTCCTGACGCTGGGCATTGCTGCGTGTAGCCAGCACATCGATGATCTGCTGCTCATCGGTGCCCAATCCTTGCATGGCCGCACGCAAATCCTGGCTATCGCCGGACGCATCAAAGTTCGTATGCGGCACAATGCACGGTACGGGCTGCAGAAATTAGATGAATTGATTGGTTGGTTGGTTTGTAGGTGGGTGGTGGCAAGCCCATCATCGAAAGAATCGATAAAATTGCATCTATTGCATGTACTCACTTACCTTGTAATCCATTTCTCTTGTTTTTAGTGTTGTGATTTTCTTAATGAGTATAACTGTTGATTGCACCACTTGGCTCTCTTTGGCAATTGGCTCTCTTCGATGCAATTCTATTGCAAAATTGCTATTTAAAGTGAATTCTTGCGTAGCTATCTACGTGTCACTTGCCCGTACCTTTTGCTACTGACGCACGATGACCAAATAAACAATTATCTCTGCCCGCAGTTGTCGTAGTCTCTGCTTCTGTTCTGTTTACCCCTCTTCCAGACAGAGAGAGAGAGAGAGAGAGAGAGACAGAGAGAGAGAGAGAGCTTTTTATGACGAAGCTTTTGATTCGGTTTAACTTCGGCTTTATTCGAAATGGGAATGCATTTGTGCTTATATAATGCGCATGGCATTCGCATGATTCATGTTCAAATACAAATGAGTGTATGAGTATAGCCAATTAATTCATTACTCATATGTGTGTATGTATATAGATATATATATATATATGTGTATATATATTTGTTATCTTTATTAAATCTCGTTAAATAGTTAGATGTTGTCTGTTGCATGAGCTACATATTTTTAAATATACTACATTTAACATGAGGGGGTCGAAAAATTCTTCATTCTTCTAATTCTCAACATGTTCGTTTCATGCACGTGTATGTAAATATCGCATTATATATGTATATATATATATATATATATATATATATGTGTATTTCTGTTCTCATATTTTATTTTATTTATATTATATAAACGTATCTATTTGCTGCTGTTGGGAGAACACAAACAGAGCAAATGAGGTGTTATTTTCAATTTGTTTTCATTTTACTTTTACTTCAATATTAAACAGAAAAAAAGAATACAAATCAGTTCTAATCATACTCATAATATGTATATCGAATAAATTACAATACCAAAGTTGTTCAATTCAGCACGCAGAACATATCGTTTCGTATTTAAACTAAAACCGTTTATAGCTTACATTGCATGCTTTATTTAATCGCTTTTTTTATGTTGTTTTGTTTTTTGTATTTATGTCGAAATTCATTTGATGAATTTCACTTAAATACTAATAATCGACCAGCTAATCGCAGAAACGGGGAGGATTATGCCAACTAGATGTTTACAGTGGTCGCTCAATAATTGAAAAATCAGAAGTAGAAAAAAGGAAATGGTAATCGCTATTTTCAAGTATATAATTAATGGTTATTTCTCTGTTATTATACACGTTTCGACACCTACTTTTTTGTTTGTATATTAAAGCGGCAAATAAATTTGAAGCTTTCCAACTGTCGAGTGACGACTGTAAGCGGAAAATATGCTGTGCATAGACAAATTTGGATCGAACTTGACATTATAAAATTGGCTAACTTAGGTAAATTTAAAAGTTATACAAAACAGAAAACATTACAAAAATTGTATGGTTTTGGGTTCGATTTTTTGTGTTTGCTTTTTTGCGTGGTTTGTCAACTTTTTGGCAGCGAATGCGAATAGCAATAACGATTATTGTTTAGACGAAACGTATCTCGGCTGGAAATGAATCATGCCTGAATGCCCTGGGGTTAAGTTTAGACCTCGTCGTTTTGGTTCATCTTGAGCTCATTGAGTGTCGCATTGAATCGCGACCATTCATCGCGCGACGGCAGCGCCAGATGCTCAGCCACATCGTAGACATACAGTTTGCCGGACTCATCACCGATGGTCACATGCAGTCCGGATGGTGTCCAGGAGACGCGATTGAGCGCTGGCGCACCGTCGACAACGATTGATGCTGTTGGTACTTCGGTGTCCTGATTGAGATTCCATAAATCAAGACGACCGCTACCATCAACAGCAGCAAAAAGGGCGGGATGAACGGGCGACCAGGCGACATCCATCACATAGTCCGAGTTATCCTCAAATGAGTATAGCGGTTTGGTATCCTGCAAACGCAAACATATTAATTAAATGATACCAAGAATCATCACAGAGTAGTCACTCACCTTGAGAGACCAGAGCTTAATGGTCCAATCAATCGATGACGTTAGGAACAGATGACCAAAGTCCGGCGATGATTGATTATAGTGCGTTGAAATGCCGGTTATCGGACCCAAGTGTCGCTCAAATACCTCATTGACGCCCGATCGCAAGCCATGACGCGATGCGGAATAAACATAGCCATCCTCGCTGCCCATAACCAGGCTATTAATCTCATTGGCCGGGAATGCCATGCTTGTGATGGCAATTGCCTTCGACTGGCGCTGTTGCAGTTCGAGCGTATCCTGCGGCTGGGAAAGCATGTCCAGCGACCAGGAGCACAGTTTACCATCCGACGAAATCGAGATGACATTGTGCGCATTTTGTGTGCCAACCATTTGCAGACAGTAAACGGGATGTGTGTGCGCCGCAGCACTGAGTGGTGTACGCTGTATGGGTGTACGTTTCTGGACACGATTATCCCAGAGCACAATCTGACCCGAATAGGTGCCGCCCAATATTAGATTCGGATTGAACTTGGCAAAGCAGGTGGACATCACAGCGCTCTGGCAGTGGAATACATCCTCTGGCGTTTGCTTCTTAAACTTTGTATTCCATACCATAACAACGCCATCCGGTTCATTGGGACTCTCCTCATTGTTGTGATACGAGGCAACGACCAGCTCCGGAAAGTGTGTCGACCAGTCCATGCTCGTTATGCAGCGATTCTTTGACCAGCGCTCATCATAAAATACACGATTCAGCGAGAGACGTGCATGGGATCGTTCATCGTTGGCCTCCTCGTTGTCGCCGCAGCCAATGTAGTCCGTGTAGATGTCCACGTTCTCGGAGAGGGCGCGCTCAATGACGCGACCGGCGCGCAATACGAACCTTTGGAAGTCCTCCGACAAGATGATCATTTGTTTCTGCTCCTCCGACAGTTCCTTGACTGCACAAATCGGATACAAATCGCTTATTATATTATATTGTGTACAATTGTGATAATTTGCATAATTTATATATTATATATTTTTGGTTTAGTTTTCTTTTTTCTTTTTTTTTTTGTTTTCGGCATACTCACCCTCCTTCTTCTCCTCCTGCTCCTTCTTTTGCTCGAGTGGTGTAATGGCCGGCGCCACATCTTTGACCGTGGGCAGTCCGTGGGTGAGATAGCCGGGCGGCAGTTTGGAACTAAAGCCGTGATCGAGATGTGGCAGCGAGCTCTCTTCGTCATCTCCTTGGGCATCAAATGCAAGCACTGTTTAATGTATAAAACTAACACAGCTAGAGGAACATGACAATCGACAGAACAGGAACAATTCTACTTTTTAGTTTTTGATTGACTTTCTTTTTTCTTTTCTTAGCTGCATTTTGTTTTAGTTTCTTTTTTTCTTATAACGGGCGCTTTAACGGTTATTCGTGGCGTTTCTTTTTACACATATAGTTTCTCGTATATTTGGTTTTTGCTTGTTGTCTCTGTCATTCTAGCAAAATTCGTTATTTCCTTTCTTTTTTTGTTTGTTTTGGCTTTGTTAAAGGGGCTTTGTGGGTATGGGTGTGTGTGTGTGTGTTTGTTGTGTAGATTTGTTTTCGCGAAAGTGCGGTTAGGTTAAGGCGCAGTGTTGGGAAAGAGCAAAAGAAATATGGATCGACAAGAGAGAGAGAGAGAGAGAGCGAGAGAGAGAGATAGAGCACAACTCTTGAACTCTTAAAGAGCAGCTCCAACACACCTGTGTGTGGGAGTAGATGGAGAGCGGGCTTTAGCGAAAGAGGAAAATGGATAGAATAGATAAAATAGACGGTGGTCGCTCGAAAGATATCAATTCGACATTGTAGCTGTCCAACTCTTGAATTTCGTTTTCTTTTTGAGAACATTTTTTAATAAATTTAATTTTTTAAATATTTAAGTTTGTTTTGTAGAAAAATAGAATTTTAAGATTGCTATTGTTTTGAAATTAGAATCGTTTCCGCTTACTATTGAGCGACCACAGTATATAATATATACATAAATAGTCAGGGAGATCAGGTGAATGACGGTTAACCGCCAAAAAGAGTAAGACAGTGGGAGAAAGAGAGAAAGAGAGAGAGGGAGACACCCACACTCACGCACATATACTAGTGCAATATCGAAGAGTAAAATGTTTAATAGATATTATACACTAAGTATTTATTTATGTATGGTTTGCGTGTGTGTGCGTGCGTGTGTGTGTGTTCTGTGTTTGTGCGTGTGTGCGAATGTACTAGTTGCTGTTAGTTGTGCTTTCGACTTACACCGTTCAACTTAATACATAAAGCCAATTATAAAACAAAACAAAAAATGATTATTTTTAAAATATAAAAATAACAAATTAATTTTTATCTCATACGCCGTTAATATATGTTTGTATATGTGTGTGTGTGTGTGTGTGTATATATATATATTTATATATATGGATGTACATTTTTATATAGTGTAGCAGCATAAGAGAGATAAAGAGAGAGAAGAATAGAGGTATATTTCAAGTAATATTATAATGTATTGTAGTGAGTATTTGGTAGATATGAACTAGTTTCAATTTTAACACATATGTCTGCAGAACTCTATTAACACTTCCTTTTTTTCGTCTCTAATTTATATTATTGTATAACACATTTTTTTCAGTTTTCTCCACCCAGTTTATAAATTTTTGCGCTTATAATTATGTATGTATGTATTTTATGCTAGAATATATTACAGATTTGTTCTTGTTTCCTTTGTTTTATGTTTATCATTTAACATAATCAGCCAACAGAGTTCGCTTTTTTTTTGTGTGTGCTGTGTTGTGGGTACATTTAACAGTTAACGGTACATTTAAATTAGCCGCCGACAACGCGCTTCGCTTGCTGTGCTTCGTTGAGAGAGTGAGTGAGATGGCGAGAAATAGCGAGCTGGAAATTGCTTGTGTATTGGTGAAATAAAATATAGCAAGAGAGAGGGAGAGGGAGAGAGTGTGTGTGTGTGACAGCCAGTATTGGGCTACATTGTGCGTAAGAAAATGAGAGAGACAGAGAGATAGATAGGTTTAGAAAGTAAAACGTCAACGGCCAAAACAAAGCCAGACAATTCTCAGCTAGCGTAAAATTTCCCCAAAATAAGAAACAGAAGAATTTAGGCTATAATTTCTGAATGAGAGTATTCGGTATTCGAGTCATTTTTTAAGGTTAATTGTTGCACGCAGTTAGCTTAGTTGTTGGCATTGAATGATGTAGATGGGTTTTTGCGACTTTGAGGTTAGAGCACAAATTAATGAAGAAATGGGAGTTATTGTTTTTGTAAAATGAGGCTTGATCCATGCAGGCAGGCAGATTATCACATGGAATTTATTAAGTATTCAGCAAGTAACGGTTATAATCTTCTTAAAGACAGACAGAGGGAGATATAGAGACAGGGAGAGAGAGCGAGAGAGAGAGAGAGAGGGAGACGGTAGGGTAGTGTATTTGTCTGCGTGTGTGTTTGTGTGTGTTTCTAGAGTGTGACAGCCAGCGCGAAGCTTATTATCTTCATTTTCTGTTGTTGTAATTTTTAATTTTTAATTAATTTGATTAATTAAACTTGTGATCAACGCGTTGTAGTTAGAATTTGTACGTTCCTATTTTGCTTCATGTCGATTCCCGTCACTGTTTTCAAAACGCCTTTCGGTTGGGTGTACCTACCTGTGAATTCATCCTCCCACTCTAAACCCGGATTAAGATTGTATTCATCTTGAAGAAATATAAAGAAATAAATATATTGTACATATACATTGTGGTTGTTTGTTGGTTGATTTTGGTGTTTTGTTATTTTTTTTTCTTTTTTTTTTTGTTTTTTTTTTTTCTTGGTTCACTCAAAATCAACGGAAATTAACGCTCGCATCGTGGCCATAACGAACCGCCCTTTGAATTAATCAATTTTTGTTGTTGTTTAAAATAAAGTATTGAAAAAAAAAAATGTTTGAACAAAACGATAAAAAGCAATTGAGTATTATGGATATAAATGTTTCGTGGAGGTGTATCGATGTTATATGACACATCTGGAGTACATATATATTATGCAGATGTAAAACATAAATTATGGTTTTTCGATAAGTATTAGCACACAAGTCGGCCAAAAGGGGCGACCATTCAGATTATAATACAATGTTAAGATTATAACTGATAAATACTAAATTCAATATGTTTATATATTATATAGTATACATGATATTTCTCAGTGCTTATCACATGCATTCGTGTTCAATATAAATGTGTGTGTGTGTTGTGTGTGTGTGTTTTGTGAGTGTGTAGGTGTAGCTTACATTTTGTTTTATACTTAAGATTATAATCAGTAGTTATACTCGATACTTGCGTTGGAAAAGCTGGCTAGGCACATTATAATAATATTAGACATACATATATATATAATATATATATATATATATATATATATGTATGTATAATTTTGGTTATGCTAAAAACAAAAAAGTACGAAGATTAACAAGGCAAACCTCGTCTAATAACTAATACTAGTGCAGAACAGTTAACTGTTATCCGCAAAATTAAAATGCGAGCTTTGTTTTTTTTTTTGTTCTTAAGAAAAGAATATATGTATATAAATATATATATATAAAAAAAAAACTTAAAAAATGTCAACTACTTAAACGAATTAAAAAAAACTTATAAATTGGGTGGAGTTGAACAATTTCATATACATAGTTATAAACGTTTCGTTTATATATGTATATATATATATAAATATATAGACGATAATGCTGACAGAAACTGAATTTCTTTTTTTTTTTTGCATATTATGCTGTCAGAGCGCTACATATAAGTCAATCAATATAATTAGAAACAAAAATCTCCAAATTGTAGTTTCAAATCGTATTAAATCAAATAAGGGAATAATTTGTTTCGGAAAAAAGCAATTTAAGAATTTATATAGATATGTACGGATATTTGGATACAAGTTATCAGTCATAACCAAAGAGCGACAAGCAGTAATACTATAGAATAGAAACTACATACACACAAAACTAACGAGTAAAAAGTAACGAGAGGTTATACGTAGCGAGTAACTACAGCAAGAAATTGAGAGACAGAGATAAATAGAGAGAGAGAGAGAGAAGGCGAGAGCGAGAGATTTTGGGAGATACACATACGTATAGAGAGATAGAGAGAGAATACAAGAGATACATATGCAGCATATCCATATCGATATATAGATGATGGATATATATATATTCTATAGTTTCTACTTGGGATAGGTATTTAAGTAGTTACATACAAAACTCAACAACTACTCACCATAATAATCCGTAGCATGAGCTGCAGTTTTTTTTGCGTGCGTACCAAGAACAGATAAAAGGGGGAAGAAAAAGTAAATAGACAAATTATTAAATGCGCTCAATCAATGCCTACAAATACAATGAAATACATTGCCTATTTGTGTGTTTGAATTCAAAATTGAAAGCAGCGAATGCGTAAACTGAAAGCATCAAACGATGAATGATCCAAATGATATTATAAAACACAAAACCAATAAATAAATGAGCCTATGTAATATGTCAAGGAAAATGAAAAATTTATATATATATATATAGCATACAAATACATACATAGATTGTATATGTTTGCATTATTGGTTATCATAAAGAATTATTATGTGCTTTTATCTAAAATTTGAAATTGGTGGCTGCTTAAAACTATGTTTAATACCTTTACGTGGACGCCACCAGTCCTCCATATATCCTGACAGAGGCGATGAGTGGCAAGAAGAAACTGTATTTGTTATTTTATTTCACTTATGATATTTGCTTGCTCTATTTTGTTTCGATCAGAACTTTGCGACAGCTCAGAGCTCAGAGCCAACAACGATTAAAGCGCAACACAAATGTGGCAAATATGTGTGATTTGGTGGCGGGTTGGTTGCGGGGGGAAGAGTGGACATAGTGCGGGCTACTTTGGAGTGTTGTATGAATGGACGGGGTGTGTTGTATTAAATACATATGTTGTATATTAGAAGAGCATTTCGAGTATATACTTTAGCGAACAGACGGCAAAATAGAGAGGCAATCACAGTTACATATATATAGATAGAGTTGTGAATTCATACACACAAAATAAAGTAGTAGTCAGAAAATAACAAACTATGGAAAGTGTTTACACAATAGCCATTAATGATTTCGATTTGGTTACACTAACTAGCATAGGGTACTATATATATACATTTGTGTGTTGTGTTTTTATATAAAGTATATATCAAGTATATATATATATATATATATATATATATATATATATATATATATATGTAAATATATATAAATATATATTGTATACGCACCATCACGCTCGTGTCCGCCGGTGCTGGTGGTCTGTGTTTGTTTCGTATAGACAAGTGTCTCCTTTGGTGGAATGTTTGTTGCTTGCACATTGTAAACGCTCAGATTTAGTGGCTGCTTTTTGCCAACGCTGTGTGTTAATTTTCATATTAGTTAGATAAATATCAGATTAGAAAACAGAATCTATTACGCTGGTCGCTCGAAATGGCACTCTTTCTAGAGCATCTTTTCGTGTGACCAATGATTTCTTATTTATATCTTTTTACCCCTGTCCATTGACGGTCGCCTGCAAACTAACATCGGGCGTTTGTGTATTGGAATTATCGGATGTCAGCGAATTGGCTGAAGACAGCGATGACAACACTTCCGAAACGGGCGCAACGCCCAGTGATGAGAGCATCTCATCCAAATCTCTAAAGGAAAATGATTCATATCACAATGGAGATTATACAGATTAGATTATATATATATATTTTTTTTTATATCGACTCACTTGCGCTGATCTTTGTCGATGCCGGTGCCGGTGCCAATGCGTCCAGCGGCCTCTTCCATATCTTTTATCTCCTTTTCTCGACGACGTCGATCCTTCTCCTCGCGCAGTGCAGCCAATTTGGCCTTCTTACGCTCCAGCTCAGCCTTGCGATCCATTTTGGAGGTGTGGCAATTCTCGTTTCTTGCAAGTAAATGTCTTTTTTTTTTGTTTTTTTGGGTGCAGAGGGTGGGGGATTGGCTGTTGACTATTGGACTACAACAACTACAACTACAGCGAGTGCAGTTTGGAAGCAGCAGTTTAAGCTACGCTTGCTGCAACAGATAGAAAAACAATGAATCAGTTTTAGCCAAAATCTAACCAATATTGGTCAGCGCAGCTGCTTGATGATGTCACCCCAACAAAAGACAACAACAGCAACTGGCCAAATTTAAGAAAGCCTCACAATTGTGTGTGTGTCTGCGTTTGTAATAAAACTTTATGCAAATTTGTTATCCTTAATTCGTTGGGTAAATGCCAGCAGCCGGATTGCCAACAAAACTGTATGTCGAATTAAAAAAAAAATCAATATTCAAATGCCAACCACAATGATGTGATGACGGCGGCGCAGCAGAAGCAGAGGCAACAGCAGAAACAGCGCTGTCGTCGTTGTGACGTCGTTTTCAGCTTTTCGCTCGTGTGCCCATTTTCTGCTTTCCATAAATGATCAACGGAATAACGCACATCACTTATTACTTAGTACACAAATGAATCACACCTTTAAATGTTGTTCACACGCTGGTTTCTGTCGAATTTAACGCTCTCAAATTGTTGTTAAAATAACATTTTATTACAATTGAAAAAGCGACTGCAATGTTTTGCGAAGAACGCCAGTGTGACCGCAGGCAGCAAATGAAATTTGTTGATATAATCGATATACCAGAAATACCGTAGCTAGCAACAGCCTGCGGAATGCGCAGAGGTGGCAGCACTACACTTATGCTCGTTTTTCATTTGATCTGGCTAGGCTTGAGGGCGCCAATTTGAAAAATGCTTAACTTGTTTTGTTTTGTTGTGCAAAAGCAGAAAACAAAGAAAATGTCGCAAACGCAATTTAATTGTTGTAGCTTTTTTTTTCACCTACCAATAGTGACATTTATTAATGCAAGAAGCATTTCAACGTCAAGTGAAATCATTAAGAATCCGCCTTCGATGATAGTGGTTCACCCACAAGTGGCCACAATGGAAATAGAAAGCTAATGAGAATGCTACTTGTTGTAATGTGTGATTTTATGCACCGAAACATAACTGTAAACTGTGGGTTTACTCTCTGTGTGTGTATGTGTGTGTGTGCAATTGGCATATTAAGCGGCCTTTTCCATAATTACCCATTAATTGTTTGGCTGACCTGGCACCAAATGCCATGTGAAAGACCAACTTGTCTGCCAAGTTGTGTGATACCCACACACACACACACACACACGCACAAACGCACCCAGTGACAATGACATAGTTGGGCGGTTCGTTCACTTTTGACAGCGCAGCCCAGCCTTAAAAATTGTACACTAATACATTTTTTAATATATGTACATATGCATTGTACATAACAAAAGTGTTGTTGCTTGATTTTTATGTATTTTGTCTTTTACAAGTTTTATTTTTGTTTTTATTTTTCCTTTAGGTTGGCGCATCTTCATTTTAAAAGCCACCAAGTTGATGGCCTATAAATTGCATATGCATCGATGTCGTAATGCCAATAATATTAACTCTGATTGTGGAGCGTCTCCAATACAACACAAAGCTGGAGCTTTTTCTTTTGGCTAACGTGGCTGGCTGACTGCAGTCCAAGCGAACTAAAAAAAAAAAAAAAAAAACAGAAAAAACAACAAAGAAAAAAACCTTGAATTACAAAATCTTTCATTTGGCTGATGCTCCAGGCAGAAGCTGTTAGTTGCTGTTGTTGATTGTGGTAAATCAGCGCATCTGCCAGTTATTACAGCAACAACAACAACAACAGCAACGAAAACAACGAAAACAACGAAAACTTAATGAAGCCAAATTCGTTGTTGCCAAACTGTGAAGCAGTTTGTCTTTTTTTTTTTGTTTATCAGCTTTTGCTAATTGCAAGAGCTGTTTGCATTTATTATGAAAACAGTTTATAATGATGCGCACATAATTTACAAATTCATTTGCTAATATTGGTCAATTTTTTAGAATTGATATTGTTTGCTTCTGCTAGAAGCTCTTGTGGAAGCTGTTAGTTTTTTCTGGTATTTTTGTGGAATGCCGGTCGAAAGTAAAAGTTTATTTAATGAACTTTAACTAGTTGCTAACTGATTTTTAGGTCTACCTTTGCCTGTGGTTTTTCTTGTTTTTTTTTTTGTTTTAATTAAGTTATTTTTTTAATACTCGTACTATGCTCGTGCTGTTTGCCGGCTATTTGGATGCTGCTCAAGGACAACAGGTTTTTTCTTCTTCTTTTTACTTTATCGGGCAATGCGTTTGCGTCACATTTAGCATAGCCGCATTTACATATGTATGCTTAATGCTTATATTATGTATAATGCCAATATATTTACCATTCATTTCATACGTACATATTTCATATTCAAATTCATACAATTTGGAACTGCTTGACACAGTTGCCTTTTTCTTGGTTTGCGCTTACGCATCCTGTCCACCTGGCTTGCCAACTGGCAGCCAAAATTTATGTGCATATGCTAATATTTATTTATTTTTATTTTTTGCCCACTTCATTTGGGTGTGGCCAGAGCGAAAGGCTGATGACGTTTTTAAAATTGCATTTACTAATCGATGGCGCTTGAACGTGTACACACATATATATATATATATATATATATATATATGTACACGCGCAACAGCTCCAAGTGAAATGGTGTAGCTGTTATTTGAAAGGGTTTTGTCGCTCGTCTTGAATTTAACATTTGGATGGCTATCAAGTTGCTGTTGTTGTTGCTGTTGTTGTCTGCTTCTTTTCTTATACCTTTTGGCTTTTTATTGCTGTAAATTGCTCAGCATTTGAATGCGCGTCGTTAACCGGCAAAGTTTCAGTTAAATCGTTGGCGCATATGAATTTAGTATTCTTTGTTTTTTTCACTGGGGCTTTCATGCACATACAAATTGAACACTTTATGGGGGCACATATATATACATATGTATATATATATATATGTATTCATGTATTTACTTGCTTCATTACAGCTTTGTTTTGCCTTTCTTCGCCGTCGCCGCCGCTGCTGCTTCCCCAGGTTTACTTTTGCGCCTGCGCCCAAGCGACGTCGACGGCGCTGCCAGCATTGAGCATTGCTGTTGCTGTGGCTGTTGCCGTTACCGGTGAAAAAGTCTTGAAAAGTGCGCCTCTTTGGCGTTTCGTTGTTAGTTTAAGTTTAACCATCGCACGCTGGAGTCGCGATTTAGTTGTCCGCTAAAAGTTATTATAACTTTTTTTTTTTGCCTGAAAGGATTGTCACACACACTCACACAGTTGTGAGACATTAATTTTTTTTTAAATTTAGTTTTGTTGTAAAAATAGAAAAAGAAAAAAACAAAATGAAATTATTTTTATGTGCCATTGCTGTGACGCTTTATGTGGCGGCGACAAGTGAGTGAAGAATTAATTCATTTCTATTTCCTTTGTTTGCACTCAAATCGATCAATCGAGCAACAAAGCAATTTGTTTTTGTGCAACGATCGGTTTTATTCCGTTCGTTTTGGCCAGTTGACGAAATAACGAAATAAAACCAATAACAACAAGAACTGAAAAATTTGACAGCTCTGTGCTAAACACTTTGACATTGACTTCATATTAGTTGGTATTAGTTAATGTGTGCAAGCTTTCGTTAAAAGTTATCTACGCCAACCATTGCGACACTGCCGTTGAGCAACGGTAAATATGTATTTTCGGTTGAGTGCACGCTTGCATTTGATAGATTTATCGGGCTAATGCTAGAAACGGGAAATGAATGTACATATCTGTATGTATATGAATATAGGTGTGTACGACCCTGTCTGACATTTAGATGGCAGTCAAATGTCGCGTTATTAGCCATGCGTTAAATGCCGTAGTTCAATTGCAAAAACAGGTAATAGAAAACCGGCTAAGAGCTGTGGCTAAGTCTGGGCCTGGGCGTCTGGGAAAACCGGACAACCGACTTCAACTGTAACTGGAATTGGAACTGGAACTGAGACTAAAACTGGGACTGGGACTGCGACTTCGACTGAGACTGCGATTGAAACTGCGACTGCGACCGAGCCAAGCCCAAAGCTCGATTATGCAACTGCTGTTGCTGTTGCTGCTGCTGCGGGTAACAGCTACAATTGCTGCAAGACAGGGCCAGAAACAGGAAAAACCCAAATGCGGCTTGTTGCCAATGTTCGATCGTCAATTGATCTGTTTTTCTTACCACTTTTTTTTTTCAAGTAGGAAACACTGGTTTGGGACCGGTGAAAGCGAGGCAAAAAACAAAAATAATAAAAAGAAGACAAAACTGCTCGATATACAGTTTAATGAACTTTTTCCCCAAAAAAAAGACTCCTATTATCGATAGCTAATGGAACTTGTTGTTGTCTATTGCGATCTTAGGTGCAGCTGACTTCGAGTGCCCAAAACCCAATGGCCAATTTGCGGATGAGGTGCAGTGCGACAAATACTTTGAATGCTCTGAGGGCGTACCCAAGGCGCATCTGTGTCCCGATGGCCTCGTCTTTGATCCGCTCAATCGCAAGTTCAACAAGTGCGATCAGCCCTTCAATGTAGACTGTGAGGATCGGACGGAGTTGCGTAAGTTGTTCAAAATGAAATCCAAAATGATCCGTTGACATTTCCCAATATCCTTACAAAACAGAGGAGCCCAAGTCGAGCAAGTATTGTCCACGCAAGAACGGATTCTTTGCGCATCCGGATGCGAGCGTTTGCAATCTCTTTTACAATTGCATTGATGGCGATGCCCTGGAGATGAAGTGCACCGTCGGTCTGCACTTTGATGAGTATTCTGGCACCTGTGTCTGGCCCGACACCGCCAAGCGTGAGGGTTGCGGCGATCCAGAGAGTAAGCACATACTTTATCAATTTATAGTTAACTATCTAACACTTTATATTTGTCCATAATTATTATTTGTAATACTTATCCGGCTGTATTCGACTGTCTTCTTTGTTTTTTGCGCAGAAAAATCGGAGAGCGGTTTCACCTGCCCCAAAGATCAGCCAAAGTCAGATTTACGCGGCCAAGTGGTGACACATCCCAGATATCCACATCCCACCGATTGCCAGAAGTTCTATGTATGTCTGAATGGCGAGGATCCGCGCGATTTGGGCTGCCAGCTGGGCGAGGTCTACAACGATGAAAGCGAGATGTGCGATGCGCCCGAGAATGTGCCCGGCTGTGAGGATTGGTACAAGGAGACCGATGATAAGAATTAAGCCGGACGCACTGCCGTGTGCCACCCGCCGATAAACAACGCACAGCCGCACATCCTCTTCACCCATTGCCCCCAAAACGCGCGTCTACAACAGATACCCAAAATGAGAGAGACACACACATACACATACACACACACATACATGCACAGACACAGAAAAAGACACAGTTAGACTTGGACTTGGACAGCAAGACATACGGAGCCTGGAGCCGGAGGCAAAATTGGAGCCACTGGCCGGACGCGCGTAGTAGTCACTAAAACTTAGTAGTTTGTAGCCTATTCCTATAGCGCGTATGTGTAGCACTTAATTTCCAAAACTTTTTACTTAATACTCGATACTCGTTGCTCGTTACTCGCTACTTTGTCCTAACGAACAACGAGTATCATACTTTCTTCTCTCTTCTCTGTTAAGCTTTTTTACTCACTCTTTCTGTATCTTTTATTCTATCTACAATCTTCTGTTTTCCTCTGTACTGTCTACTTTCTATCTATGATCTTAACTTCTATATGACTCTTTGTGTATATATTTCCTCTTTCATTTACTATCTATTAATTAATATACAAAATCAGAAAAATAACAAACCATCTGTGCTGTTTTACATTTCCTTTCTACTACTATCTATTTTCTTAAATATTGTATCTATTTAAAAATATAAACTGCTATTCTTTTTATAATCTATCTATCTATTCATATTCTGTTTTTATCATCTATCAAAATTCTCGTTTTCTTTTTCCTGTGTATCTTTCTATTACATTTCTGTACCTCTTTGATCCTTATGAACATCTACTCTAATATATTAATATAGCTATGGACTCACTTTTTATGTCCATAATAATCGATCTATAAACTTGGGACAGTTTGTCAATATTCATCTTTTATTTTTAAACTATTTTTCTAGATTATTCCACTTATATCTTATTTAAGTGAAGGTTCTTTGGTCTAGACTACCCATTAATTTCTTGTAAATTTATTACCAATGACTTTCCTCAACTGACCTATTAATTTAGTCTATATACTCTATCTCTCTCTCTCTCTCTCTCTCTCACTCTCTTGTCTCTCTCTCTCTCACTCTCTTGTGTCTCTCTCTCTCTCTCACTCTCTCGTCTATCTCTCTCTCTCTCTCTCTCTCTCTCTCCCTCCCTCTCTCTCTCTCTATCGCTCTCTCTCTCTCTCTCTCTCTCTCTCTCTCTCTCTCTCTCTCTCTCTCTCTCTCTGTCTATCTCTCTCTCTCATTCTTGACTCCTTTTTATGCTAAACTTAAACTGTTTTCTTGCCTACCGGGCTGACAGCCGATATAACCTAACCTAAACTGTTTTCTTAATTGATCTTTCAACATTTTTCTTTTTCACACTGAATTTCTTTTGTTTGAATCAATAATTTGATTTACTTTTCTGAACTATTTCGTATTACTTCCATTTTCTGCGCTATTCACGCAATCTTTACTAATAATACTATATCTTCTCCCCTATAATAAAAAGAGGAATGCACTGAGTGATTAATCATAGATTGAGCGCAATTTATTTAATACCCACAACAACGAATACATTCATACAACATTCACAACACAACAACAACAACAACAAAATATTCATTTCCATTTGCCAACTCATTCGATTAAATAACAAGATTGAAATTATGCCAATTGTGTTTATCTTGCGAATATGAAGATTTATATATATGTATATATATAATACATATACGAGGGCAAATCGATTTATCGTTAGTCTTGCATTTGAAATGGAGACCCACTCTCCCCATGCCCCTGCCCTTTCCGCATTCGCATCCTATTATTTAATAGGTGCCTAAGGGGCCCCTTAGGTCCACATTAAGTGAGCTTCATTAGCCCCTTGTCAACCAACACACACACACACACACACACACACAATAACCGTTAATTGCATTTGGCCAATAAGTAAACGAACCAAGACAAATAATCTAAAACAGACTGAACTATTGATACCCTTACAAAGCTGTGTCTTCATACAAATATTCAGCAACACAATTCATACAAAAAGATAACTTCAATAAAAACTTTACTCAAGCACAAGATAAATGCTGTATTCATTATATATCAGTTTTGTGTTCATTGCATAAAAAAAACTTACGGATTTCGTAAAATTTGTGAGTGCAATTCATTTTATTTATTTTGTGGTGTAGTTGTGGTTATAGGGTATAAATGTGATGGATATGTTGAATTTAAGCTCACACTCTCATCTCAAGTACACTTTAACTTAAACTCAAGAATTCCGTGAACGATTTCAGACATACTTTTAACAACTTTGGCTTAATGCGAAATTTAAAATATGATTGGGATAGGGTTGATTTTATCCGCATAACAACCAGGATGACGAAGCCATGATGCCCACTTCAGCAAAAGCCAAGCTTTCGAGCTAAGTTTTTGTTATGCAATCGTCAGTTGCCTGGGCTAACTGACAACAACAACAACAACAGTTTTGCAATAGTTAACAATGTAACGGTAATCGGCAAGACGAACGAAAGCAAAGCAAGACACGAACACAAACACAACATACACACACGAGCCCGAGGCAAGCCGAATGCAATCAATGAATGAAGCTTACGAGCTGCTTGAGCTTTGCCTTTTACTTTCAATCACACATGTTGGCAACTCCAGTAGCAACAACAACAGTAAGAAAAATCCCAAATCACGTTTTGCATTTTGTACTTATACCAAAATCGGTCGATCAATCATTGCGCATGCTCTGCGCTGTGACAACATAGTCAATACACACACACTCACACACACAGACACACTCACACGCACACCTAAGTGTGTGCAGCACACATGTATTCATGCACTGCATGCGCCTCCCTCTCCGCCTCATCCACTACACTCAATTCAAATACGGCGCGCAAACGCAAAAGCCAAATAAAAAAAAGCAGAAAAAAGCTTTGCAAACTTTTGTTTCTGTTTTTGTGTTTCTGTCGCCACCGTTGCGGACGCCTCCGCTGCTGCTGTTGCTGCTGCTGCTGCTACTGCTGCTGCTGTCTGCGCTGTTACTTCTGCTTCTTCTTCTTCTTGAGCGCGGTATAAATCTTTTTCAGTTGAGTTTGGAACGCGCAACCGTTAAAACGTGAAACGTCTGCAGCGGAAATTTTGAGTGTCGCGCTGTAATATTTAAATCGAAATTGAAAATCGCCGTCGTCGCTGTTGCTGTTGTCACTTTTTGTTTTTTTTTTTTAGTCAATTGCCATTTTTTGTTGTTGTTTTTTTATTAGCATTTCCGTTAGCTGATTTCGAATTCGCCGCAACATGCAACGAGTGCAAGTGAGCAGCGTCCTGATCCTGGCCATGTTTGCCTTCGGTAAGTGAGCGTGATATTAATAATTGTATATGTTTTTTTTGCTTTTCATTTGAATTATTTAACTATTGTGGAATATATGTAATCGCCAATGGGAGAATTAGCAATTAGCGCAACCTTCCATTGCGTGATTTGGGTTGGCTTGGGTTGAGTTGGGTTGGGTTGGGCACATTGCTTGAGCTTTTACTTTCAAAAATTCCAATCGCAATCGCATTGAAACCAAAACCATTTGAGTGCGACCGTTTTTTTGTTGCTTTTTTTTTCTTTTTTTCTTTACTTTTGTTTTTGTTCTCGCACACCAGCTCCAACCAGAATCCAGTTTAATTACCTAGTCAACCAGTGGTCGACTAGTTTGACGAAGGCTAGACCAAAGATTTGATTTGATTTGATTCGATTTCGATTCGATATTCGAACTGGAATTCGAATTGCCCTCTCTAACGTTTTCTGCTCCAATTAGCTGCAACTGTAAAAGTGACGGACGTTTAACCCTGAAGTTGATCAACTTCAGTTGGGTGGTTGCGCCACCCCTGCCTCCCTTGCCATAAAATACGCAATTGTCCACGGACTTCGCATGCAAATCACGTTCAATAATTTTGCTTTTGTTAGGTAGAGCCGCTGAGCTACTGAGCCACTGAGTCACCCTGTCAGCCAAGAAAACTTCATAAGCATCCAGATATTTACATATGTGTGCACTGAGAAAAAAAGTAAGTCAAGTCTCTTGACAACGAAAAGTAACACCAAACTATTTTCGTATGTTATAACATTTATGGTTTTTCGTAGGCACTATTATTAGTGTACGACGATAATTTGAAATTCATTCGAGATTGGTATTAAAAAGTCACAATATTCCAATCAGATCAAGATTCAATAAATTGAATCCCATAATAAGTATTTATAGCTTAATTAAAACTGGACATATCCTCTTAAATCTAACGTTTGCCGCATATCAAGCGAGAGGCGAAGTACGATGTTTATGCATAGCTAATATTCGATTTTGTAGTATTCAATATTTTGATTGAAACAAATTTCTCTTGAAATGTATAAAAATAGCAAATTGATTTGAATTTGAGCTCACTGCATTTGTATAGCAAAACGAATGGGTTAAATGGCTAATTAAAATTAAAATGGCCAAACATTGAAATGATATCAATGTTGAAGCAGAACTCGGCCCGTCAAACCAGTTGATAATTAAAGGCAATAACAGTATATATTATAAATATCTAGACCCAACGAGTTTTTCAAACAGCTCGACAAAAGGTTGAAGTGCCTCTCAGTTAACATCAAGCCAAACTGAAAACTCACACATATTAAATGGCATTGCGAAATGTCTCGAGAAACGTTTTCGAAAAATTACCAATAAGCTATGGGGAAGTTATTACCGGAAATATTTAGTAAATTTTTAAATATATTTGTATATGCTGTCGCACATAAGCGATGGCTCGGTTATCCAGAAAAAATCCGAAGATAAGCTGGAAAACACACATGCAGTCGTAAAACGATCAACCTGTTAAAAGAGGCTGCTGCTTTGGGTGTCCACTGTTTGGTTACATCACTGCATCGCTAGACGAAGATGCTCACAAAGCCGGTGCCGGCCCCAAACGACGTCACTTGCACTTAACACCAACAGCAACAGCAAAAACAGCAAATGCAACTGCAACAAAAAGAAAAAAGCAAACCAGTCGTGTGTTGGATCAGTTACAAGTTGTGGGAAGGAAGGAAGTGCGCGATCAAGTTGAATAATGACCATTGGAATGGGTGGGAAAACAGTAAAACAACAACAACGACACTTTCCGCTGTTGACAATTGCTGGCTGCCATCGATAACATTGGCAGTATCAATAACGAATTCGATAACGACGATAACAAACAAGTTCAGCAAACTGATAAGCAGCTTATATTGCCCATACCGATATAATCGATAACGATAACGATCCTCACTTGCTTACGTTTTGAATTACAGGTCACGGCTTAGCCGTCGGCACACCCGAGTGCCCCGAGAAATATGGCGAACAGGCCTATGCGCATACCGAGAACTGCGATCAGTTCTTCCTCTGCACCAACGGCACTCTGACCCTGGAGACCTGTGAGAATGGTCTGCTGTTCGATGGCAAGGGCGCCGTTCACAATCACTGCAACTACAATTGGGCCGTCGACTGCAAGGGACGCCACTGGGATCGTAAGTAATCCCAAAAAAAAAGAAGAAAAATACTCAAATGATTCACTTTCAATTCTCCGTTGCGATTGTAGCCACGCCTATTTCAACACCCGGCTGCGAGTATCAGTTTGGGCTGTATGCGGTGTCCAAGGATTGCTCGACCACGTACATCAAGTGCGCCCATGGCGAGCCCCACGAGCAGGACTGCGATGCTGGCTTGGCCTACGATGAACGCATCCATGGCTGCAACTGGCCCGATCAGCTCCTTGATCACTGCAATCCCGAGGGTGAGCCTAATCTTTTCTGTTCATTTTTATCTTAATTTAAATTTGACAAAAATGGAATTGAATGCATTTGAAAAATTTGAATCAACTCTTAAAAACTCAAACTCAAACAAAACAAACTAGTAAATTTTAAACAGAAATTTTTAAAAATTATAATTGAAACTTGGTATTTTAGAAAATGCAATCAATTAAAAAAAAAACATATTCAAAACATATAAATAAATATTGTCAATTTTAAGTCATTTTAGCAAATTCCATCAATTCTTTTTTTAAATAAATAATTTGTAAAAATTTGAATTAAACTTGGTTTAAAAATGCATTTTAGAAAATCCAATTCAATAAAAAAAAAACAAATAGTCAAAATTTGATATTTATTTGAACATTTTGCAGCTGTTGTTGGCTTCAAGTGCCCAACGAAGGTGGATCCCAATTCGGTTGCCGCACGCTTTTGGCCGTTCCCCCGCTTCCCGGTGTCGGGTGACTGCCATCGCCTGATCACCTGCGTCGAGGGCTATCCGCGCCTCATCAGCTGCGGCGATGATAAGGTCTTCGATGAGCACACGCTGACATGCGAGGAGCCCGAATATGCCAGTGGCGGTTGTGCCAGCTATGGCAAATAGTGTGAACCACACACACACACACACACGCAACACACACACACGCACACACACAACTGTACATATGTACATATATATGTAAAGAGCTGCGCTCAAAGCTCACTTCAGCTCTCTCTGTATATCTCTGTCTCGCTCGCTCGCTCTCTTGTTTTCTTTTCTTCCGTTACTTTGACACGCTCTTCCTCTCTCTCTCTCACTCACTGCCTATCCCAGTCGCACTCGTTCCCGTTTCCTAGCATTAAATATTGCAATAATTATTGATAATTTTCCCTTCTTTTTTAACAATCATTTGTAAAGTTTTTTTTTTGTTATTTTCAAAAAATGAGCACAAAATGCAATAAACCTTAAATTTATTTATTGTAATATTTTTGAAAAGTGAAAATTCAGTGTTTTATTTTTATTTTTGTTGTTGTATTATGAAAGGATCTATTTCAAATGTACAAAAATTATATAAAAATATATATAGAATTACGATCGATATAGATATAGATGTATGTGTGTGTACACTGAGAGAAAACGCCATTTCTTAGCACAGAAAACAACAGCATTGATTAATGACTCAAAACTGAGAAAAGTAGTTATTTATTTATTGTAGAAGTATTTATTGTATGAGTAGAAGCGAGCTGTGGAAGTAAGATACAAAATAATGGGGATTTGTATCGCTGCAAGTGGCCAGGGGAGGGGGGCTTGCTTCACTGTACATTGATACATTGGAAGAAATTAGTCTATCACATCGAATATGCCGAACAAGACACGCCACCACGTCCACATCCATTTCGACATTAGTCGATCAAATGGCGTATGTGATCCTGCGGCGTGGAGAATATGATCGCATGGATGAGGCCATCGCGCACCGATTCTGTCGGATTGCCCACATTGAACATAAATTTGACACGCTGCCGAATGGTGTCCGGCACACAGGAGTACATCGGATACCAGCCCATCTTGTTGAATTGCACATATATCTTGTAGATCTGATTGCGATAGATGTAAACGGGCCGATCGAACGTAATGTCCAGATGTGAATCGTATCGCACCCGTGCTGTACAGTGCGTATACGTAATCCTCGAGCCGTGCATATCCTGAATGTGCGCATAGAGCACCTCGGTGTATCGCTTAGCAAAATTTGCCGAAGTCGTCAGTTCGCCGCAGAGCACCTGCGTCGGCACCTGTACGCCCAGTATCCAAATATTTGTATCCACCTTGAAATGAAAATTCGATTTTAACAAATGATTATTGCACATGGAGAACATTATTTCTAGCGAGGATTGCTTACCTGAAAGGTGACGCCACAGTCTGTAACACTGGTGTTTTTATAGTCAAATTGACGTGACATCGAGCGCATACAATAGGATCGGGTCATGTCGTGATGCGAGCTGCTCTCCACGCTGACATCACTGTTCTCATTGCCGGGCGGAGCAGCTGCTTGAGATGGTGCTTGAGCTGGTGCTCCCTCGAACGCATCACCGAATGCGGCAGCGGCGGCGGCACCGTTGGCATTATTTGATAGCGTGAGCTCATCGCCAAACCCAAAGCTGGCGTTCATCGACATATGATCCATGTGCGAGGCGTTTAAATTTAGGGGCACACTGACCCGCCGGCTTAACACCGGCTGATAGATGCTGCGTCCCGTTGTGCCCGGCAAGCAACCAGATATGGATGTGACATTGTTGCCACCACTGCCACCGATACCGCCCCCGCAACCACCGCTGCCACTGCTAATGGTGCAACCAGCGGCCACATGGCGATATGAGGAGCTCAGCTCGCGTTGACGATGCGACGATTCATAGAAATTGCGTGTGCTGCGCGAGACACAGAAACCCTCGGGCATATCATTTAGCGTGGGACTCGAGATTTTGATGAGTATGGCGAGTGCTTCGTGCTGCTGCAGCAGCTTCGACCGTGCCGGACCCTCAGCGAACTGTTGCGGCGTCATCGTGAGAAAGCGTATCTTCTTTACCGCCTGCCGCAACATGGCCCCATCCATTATTGTGCGCTGGGCATCCATCATATTGATCATGTTGGCTGCCGCCTCGGCGGCGTTCATTTCATCATTTGCATTGCCGGAGGCATCACTGTCAATGATAACATCATCATCTTGCCCAGTCGACGCACTCAAATTGGCATTCGAATTCGAAGTGGAGGCGGACGCGGATGCGACAGTGATGGGTGAACTGCAAGCGGATCTGCTGCCAGCGATCTGCTTAAAATTATCGACATCCTCATCCTGATGCAGATGACGCACCATTGCGGCCACATCGGGCTCCATTTTGATCTCCTCGACAACGACATCGTTGGCAATGTGGCTGCTGTTGTTGTCAGCCGCATCTTGTCGCTCCACGGAACTGGATGATTTTCTGGCCACCTCATCGTTGGCATTCTCATTGAGAATGCCACGTTCGCTGGCGAATTTGAGCAGGCAATTGAATAGATCCAACTCGGAGTCAATGTTGAGCCGGTGCTGATCAAATATGGCCATCAAAGTGGACACTTCAATGTCCAGGAAACTGGGATCGGAGAGCACTTCACGAGTATTGGCCGCAATCAGATCCATGCTGCTCTGCATGAGACGCGGCTCATCGAACAGTTTGGCGAACTCGTAGGCGCGACAGGCGTTTTTCGGACTCAGGTCCGCCCAGAGAAAATGGGTGCAGCGTGTCACCACATGTGGCAACATATACTTTTTGGCCACATAGCACAGTTTGCAGGCCTTGTCAAACGAACCGATTGTTATGCGATCCGTGTATATGTACTCCAGCATCGCCTCGAACGCCTCCGGCTGCACATCGGGTATGATGATCGGATCAGTCTTGTCCGGCAAATTGCCAAAGAACATCCGTTCGAAGACGGGCGACGCCATCGCCAGGAGCAGTTTGTGGCCAACGATTAAGCGTTGATTTGGCGGCGAGCCCACCACAAAGCGACAATCGGCCCATTTCTCCGAGTGTAGCAGATACTGGCCACGGTCCTTGATCTCTGTCAGACTGTTTTGCCAGTCCAGGTCCATAATGGTCGAGTATTTATTTATTGTGTATCTTTGCTTATATGTATGTCGCGGCTTCAGTGTTGAATAAGTAACGACATACATCGGCAAAAATATCGCTAAGATACGAGCAAAACTTTCTCTTCTTTTTCGATAAATGCTTTCTGTTGTAACTCAAGACACAACCCGTTAGCCAAAATTATGGGAAACTTGTAATCGAATGCAGAGTTGCATTTTGCAATATGCGCGATAAATGAAATATCGTTTTGAATACAGCAAATGGGTCTATAAAATAGCTAACACAAAAAGCAGCCAAATAAACTGTTTTGGTATTTTCGCCGTTTGCGGTCACACTGGATTCAACAGCAACAATTGCATTGCGTAGAAAAATAAAGTGCTAAGGTATACAAAAAAGTTCTGCAGCAAACAACACTATTGAACAGCATTAACTAGCGCGCTAATATTAACAAAATATGCATTAGCATAACAAAAGCAAATTAGTCCTACAACTCACCTGTGCGTTTTTTTTGCTTTGTTCTGAACAGCCTGCGTGTGCGTTTGTGCGCGTGCCGCCGTAACGTGAAATGGCAAAGAAAACGTACGATTTCCTTTTTAAACTGCTGCTAATTGGCGATTCGGGAGTTGGAAAACTTGCATACTCTTTCGTTTCTCAGATGATGCCTTCGCATCAACATTTATATCAACCATAGGTAAGTAAATGGCGCAGTGCACTCTTCACTTACATGTGTTATGTATGTGTGCGTGTGTGTGTGTATGTGTGTATATACATCCTGCAGAGTTGCGTGGGCTCTATGTGGGTGAGTGAGTGCATATCAACCGAGAGGCGAAGTACGGTGTCTATGCATAGCTAATCGATTTTGTAGCACTGCATTTGTATAGCAAAACGAATGGGTTTCTAATTAAAATTAAAATGGCCAAACATTGAAATGATATCAATGTTGAAGCAGAACTCGGCCCGTCAAACCAGTTGATAATTAAAGGCAATAACAGTATATATTATAAATATCTAGACCCAACGAGTTTTTCAAACAGCTCGACAAAAGGTTGAAGTGCCTCTCAAGCCAAACTGAAAACACATATTAAATGGCATTGCGAAATGTCTCGAGAAACGTTTTCGAAAAATTACCAATAAGCTATGGGGAAGTTATTACCGGAAATATTTAGTAAATTTTTAAATATATTTGTATATGCTGTCGCACATAAGCGATGGCTCGGTTATCCAGAAAAAATCAGAAGATAAGCTGGAAAACACACATGCAGTCGTAAAACGATCAACCTGTTAAAAGAGGCTGCTGCTTTGGGTGTCCACTGTTTGGTTACATCACTGCATCGCTAGACGAAGATGCTCACAAAGCCGGTGCCGGCCCCAAACGACGTCACTTGCACTTAACACCAACAGCAAAAACAGCAAATGCAACTGCAACAAAAGGAAAAAAAGCAAACCAGTCGTGTGTTGGATCAGTTACAAGTTGTGGGAAGGAAGGAAGTGCGCGATCAAGTTGAATAATGACCATTGGAATGGGTGGGAAAACAGTAAAACAACAACAACGACACTTTCCGCTGTTGACAATTGCTGGCTGCCATCGATAACATTGGCAGTATCAATAACGAATTCGATAACGACGATAACAAACAAGTTCAGCAAACTGATAAGCAGCTTATATTGCCCATACCGATATAATCGATAACGATAACGATCCTCACTTGCTTACGTTTTGAATTACAGGTCACGGCTTAGCCGTCGGCACACCCGAGTGCCCCGAGAAATATGGCGAACAGGCCTATGCGCATACCGAGAACTGCGATCAGTTCTTCCTCTGCACCAACGGCACTCTGACCCTGGAGACCTGTTGGAATGGTCTGCTGTTCGATGGCAAGGGCGCCGTTCACAATCACTGCAACTACAATTGGGCCGTCGACTGCAAGGGACGCCACTGGGATCGTAAGTAATCCCAAAAAAAAAGAAGAAAAATACTCAAATGATTCACTTTCAATTCTCCGTTGCGATTGTAGCCACGCCTATTTCAACACCCGGCTGCGAGTATCAGTTTGGGCTGTATGCGGTGTCCAAGGATTGCTCGACCACGTACATCAAGTGCGCCCATGGCGAGCCCCACGAGCAGGACTGCCCGATCAGCTCCTTGATCACTGCAATCCCGAGGGTGAGCCTAATCTTTTCTGTTCATTTTTATCTTAATTTAAATTTGAAAAAAATGGAATTGAATGCATTTTAAAAATTTGAATCAACTCTTAAAAACTCAAACTCAAACAAAACAAACTAGTAAATTTTAAATAGAAATTTTTAAAAATTATAATTGAAACTTGGTATTTTAGAAAATGCAATCAATTAAAAAAAAAACATATTCAAAACAAATAAATAAATATTGTCAATTTTAAGTAGACATTTTTAAAATTTGAATTGCATTTGGTTTAAGTGCATTTTAGCAAATTCCATCAATTCTTTTTTTAAATAATAAATAGTCAAAATTTGATATTTATTTGAACATTTTGCAGCTGTTGTTGGCTTCAAGTGCCCAAAGAAGGTGGATCCCAATTCGGTTGCCGCACGCTTTTGGCCGTTCCCCCGCTTCCCGGTGTCGGGTGACTGCCATCGCCTGATCACCTGCGTCGAGGGCTATCCGCGCCTCATCAGCTGCGGCGATGATAAGGTCTTCGATGAGCACACGCTGACATGCGAGGAGCCCGAATATGCCAGTGGCGGTTGTGCCAGCTATGGCAAATAGTGTGAACCACACACACACACTCACACACACATGCAACACACACACACAAGTGTACATATGTACATATATATGTAAAGAGCTGCGCTCAAAGCTCACTTCAGCTCTCTCTGTCTCGCTCGCTCGCTCTCTTGTTTTCTTTTCTTCCGTTACTTTGACACGCTCTTCCTCTCTCTCTCTCTCACTCACTGCCCATCCCAGTCGCACTCGCACTCGCACTCGTTCCCGTTTCCTAGCATTAAATATTGCAATAATTATTGATAATTTTCCCTTCTTTTTTAACAATCATTTGTAAAGTTTTTTTTTGTTATTTTCAAAAAATGAGCACAAAATGCAATAAACCTTAAATTTATTTATTGTAATATTTTTGAAAAGTGAAAATTCAGTGTTTTATTTTTATTTTTGTTGTTGTATTATGAAAGGATCTATTTCAAATGTACAAAAATTATATAAAAATATATATAGAATTACGATCGATATAGATATAGATGTATGTGTGTGTACACTGAGAGAAAACGCCATTTCTTAGCACAGAAAACAACAGCATTGATTAATGACTCAAAACTGAGAAAAGTAGTTATTTATTTATTGTAGAAGTATTTATTGTATGAGTAGAAGCGAGCTGTGGAAGTAAGATACAAAATAATGGGGATTTGTATCGCTGCAAGTGGCCAGGGGAGGGGGGCTTGCTTCACTGTACATTGATACATTGGAAGAAATTAGTCTATCACATCGAATATGCCGAACAAGACACGCCACCACGTCCACATCCATTTCGACATTAGTCGATCAAATGGCGTATGTGATCCTGCGGCGTGGAGAATATGATCGCATGGATGAGGCCATCGCGCACCGATTCCGTCGGATTACCCACATTGAACATGAATTTGACACGCTGCCAAATGGTGTCCGGCAAACAGGAGTACATCGGATACCAGCCCATCTTGTTGAATTGCAAATATATCTTGTAGATCTGATTGCGATAGATGTAAACGGGCTGATCGAACATAATGTCCAGATGTGAATCGTATCGCACCCGTTCCGTACAGTGCGTATACGTAATCCTCGAGCCGTTCATATCCTGAATGTGCGCATAGAGCTCCTCGGTGTATCGCTTAGCAAAATTTGCCGAAGTCGTCAGTTCGCCGCAGAGCACCTGCGTCGGCACCTGTACGCCCAGTATAAAAATATTGGTATCCACCTTGAAATGAAAATTCGATTTTAACAAATGATTACTGCACATGGAGAACATTATTTCTAGCGAGGATTGCTTACCTGAAAGGTGAGCACAGAGTCTGTACTACTGATGTTTTTATAGTCAAATTGACGTGACACCGAGCACATACAATAGGATTGGGTCATGTCGTGATGCGAGCTGCTCTCCACGCTGACATCACTGTTCTCATTGCCGGGCGGAGCAGCTGCTTGAGATGGTGCTTGAGCTGGTGCTCCCTCGAACGCATCACCGAATGCGGCAGCGGCGGCGGCACCGTTGGCATTATTTGATAGCGTGAGCTCATCGCCAAACCCAAAGCTGGCGTTCATCGACATATGATCCATGTGCGAGGCGTTTAAATTTAGGGGCACACTGACCCGCCGGCTTAACACCGGCTGATAGATGCTGCGTCCCGTTGTGCCCGGCAAGCAACCAGATATGGATGTGGCATTGTTGCCACCACTGCCACCGATATCGCCACCGTAACCACCGCTGCCACTGCTAATGGAGGAGCTCAGCTCGCGTTGACGATGCGAAGATTCATAGAAATTGCGTGTGCTGCGCGAGACACAGAAACCCTCGGGCATATCATTTAGCGTGGGACTCAAGATTTTGATGAGTATGGCGAGTGCTTCGTGCTGCTGCAGCAGCTTGGACCGTGCCGGACCCTCAGCGAACTGTTGCGGCGTCATCGTGAGGAAGCGTATCTTCTTTACCGCCTGCCGCAACATGGCCCCATCCATTATTGTGCGCTGGGCATCCATCATATTGATCATGTTGGCTGCCGCCTCGGCGGCGTTCATTTCATCATTTGCATTGCCGGAGGCATCACTGTCAATGATAACATCATCATCTTGCCCAGTCGACGCACTCAAATTGGCATTCGAATTCGAAGTGGAGGCGGACGCGGATGCGACAGTGATGGGTGAACTGCAAGCGGATCTGCTGCCAGCGATCTGCTTAAAATTATCGACATCCTCATCCTGATGCAGATGACGCACCATTGCGGCCACATCGGGCTCCATTTTGATCTCCTCGACAACGACATCGTTGGCAATGTGGCTGCTGTTGTTGTCAGCCGCATCTTGTCGCTCCACGGAACTGGATGATTTTCTGGCCACCTCATCGTTGGCATTCTCATTGAGAATGCCACGTTCGCTGGCGAATTTGAGCAGGCAATTGAATAGATCCAGCTCGGAGTCAATGTTGAGCCGGTGCTGATCAAATATGGCCATCAAAGTGGACACTTCAATGTCCAGGAAACTGGGATCGGAGAGCACTTCACGAGTATTGGCCGCAATCAGATCCATGCTGCTCTGCATGAGACGCGGCTCATCGAACAGTTTGGCGAACTCGTAGGCGCGACAGGCGTTTTTCGGACTCAGGACCGTCCATAGAAAATGAGTGCAGCGTGTCACCACATGTGGCAACATATACTTTTTGGCCACATAGCACAGTTTGCAGGCCTTGTCAAACGAACCGATTGTTATGCGATCCGTGTATATGTACTCCAGCATCGCCTCGAACGCCTCCGGCTGCACATCGGGTATGATGATCGGATCAGTCTTGTCCGGCAAATTGCCAAAGAACATCCGTTCGAAGACGGGCGACGCCATCGCCAGGAGCAGTTTGTGGCCAACGATTAAGCGTTGATTCGGCGGCGAGCCCACCACAAAGCGACAATCGGCCCATTTCTCCGAATGTAGCAGATACTGGCCACGGTCCTTGATCTCTGTCAGACTGTTTTGCCAGTCCAGGTCCATAATGGTCGAGTATTTATTTATTGTGTATCTTTGCTTATATGTATGTCGCGGCTTCAGTGTTGAATAAGCAACGACATACATCGGCAAAAATATCGCTAAGAATACGAACAAAACTTTCTCTAGTTTTTCGATAAATGCTTTCTGTTGTAACTCAAGACACAACCCGTTAGCCAAAATTATGGGAGACATGTAATCGAATGCAGAGTTGCATTTTGCAATATGCGCGATAAGTGAAATATCGTTTTGAATACAGCGAATGGGTCTATAAAATAGCTAACGCAAAAAGCAGCCAAATAAACTGTTTTGGTATTTTCGCCGTTTGCGGTCACACTGGATTCAACAGCAACAATTGCATTGCGTAGAAAAATAAAGTGCTAAGGCATTCAAAAAAGTTCTGCAGCAAACAACATTATTGAACAGCATTAACTAGCGCGCTAATATTAACAAAATAAGCATTCGCATAACAAAAGCAAATTAGTCCTACAATTCACCTGTGTCACCTGTGCGTTTTTTTGCTTTGTTCTGTAGAGCCTGCGAGTGTGTGTGTGTGCGTTGCGTGTGTGTGTGTGTGTTGGTCACTGTGAGTGCGTGTGCGTTTGTGCGCGTGCCGTAACGTGAAATGGCAAAGAAAACGTACGATTTGCTTTTTAAACTGCTGCTCATAGGCGATTCGGGAGTTGGAAAAACTTGCATACTCTTTCGTTTCTCAGATGATGCCTTCACATCAACATTTATATCAACCATAGGTAAGTAAATGGCGCAGTGCACTCTTCACTTACATGTGCATGTGTGAATGCGTGTGTGTGTGTGTATATATGCATGTACATCCCTGCAGAGTTGCGTGCGCTCAATGTGGGTGAGTGAGTGTTGGTAAGCGGCAGTTGTCAGTTGTTGGCGGCGCCCAATAACAACAAGGATACCCTGACTTGAATCTGCATTTTGGGCGTGGCATTGTATTAAAAGCAGCATCACCCCCAGCCTTCCTCACCAATGCATATGTGAATGCATGTATGTATGTATGTGTGTGTGTACAAAGACCTTTAAATGGTTTATTGCGCCGGAGCCGATAGCCTTTGGACTTGAGAAGCCCGCATTAGTCGAACTCAATTTATAAGTTGTTGTTGCTGTTGCTGGTTAACCACTGCAAGCGAGCTAGTTATCTGGTAAACTAGATTAATTGTTGTGACGCATATACAATAATAAGTATGTACACACACACACACACACATGCGCACATACATACACACATGTACATGCAACAGTGTGCGTGTTATGATTCACTTGACTAATAAATTCCTTCAACTTAATAAGTTATCGTTATCAAATATGTATGTTCATCGTACGATAAACACACTGCGCATCTGTGACGTCATTACTTCATATTTAACTAAAGTTTAGCCAATTATAACGACCTGTTGTTATTGTAATTTACCTTGGAGTTTGTAGCTGAATAAATCGATCGCAAATTTCTATTGCAAAAGCGATAAATATTTATGTATTTGTGACGTCATTGCTGAAATAATAAACTATTAATCAACATATTTGTTATTATTGTTGTTTACCTTGCAGGCATCGATTTCAAAATCAAAACAGTCGAACTGAGGGGCAAAAAAATCAAATTGCAAATATGGGATACGGCCGGCCAGGAGAGATTTCACACAATTACCACCTCCTATTACCGTGGAGCGATGGGCATAATGCTTGTCTATGACATAACGAACGAGAAGAGTTTCGAGAACATAGTCAAATGGCTGCGAAATATAGACGAGGTATAGACGTTGCAACAAGCAGTCTCTTAAAATATTATACATTTTGCTCAATTTCTCTCTCTTTTTTGCTTTGTGCAGCATGCAAATGAGGATGTGGAGAAGATGATATTGGGCAATAAGTGCGATATGACGGACAAGCGAGTGGTCAACAAAGAGCGCGGCGAGGCGGTAAGAAGAATGCATAATGAAACGCACGCATAAACAATTTAATCAACAACTAAAGATGGGCGCATTTGTGTTGAATCATGACTGTTCGTTCGTGTCACGAAAGAAAGCACGACTGCTCCCATCAACAATCTGCTCACACTCACTATCGCTTTCGCTCTCTCTCTCTCTCTCTCTCTCTCTCTATGTTACTCACTGTGCCTTTTTCTTTGTCTAATTGAAAACAGATTGCTCGGGAGCATAGTATACGATTTATGGAAACATCCGCCAAATCAAATATAAACATTGAGCGCGCTTTCTGTGAACTTGCCGAGGCCATATTAGATAAAACAGCTGGACGCGAATCGGCCGAGAATCCCGAACGAGTGGTCATCGATCGCGGCAATAGCGACAAGGCGCCCGGCTACAACAAATGTTGTGCGTAATGTGTGGTGGGGGGGAGGGGTGGCTATGACACTGTTAGTTTAACGTTCAAACACACGGTTGCTTTTGTGATCTACACATACATACACACACATACACATACCCATAAATACAAACAATTGCTAGCAATATGAAAAGAGCACACACAATTTCAAGTCAAATGTCTTCTAATTAAATACAAACATTTCATTTGAATTTTTAGCGTGTGTTTGTGTGTGTGTGTGTGTTTTGTTTTTTGTTTGACAAACTGTACATGCAAATGTTGAACACACACATAAGCATTATATATAGCAAACTTGAAAAGCAGTGTTTTTTCGATGTGTGTGTGTATTCCTTTTGTAACTTTTTATATAGATCGTTGTATAATATTACTTAATGAAATGAACAAAAACAAAACAAAAAAAAATCGAACAATACCAAAATGCGTTTTCTACTACTACTACTCGGCGGCAATCCTGCAAGCAACGCATTGTACTACATGTTGTCTCGCTCTAACCAATTGCATTTCCAATGTGGACAACACGATGGGAAACTAACAAGTGTCATAACCCCATCCAAGGCGGAATGACAGTGTTTAACTGTAATATTGTATTACAAAACAAAAAGCAATTAACTTAGCCACACACACAGACAGACAGTGGAAAGAACCAAGAATGATGAACCTACCCAATGTTTAATATATATATTGTAAAATGTAATTTCGAGTAAATTTACAACATACACACACACACACACACATACATGCACACAGGAATACAACATGTGAACAAGCAAACAGTGTTCGTTAGTTGACGCACAACGAACGGATTGAAACAGCAAAGAACCAAGTGAAATCGAAAAACAGCAATAGTTGTAAAATGACAACAACAAATAAATTAAACTGCATTTTGCATGCCACGCATTTATTTGTGGCATGCGACCCTAGTTAGCTAACGTGAAACAGACCGATCGGAAACGAACGCATCAGACGCACATGTGACTTACTCTCTCCCTCTCTTTCTCTGTCTCTCTGTATACACACACAAACACACACTGAAATGCATGTGAGAGTGTGTGTGTGTTTTTTTTTTTTTGTAGACTAACAGTTTTTCTAAAAGCTTAAAGGGAACCACTTTTGGATACATACACAAGGAGACACACACACACAGAAACAACTACAAACATACATACATACATGCACACATACATACATATGTGTAACGCTAGCATATATATAAGTATATATATATATATATATATACATATTTCATCGTCTGCCTACCTGCTTTGCGGTTTTACCGTTAGTTAGCTTAGCTTCAACTTGCTTTTTGTTCTGTTATTGTCAAAAAAAAAAAACAAAAAAAAGAAGGAATAAAACGTGAAAAATTGATCACTACTCGAAGTGAGATTAGGAACGAGATACATATTGAAATATCGTATTGTATGTTTTTTAATGTAATTATGTTTCGTCAGCTGATTGCAACAAAAACAAAAAATACAACAAAAAACCGCTAAAAAAACAAAAAAATGGCAGTCGGGCCGTGTCTATGAGAACAAACCATGCCTCGGTAAATATACATATTTATATGTATATGTATAAACAGTGGTCGCTCCAGTTAGCCAATAACTATAATTTGTCTAAGTATTTTTTTTTGTTTCCCATTACACAAAAAAAAATAAAATGATTGTAATATACCAAATCCTATATTGAAGACTTGCAAACAAGAGATATGTAATTACAAAAAAAATGTTCACTAGGCAATAAAATTGATTGTAATTCCAGTAAGTTCGAACTTCCTAGCGACCACTGTACCTATTATATATATATATATAATAATAATAATAATAATTTTTTTTCGTAATACTTATTATTTGTAAATGTATATGGATTTAGCTTAGTTGTGCACACCAAATGATTTAATGATTAAATATAAAGAACAATTTAAAGCGTCATCTAATCCAATCATATTAAAAACAAAAAAAAACATAAATCAGAAATAAAAAACAAAAAACAAAAACAGCTATTTGTTGTGTGATTGAAAGAGACAGAGATAGAGAGAAAGAGGGAGATGGCAGATGGTAGATGTACTCTATTCGCTGCACTGCTGATGCACACAAATGCCCGCTATCCAAGTGGACACCAGCTGCAGCCTGTCATCGAGCAGTATAAAATCGGCATCCGAGCCAAAGTCCAAGGTGCCCTTCTCATGCTCAATGCCCAAACAGAGGGCGGGATGCAGGGTGGCCGCCTCAATTGCATACACCGTGGAGCAGTCTAAAAAAACGAAAGAGCAGAAAAACCATGCGAGTTTTTAGACTGTTACCCAGTGGGTGAGGGTGGGGGCATGGGATGGGGGGAAGACATACCCGTGGCACGCTTAAAGATGCGCACACACTCATCCATGGGCGCAATGCTGCCGCACAGTGTATCCGTATTGGCTATGAACGCCTTGCCCCCCTTCACCTCCAGCGGCAGCTGGCCAATATGATGGATGCCTTCCTTCAATCCTAGCGCCGAAATCGCATCCGTCACAAGAATCAGGCCCAGTGGATGGGTGCGATACGCTATACGCAATGCGGCCGGATGCGTGTGCACCCCATCAGAAATGATGCCATAATATATGGTCTTGCCAGCGGGTATCGCATCCGAGGCGAGCAGTCCCACCAGTCCCGGATCGCGATGATGGAACGGCAGCATCGCATTGAACAGATGCGTTATCAGTGTCGCCCCATGCTCCACGGCCCGTTCGCCATCGCCCAGGGTGGCCATGGAGTGGCCCAGGGCGACAGTGATGCCCGCATCGACCAGCTGATTGATGACGCTCGCATCCATCACCTGTTCCGGCGCCAGCGTTATGATCTTGATCCGATCCAATGAGCCGTATGTGGCACGCAACGTTTCCATGCCCTAATTACAAAATATATTGTTGAATATTTAATGGGGGGAAATCTCGATATACTTTAAAGGCTACCCCATCGATCGAGAAGAGATCGCTGTACTCACATTGTCAATCGTGTGTATACAGTTCTCGGGATGGGCGCCCTTTTTCCGCGGATTGATAAAGGGTCCCTCCGCGTGTACGCCCAAAATGCCAGCGCCGCCCTCAATGTGGTGTGGCATGCGTGGCAATATTGTGTGATAGGTGTCATTGGGTGACGTCACCAGGGTGGGACAGAACGAGGTGACACCGCATTTGACGAGACCAGTGGCAACCTTTTGGACGCCCGCCTCGATTGTCTCTGTATCGTGGGAGAAGTCAACGCCATAGCCACCTGTTGGCGAAACGTTGCAAACATTCGAATTATGTGAAGCGCTCTCATCGTTGAGTTACTGAACTACTCAATTGTATTCATTTGCCATTTATTGTTTATTTCTTTCTCTACTTCTCTCTAAATATTTCGCAGTGTTTACGATTACAAATTGGGTTTAGTGGGAGGCGGGCAGTGTCAAGTGTCTGATTAGATTAACAAGTAGGTTATTATGCTTACTTCACGATCCCACTACCAGCTGTCGCTAGTGAAGGAAAAATTGGCAACCTTGGCATAAGGATTGAAAGTGAAATTGACCTTGGCCCAGTTTGGCACAACAACAAAAACAACAACAACGACAACAGCGCACACATAATGTTTACCGTTAATTTGAAGATCGATGTAGCCGGGCGCAATGATGGCGCCGCCGCAGTCGATGCGACGATGCGCCTTGACGCGCTCATCGAAGAACACTGGCTCCGGATTAATGATCTTGCCATCGCGCACCCACAAATCATCGGGAACGATTCGATGATCACGCACCAGGCGACAATTGGTAAATTGTATTAGCTGCCTAACACTTTTCTGCGACATATTGTGAGCGAATAACAACAACAGCGATAAACAAATCCGAAAACAAAATAACAGAAAGCGAAAATAAAATATGGGTTAACAAAAACAATAGCGAACAAGTCGAACTTGAACAACGCCCGCTTTGCTGTTGGGAAACTGAATGGCGAATGTTTCCAATTGGCGAAGCTCCAGTCTAAATAAGCGGCGGTGCTGACGCTTGTCATTTATTAGGTATGCTGTTTACACAATAGGTGTGCAAAAAACGTAAGTAATCTGTGCTTTAATTGCTATAGGGCTTGCCATTAATCTGTACTTATTTAGTATTATGGCCTATGGTTTTGTGCACATACTAATAATAAGTTAATATTTAAATTATTATGCATCGCTATTTTATCAACATTTTGTTGATTCGTTTTATACGCACGGCAAACAGCTGTGAGCTGCGTACCGTAAACAAGCAACATATGTGATAGTATTACTATCGATAACCGTAACTGCCATTGTTACTGCAATGCTGTAACATGTCATAGCAACGAGAAAGTGACTGGCTGCAAATCGATAAGCGATAAGTCGAAATGCTACAATCGATATATCTTTATTTGAATTTGAATTTAAATTCACTTATTAAACTAATTCTAGGTACAAATTGGCTTATTAAAAAAGTTAAGACATTATTTGCATTTGATGCAATGCAAGCAGATAGCGGAAAAAATGCATAGAAAGTTCGCAAGAAAATGTTTGAATTTAACCATTTGCTTAAGAGGAAAAAATAAAATATTTAGCGTTGTAAGCAAATTACATTGCAATTCTTATCAATTATAAGGTGGTCGTTTCGGCGATAAGGCTGGTGGCTATTTGGTCGTCACCTAAATTGCAATGCAATTATTTTCAGCAGTGGCGTAGAGCAGCTAGCGATAAGCAATATACATATGTATATATATATAAGCACTTGATAAGTGAGTAATACGGTCACGGAACTCTGTGCTTATCTTTCTTACACGCTCCCATTCTTTCGTATAGTGCACATACCGATAGCGATAATCTTTGCGGTCCTCACTGAAGTTTGCGGCTTGCAGTGGCAATTTGCTAGGCACCACAGCCGCACATTGTTTGCTATCTCTTGCACTTGTTCGTATACTTTTGGTGGCCAACTTTGCTGTGAGCGAACAGACGGACGGACGGACGGACGGGTGGGCTATGATTCAGAAACTGTAAGGCGGTACAGTGGTCGCTCCTAACCCGCTTATGTCGGTTTCTGTTTCAAAATTAATTCAAATTTGAATAAGCTATAAGTATTCGAATTAGTCTCTCTTTATTTCAAAATTGATTATGAACGTTTTTTTTTTGTAATCTGAAAGTTTATCAAAACTCGAATTTCATTAACATTCTTACTTACTGAAAGTTCTACTGTATTTTTGCATAGGCACAGCAGCAACTGAAGGGGGGAGAGAATGAAGGGTTAGTTGTTAGCTTCTTTGGTTTTCCATTTTGGCATGCACTCATTTAGGTTATCTGCACTGGCACTTAATAAACTTAATGACTCTCGAAGCCGCATTTCGCAAATGCTGCTTGAAAATCGCCTAAAAGCTTTCAAGTTTTCGCCATCGTCTTCAAAATTTAAGCCAACTGATAAGTCCATTTCCGACCCGCAACCAACAAAAAAAAAAAAAACAAAATAAAAGAAAAGAAAGAAAAAAAACATCCAACATTCCATTTGCATTTGTGTTGAATTTTGTGAAGAGACAAAGCTACAGCAAAGTTTGAACGGTTAAAAGGACAAACGTTGTCATTGGCAACCCTTTGATGATGCTCGCCAACGGCAAATCTCGCAAATTATGAACAAAAAAAAACAAAAAACCCGAGCGCAAAAAAACAAAAGTGCTGAAAACAAGCAACTGCATTAAAGTTATAATTAGTTAAGTCGCACAAAAACCGAATGAAAATATAAAAAATAAATACTCACCACACACATACACACACACACACGCACACACACACAGCAGGAGTTCCACAGGGGTCGGTTGTAGGTCCACTGCTGTGGACGAGGTACTCAGGCTTCAGCTGCCTCAGGGTTGCAGCCTTATAGACTTTGCAGATGACCTGGCACTGGTCGTGGTGGCCAAGGAGCGTAAGGAGGTAGAGTCGACAGCGAATGCGGCAATAAAAATTGTGGCCCAATGGATGCAGGATGCGTGCTTGGAACTTACAGGCCATTAAAACGAGGCTGTTCTTATAACAAGCCGCAAAGTAATTGAGTACATACAGCTGCAAGTCAACAGCCACGTAGTCAAATCAAAGGAGTCAATAAAATACCTGGACGTCATGCTGGACAATAGGCTCAGCTTCCGGCCCCATATCGAGTATGTGAGCCAAAAAGCAGCTAAAATCCAGGGGTCTTCAGCGCGCGCATGTGGCTTAATATTGGGGCACAAAGCCAGGGAGGCGTCTACTGTTCGCGAGAGTGGCAGCCTCTATCCTGTTGTGCGCGGCACCAATTTGGGCAACGGCAGTGTCCAATTAAAAAACGACTACGAAAGAAGCTGTCGGCTGAGTGATTTCCGGAATTCGCACGGTCTCGGACGAAGCAGCCGTGGTCCTGACAGGAATGGTGCCAGTTGATCTGCGAGAGCAGCGTCGATGCAGCGTCGGCAGGGCATGGAAGATGGACACATCTGCTAACTCCCAACCCATCGCAATGGATTGACAGAAATGCAGGTGAGATACATTACCACATTTCATAATTTCTTACAGGACACGCTGAAGACAGGAGTTACTTGCACAGATTTTGGCACGGTGATCCCACAGAGACTGGATGGGGTGTGTTGAGGACGTTTGCACAGACGTTGTCATTTAAGCATTTGTGTTGTCGTCTGTCCTGCTCAATCCTTCCAGCTTACTAACTTTTTCTTTCTCAATATCAATAGGATAATCTGCAGCGTTATTTTCCACCTAGATACCATTAAAGTTAGTTCTTTTATTATTACTCTTATAGAGAATATTTTCAGTTTGTTTTCATGTGTGAAACTTGGAAGATATTCGACTTTTTGTTGCACCGCCACCAAGTACACCGGCCAGATTGGACCATTATATCGTACTGGAACAGTTCCTATTGGAATAATCGAAATAGCCATAGACACTTATATAACCTTTTCTGAAACAAAATAAAGAAAAAAATAAAAAAAATTATAAAAATATTTCTTATTTTTGAGTTAAATTTGCCACAGTCCTTTTGTTGTTTCTTTTTAGAAAAATGATCGGTCGGGAAAAGTTTTCGCATCCATAAAATTGTCAAATTGAAAACTTTATATACACATTCATCAGTCGCACTTGGTCATTGATTAAAAACCGATGTTTTCTTTTTCATTTTGGCAATCGCTGATTTAATCGTGTAACAGTTGCGCACAGGGTAGTTCTTAGTTGTGGCAACTTTGGACAGCAACATATTTACACGTTAGAGAATTCATTTGCACTGAGCATGTACTTGCATATTATTTATTTACGGCTTTTTCAGCATGACTAGAAACAGTGTGAAGCATGGGCCAGGGTCAGGGGCAGGGGCAGTGGCTGGGTCACAGAGAGCGGAGCTTTGGGTAACGGATTTTGGTTTGTCTGGTGCTTATGTGCGATCCCAACCGCCACATGTTGCACTGCAAAATGATTGCGGTGCTGCATTGCATTGCAACATGTTTTATTGCATTGCCTGCAGCAACAACGGTGGCAGCCACAACGACAACAACAACTTGCGGGCGGCCTCGGAATCAGCCTTGCCACCAGTCTCAAATACACTCAACAAATATTTTGTACATTCAAAAGTATTTGCCAACCAGTTAAAAATAAGAATAAATTAATTTCGATGGTTTCACAATTGGAAATGCAGAAATTGTAGAATATTAAATTCCATCTGAATATTTTGAGTAATGATTTATAATAAGTTGAAAAGTATTTACATCAAATTGAATTTCCTTAAATCATTGCATCTCCACACGTATTTCTCTTGCCCTTTAATAATTACAATAGTAAATAGAATATTAAACATCGACAATTTTTATCTTTGCTTTTTGCCTTCCTTACATTTTTCTGTGTGTATTGCATTTTTTGCTTACTGTGTGAGAGTTGTGTGAATTTTGTGCCGTGTTATGTGGCTTGTTGGGCAATGCCGCTACATTTTATTATGGCTAAGCACGCATTCATTATGCTCCAGAGTGTGCTGCTCATGCAGCATCAGCCAGAAGTTGGGGGTGTTGTGGCTGGGTGGTATTGGTGGTATGGGTGGTATGGGTGCTGGTGGAGTTTGGCCAAGTTTTAGCAAGCTAGAAGACAAATGAGAGCCAAGATGAAAATCCCAGCCCCTAGACATGCCTTGACTACGTGGCTCATTTGGCGCTCGACTAATCGCAAATAACGCACATCGATTAAGGCCACATCAAATGAGTTGTCTTAAATGGTAAGAACCAAGAAATACAACCAGCAACTACTCGAGCGCAACAGAGAGAGAGAGAGAGAGAGAGAAAGAAATGGCAATAGAGAATCAAAGCAACAAAGAAACAATTAGCACCGGTCAGGACATAATTGGCGTGCAGTTAGGTCTCTGATTAAAGAAGCAATCATAAAATTAAGTCCCATAATCCTCTGCAATTTGAACACATGCATGACAACTCTGACGACGACGTGGCCCGATGGGGATGCTGAGAGAATTGGAGCTGATGCTTGGGAGGATGGGCTTGTGATGGGGAGTTTTGGTGGTCAGGCAGTTAAAAGGGGGGGGGGGGGGGGGAGGGGATGTGGCTAACTGAAAGCAACTGAAACAAAACAGAAGCTGAAGCTGAAGCTCTTGCAGCTAATACGAGTAATAACCAACAACAATAGGTGAGAATGTAGACGAAAGTGTTTGATTGCAGGAATAGCCTGTATGCAGTTGTGCAAGACTAAGAAATTCTCATATTGTACTTTGATATACATATATATTTGATATATATATATATATATTTTCTTGTGCATTTCTTACTAATATAATAATACATTTGAACTATTCAATTGAGTGGATAAACTTACACGTGAATGTACCCATATAAAGAAGAAACGAATTTGGGTTCCAATTCCGTTTCTGGTACGAAAAGTATAAAAATATTGGTAGTGATATTTTCAAACTTGGTTAACTATTGTTACCTTGATTGTCATGTTATTTATTATACAATAAAAAGTCGAAAAAAAACTAGAGCAAAATAATTAAAAACATCGCACATAAATTGATAAAAATAATCGGTTGGTATTTAAACTTTATGATTATATTAAGGTGTCAGCAGGTGTGCTGATATATCAGGATTTTAATTTAGAATAGACTTTATTTCTTATTATACCCTGAAAACATTAAAAATGGGTATACCAACTTGAACACAGACGCAGAACACACGCCTAGGTAACGGGATCGACGGGAAATAATGATTTGGGTTTTGATTCCGATTCCAATTCCGATTCCGAGACTGTATTTAAAACGGTAAACACGCAGTTTCGATTCTCTATTCTATTCTATTCTATATGCATGCAAGCCGATAACTCCATTCAAAATCTTCAACATAGATTTGCACAAATCGATGATACCCGTTTTGTGCGGTGCGTGCAGGGTACAAATATCACTTTACACGCTTTGTCCAACAAATACAGTTCACAATATCTGGGCGTGTGTGTGTGTGTGTGTGTGTGTGTGTGTGTGCGTGTGTGTGCGTGTGTGTGCGTGTGTGTGTGTGTCTGTTTGTGCTCACACAAATGCATTTTGGTGCGTGGCCGTATTGGCCAGCCTGAGCCAAATGCGGAATCGGACTCATTGTGTATGTGCGGCGATTTGTGTGCTTCGACAAAGCCAACGCCAGAAGCAGCAATAACAAACTTACAACTAAGTTCAAGTGTGTCAATCATGCACCACTGATGAACTGCGATATACCCTCTATATCAAAATATAGATAAAGCAACAACTAAATTGTTTAGTGAATCAAATAAATGCGACTAATTTGCTTAACTAATTGTTCGGCAATGGCTTGGCTTAAGACAACCTTGCAGTGTTGTTAGTTATATAGCACTGATTAAACTAAAGTTAATTAAAAATATATATAATGCAGATTATTACTTAAGAAATTTGAGAATGGACGAGAATACTTGTGCATATTCTTGTATTTTCTCATTTAGTCTAAATACCCGATGACACTAATTGTAGCCAAAGGGTATAACAACAATATGAAACCTTCATTAGCGAGCAGCCAGTTTGAATGGGAATGGGGATTTATGTGGTTTGGCTTTGGATTGCAGCCAGTTGAGGCAGCAGGCAGCAGGCAGCGTCGCATTGAAAACGCTTCCGGCCATACAAATTGTACGTGAAACGTGAGAAATTAATTCCCAAGGTGCTCAGCAGTAGCACTGCATGCACACGATGGTTCAGGGGAGTTGGAGCTGGATGGGTGGTGGTTGGCTACTTTCCTAGCTAATGGACATCAAAGTTCAGAGTTCGGTTCGATCAAGCGTTAGGCAGCCACACCAATTTTGCACTTTAATCAAAGAACCGCATAGAAAAGAGTTAACATCGGTTTGGTGTGTGCTTAATCATATATCCTTTGATAGGTGCAATATATTCCTGATTCTTGCACACATCCATATAATCGGTATGAATATGATATATTAGTCCAATTTTTTCCAATATTTTTTTTTTGTTTTTTGCACAACTTTGCCATCATTTGATTAAGTATTCGAATGATAGCTATAACATATGGTGATCAGATCCATCCATAAAGTAGTTTGTCTGCCGCATACATATATAAAGCAAAATAGCTATGGCAATATATATGCATATATTTTATGTGGCCGGCGTTGCCTCTTTCATTATCTGTCAGGGTATAAAAATAAATTGCTCAATTATTGTGCAATAAAGCTAAAATTAGGCCTGACTGCATTTTAGTTGCATCTGAAGTTTAATTACCAATTATGATTTGCAATTAATGGTGTGTTTGCTGTGCATAAAACTTTTCGAACTGCTCAATTTGTTGGTTATTTGAACAAATTTTAAAGCCAACTGTTTCTTTAAGTCTTTAATTGATTATTAAGAGTATCATGCGAAAAATACGTTAAAGCATTTAAGCATTTAATCATTTAAAGGTTCAGCTTAATATGGTAGTCAGCTTAATATTTTGATCTCACTTTAACACAAAATGTCCAACACAATTTGTCTATTATTATGTTGCCGGATTTGTGACACATGAAATCAGTTGAAAGTTATTCAATTTCCTAAAATAATATTAAAGTTATAATTGGCTTTAGCAGTTTGCTTGGCCAGAGTATAATTTTAATTCACTTAAAAAGTGGAATATTTTTTGATTTTCTTTTTATTGCTTTATGAAAGTTTTATTTAGTTTCTGTTACACATACTAGGATGCATTAATTAAGCAAAACTTTTTATACCCTTCTAGGGAGTATTATAATTTTGTCGTGCAGCTCGTAACGCATTGAAGCAATCGTCTCCGATCCCATAAAGTATATATATATTCTTGATCAGCATCACTAGCCGATTTCTGTCTGTTCGTTTCTATGCAAGCTAGGCCGTCAGAGTCTGCCTGATCGGATCGCTATATCATATCAACAATCAGTTAGAATATGAGTTCTTGTATATATGAAAACCTTTTCGTGCTCAAACTCAGCAGTTATGCGTGCTACATATAATTGGACAAAATATGATCAACATCGGAATACCATATCAAATATATATATGTATATCATTGGAACAATCGGTCGATTCTTTAAATATATATATTAGTCGACACTATGACTCCGTTTTACAAGTGTATGTAGTCTTTGGCATGCCTACGATAGCCCTTCTCCGTTCTTGTCTGTTGCAATACACAAAGTTAGGGTTCAACTTAAAATAATAAAAATACAAATAATACAAAACAGGTCAAATGCATGGCCAAAGTAAATATGGAATGAATTGGTTCCTTCTGGAATGGGAACGGGGCAGTTGCTTATCTTAGAAGCGATAAAATACACTCTAAAATATAACCAAGTCTCTGTGTGTGTGTGTGTGTATGTGTGTGTGTGTGTGTGTGTCTGTTTGTGTGTCGTCTATTTCCCATATGCATGGAAAGAAATGTCAAAAATCAATTTAATGCTGCCGTAACGAAAATCTGTCAGCTTGCAGCACAAATAATGTCAAAGCCATACATACACTCACACACACACATAAGTGTTGCACACACACACACACACACACACACATACACACAAGCATAGGTTGAAAGTATGCGGTGCTTACGTCTGTCAGCGGCAATTGTGGCTGATTTGCGCTTTTTCTTGCTCTACTTTGGCTGAAAAAGTGGTAGAAGTGGCACAGGAAAAGGAAACGCAATGCAAAGATGCAGAGGCTGAGGCTGAGGCTGAGGCAATGGCTGTGGCTGTGGCAAAGGCTGAGGCAGAGCCAGCGACTAAGATGAGAGGATGATAAACGGCAGCGCACTCCGTGAAGACGTCACACAACATTCGAAAAGCGTTTGATAAACGGGCAACGCGCATTGCAAAGCTGTTCTTAAGTGTGTGTGTGTGTGTGTGTGTGTGTATCTGTGTGTTTGTGTGTGTGTGTGTGTGTGTGTGCTATTGAAAGGGTTCGCCCATCGACTGTGCGTCGCTGTGACAAGTGAAATGATTTCTGAAAAGACGAGCACCGTCGCCTCAGAAGGCAACTGTCAGCTAAACTGACGCTTTAAAAGGAGCGTGAGGCGTTGCCACAACGCGACAGCTGCAACAAAAGCGGAAACTGCACTTCAACAACTGTTGCGCAAATAGTTGCAAGAGCACTTGCGTTCTACAGCAACTTATCATATTGCTCAGATCAGTCAGCAACCGAGCTTTGTGATATATATATATATATAGATATGTATATATTTATAGAAATAATTTATTAATTATTATCGTTATTAGCAGTGTGCAACATTTTTAATTGGGGCGCTTGCTTCGAGATACTTGCAGGTGCGTGGTAGGAATGGGAAATGGCTTAAATGTGTCTGTTTGTGTGTGTATGTGTGTGTGTGCGTCTGTGTGTGTGTGTGTCTGTTTGTGTGTGTGAGCGGTTTTTGTGCTGTACATTTTGTTATTGTGAGCTGAAATCCGAGTGTTTTGACTTTGAGAATTAGCTATTGTGATAACATTTATGTGTGTTTGAGTGTGTATGCGTGTCTGTGTGTGTGTGTGTCTGTGTGTCTGTGCGTGTGTGTCTGTGTGTGTGCTTGTGTGTTTTCAACGCATTTAATTGGGCAAGCGATTGCCTGACTTGCTTACAAATGTGCCTCAAAACGTGCGACGGGCTACACCAAAATCCAAAAGCCAAAAACAAGCACGCACTCGACTCACACACACATAAACAGAGTGTGTGTACGTGTGTGTGAATATTACATGCGATAAATTATTTTAAAGCGCCTGTTGTTTGTTCGGCAGGAGTCCTTATTCCCCCGCACCACCAACCCCTTAGCCCGTAGCCCTTTGCATCTATTTAATAAAGCGCGACGCATCAGTTTTAATATTGTTACGAATTATATTTACGCTCATAAAAATTTATAAACGTTTATGACAAGCCTGCGAACAGTGGCCCCACATCCAGCTCCACATTAACCTTCACGTACAATTCACTCCAATACCAATCCCAATCCCAAGCGCATCCCGCTGGCCCCCAAAACGTTTTCATTAATAATTTTTGCCTTTGTTTTTGGCATTTGCTGGCGGTTTTGGCGACTACTCAAATAAAATTTATTGTTTCTGATATTTCTTTAGTCATTATTATTACGAACATTTATTATTTATTATTTATTTATTAATTTGTTTTACATGCGGATTATGGGCCTGCCTATGTGACACACACACACACACACACAAAACACTCATACATCAGCGATTGGAGTTGCCACACTGTGGCACCGAAGCCCGAAAAACGTTGCAGAAATCAGAATATGCTTTATACATTTAATCTATATATTTTTGCACCAATTTTTTTACGTTTGTACATCACTTATTTTTATATATATATGTGTATAATCTTGAGCAAATCATCGACTGGCGATGTAGGCCGTAGTCCATATTAAATATATTGAAGAAAAATGAAGCTTTTTGACAGCAAACGAAAAGCTATTTATAAACTAGACAATTGAGATAAATCACCTATTATCAAACGGGGCCTCAGGAAATGTGTACTCAGAATAGGAGGCGTCGCCTTAAACTTTTCGCTTCATCTGGATCGTGCACCGCCAGGAAAAAATAATACTCAATCTTAGTCGAGCTTGTGAGCTGAACACATCTGAAAATAAAATTTAAATTATAAAAAAAATTGTTGAGCTGTAAACTTTTATAGAACTTTAATAAAAATAATAAAGTATAATATAATAATACGCATTTGAAAAGCGTTGAAATCTACCAGCTTTCTCCAAAATATTTAGTAAGTACAAAAATAATAATTACAAAAAAATTGAGTTCTTCTGCAAGCAGCAAGAATATATATGAATCCTTCGAAAGTAGGTGTCGCCTCAAACTTTTCGCTTCAAACGCAGTTGCCAGCGCCTGAATACAAATAATATTTTGTCTCCGTCGAGCTACAGCAATATAAATCAAATAATAAAAACTTCTCGAGCTGTAAACTTTTATATGTTGTACAAACGGGGAAAAATACGCATTTGAAAAGTGTTCATATCCAACAGCTCTCCACAAAATAAGCAGTAAGTGAAAAAACAAAATAAAAAAAAATAAAATAATAATAATAATAATAATACTAAATATAAAATTTGGCAGCAAACAGCAAGGTTATTCCAGAAGCAAAGCATTTCGAAAATAGTCTGAACGGATTAATCTAATTATTAGCTGTGCCTCCTGCCAATTGGTGTATTGCATCTTTATTGTCGCGTTGATGAGAACGAAGTCGGGCCTAAAACAATATATAATATACAATAGCGATTCTATTAACAATCGGAAATATGAAGAATAATTCAACTGTGCCTCAGTCAAAGGGCTGCTCGAAGGAAAAATGCCAGTCTGACCATGTGTATTGCATCAAGGTCGGCATCAATAATTACATGCCTACTCGAAATCCTATTACTGGCACTGGATTAAATGGGGACGGTCTCGGCGTTCTGAAGCCGATAAAGCCAAAGATTCAGGGTTGGTTCTAAATAATATCACAGTAGTAGATGGTAGATAATTATGTGCTGGATATTCCTACTACCTGTGGATTTTGCCATCCAAAGGGTTTTGAATATTAGCAATTTTGAAGCAACTATTAAAATTAATTTTCTCTGCTTATACTCTGATATAATACCTTCGGTATCAGGGTATTATATTGGTTTTGTGCAATGTCCATCATGCTCTATCATCAAGCCCGTCTGTCTGTATGAACGCACCTTTTTCCGACACCCTTAGAGATCGACACTTTAAACGTGGAGCTGTAGTTATGAAAACTAAAGATAGATTATTAAGATCGTCCTCCAAAAATTTGTTTCGGCAAAAGCCTATATCTACCTAAATTGCGGTAGATAAGGCAAACTTGGAGGATAGATTACTAGGAACCTCCACCAAAGATCAGAATTTCTTGGCTACACCCACCCTGCTCTGTGGCACCTGTTATCAGATGGTATGACTTACGGGGATCAGAGTATTTCGCAGTCGACTGCAACGTTCTCTCTTGTTTTCTTTTATTTTCTTGGTTAAATACAAAAAAATGATACTAAATACAATTTTGCAGCAAATAGCAAGGATAAATCAGAGGACGCCGCGTCCCGTACCGCTACAAATAAATCGAGTAGCTCATCGGATGTTGATTGTGCCAATGTTGGGCCCGTGCCCGCTCAAAACAGTGTATACGACCAGTCAGATAAGCACCACGTAAATATACAGAGTCGCGCTGATACGGGTACCAATCCAGAACGTCCGTTCTCTTTCAATAATATGAGGCATGATTCAAATGCGTTTCAATCAAGCAACTGTTCTCAGGGAACATCCGTTAACATATCTGCTCAGAACCCAATTGGTGACTTTGGAATACAGGGCGACGGCTCTGGTAGTCTAAGGCAGATGATACCAAGGATCCGGGGTATGTTTTATTTAATAATACACTTTGATATAGATAATTATTGTGTGTCGGATATTTATTATACAGTTTCTAATCAGAATTTTAACAACTTTGGATCAACCATTAATGTTCATTTTCTTTTTCTGTTTATTTTTATTTATTTATTTATTTTTTTCAATTTCTTTGACAGAAGGCAATCCACTTACTGGAGAAGGTTACAAGCCAGGCACTCAAGATTATATAGGACCAGTGGGCATGAACTCACATGAGACGATTAACATTAGCACCGTCAATAATGGGAATCGTGTGCCACCCGGCGGATATTCGTCTGGCCTCTGGTAATTTCAAATTACTTTCCCACTTAGCAACTATTTAGTCTAGTTAAAATGAAAATGAAAAAGAAAAAGAAAAACCAAAACAAAGCCATCACATACATACTCAATGAAGATTACTTCAACACAGCAACGAATACTACAATTACCAAAGACAGGGTAATACCAAACAATTACTACAATTACCCGGAACAAACTACCACAAAAATACTAAATACAAAATGCACACCGGAAACAAAGACAATTGACCAATTGACTACAATAACAGGCAACAAATTTCATATTAAAAATGTTTAAGATAAACTTAAGGAAAAATCAATAGTTGTTTTAAAATAAAATTTTCATTACCGTTTTAATATTTGTGTTTTTACTCAAATGGTTTCCTCTCTGAAATTCCTATTGCCATAGAATTGTATGGAAAAATGTGAGGAATGGCCACTGTGCTGGGATGGCATTGGATTCTGTCGATGGGCACAGCAAAAATTTCGTTTGATTTGTTATCAGGTAGCGATTGTTGTTATTTGCCTTGTTGCTGTTGTTGTTGTTGTTGCGACTGTTGGACCTGTCATCGTTGATGGCGTTTGTAATTTCGTTTTCGGTATTATGTAATTTATTAACATTTCATTGAAAGTTATGTGCGGGCACCGGCGCCGTCGCCGTCGCCGTCGTTGCCCTGCGTTGACGACATCTTTAATTAATTACATTTTAACATGATAATTAATAGTGCCGCGGCCTCTGACGACAGACGAGACGACAGCAACCCAAACCAACCAATTGATCGCCTGACATAACATGACAAGTCTCACTCCACATATACACGCCACACCCCCTTGAGACCCACACACACACACACACACACACACATACACACACACACACATACACATACATGCTCATCCACATTCACACAATTTGTGGGGGAGTTCAAAGTCTTGGCAAATTGCATTTGACATTTTCGGCAATATGTAACGGCGACACTGGTCAATTTATCGATAACTTTTTGAAGTTAGAACGGCATGCAGAATATATTCATGACATAAGAAAATCTCAATAAATATATCATTAGATTTCAGCCAGTTGCTATTGTTGGCGGGTTCATATTAAAGCACAATCTCAACTTTAAATTTCCATAACTAGACGAGATATCGACGAAGGATATGGGGGGGATTTTCATGGCAGTTGGGTAACTTTTATACATAAAATGTAGAATTATTACTCCATAAAAAATAAACAAAAGAAAGATAATAATATATATTGTAGAACAATTGTGAATCCCAAATAAAAGAGTTTAAAAACAATGCAGCAACAAAAATTCGACTGTAAAATATAATTCAGAGCTATCAAGCTATAATAACAATATATGAAGATGATAGATATATCAAGCAAGTCATGAGGCATGCGGCATGAGGCACACACACACACACACACACGCGCACAGACATCTGGCGAGTCGATGAGCACATTGATGATGACTATAATGATACACAAACAATTGCCAAGGCATTTCAATTCAATTCAATATATAGCTTCCGCTTCGTCCCCTTTTTTGTTGTTGTTGCCTCCTCTGTGTGTCTGTGTGTGTGAATGTTTTTTTTTTGCCGCATTTCTGTGCCGCTACCATGTTTTTATCTTTCCGTTTCGTCGTGGTCCGTCTGTCCATCTCAGTGTCTGGCGGAGGGTTCGCTTGTGTCCGGTTGCCAGGACCCAAAAAGTTGTTTTGACAGTAGCCAAGATTGAGTTCTTATTCAATTTGTACGGATTTGTACCGTTACCCGTTAACCCACACCATCCATCCGCCATCTTCCCCTCTCTCTTTGTTGGAATTTATTTCATATTATTGCCCTTGTCGTTGTTTTTGTTGTTTTCGTTGTTTTTGTTGTTGCAATTGTTGCTGTTGTTTGCGTCACTGCTTGGCCTTGTTTTGGCAACTCGCAAACTTCTTGGGGCGGTTGTCCGAGTGCTGCGGCCTCAGCTGCAGTTAACTTGCTGCCCATCTCTCTTTTTCATTTTCTTATTCATTCCCCTTCCACCCCTTCCCTACTCCTGTCCGCGTCTGCTTTCTTGGCTGCAGGCCTGCGTAGAGCTCTTGTTGGCCCCAACAATTGACTCTGCGACTCTGGACGATGGACAATGGACACTGGGCTGCCAATTGGCTGCCAGTAGCCCGCAAAAGTATGCTACAAATTTGTTGCCAGCACTTGAAGAACTTGCCACAATGCTCGCTTGCTAAGACGATCGAACGTTTTTCGTATAAAATCAAAATTGCATCTACATACATACATACATACATACATACATATATATACCTCTCAATAGAGGATATGGAGATACTTTGGAAAACGTAACTGATATGTTGACCGCCCGAAACCTTTAAACTAATATGGACAAGAACCTATATTTTAATTTGTATTAATTTGTATCAATTTATAGTCTGTGACTTTTTTAGTCTCTGCCCGCCTTGTGGCTGTTGCATACTTTTTACACAAACTTATGTTTAGTTGTATAAACAACCAATTACGTAAGAAAATATAAACTATTACGTATACGCAACATGTAAAGTATATGTATATATAATGTTCAACGGCTGTTCAGGCGTGTGTTTAATTCAGATATACGATTTTTTGTTGAATTTTCCGTGGATATATTTTGTATATGTATATGTATATACATATGTGGCGTAATATATAATGTAATATGTATTTGTATGTATTTTCTGGCAGCTGAATATCGTTTACATTAGCCTGTGTTTACTGTTCGTTGGCATGCATGCAAATAATGCATATAAGCTGGAACTGACCATGACTTCGTGACGACTTCGACATGAACTTATGACTGCATGCATCGTATAAAAAACGAAAATAAACAAACCAAAAGAACACCTCAAGTTCTGCAAGCGCCCTGCAATGCAGCGGTACTTCTTGGTAAGTGTTTACTTTTTATTTCATATTTTTTTGTTGTTGTTTTTATCTAATAATACGGTAATTTATATTGTTGTTTTTGTGCACAAGTTTTTGGCAGTCGTTTATTTTTGTAATTGGCACTTTTAGTTTTCATCGATAGCAGCAGTGGCGTGCGCTGCCAAAAGTTGCCATGCGTATATTTGGCAACAAGAATTAATCAAGTTTGGTTTAATGTTACACAATGATTTGCAGGTGCGTTGCCTGTTGGTTATTTATGAAGTGGCACACTTCTCCCAACCCCAACCCCAACCTCCAACCCCCCACTAAGCCCATTCTTCAAGTGGCCCAACACTAACCACTTTTGGAGATGAGCTGCGCATTTTTTGTGCCCCACTTCACTTCAGTGTGTTCTTTATTTTTTTTTGTTGCCTCTGCAACTTGGTCTACATTTCTGCTGTTCTTGGCTGTTTGCTGTTTTGCTTTGGCTTTAGTTTTGCTGAGCGCGACTCCAAATTGCCAACTTAGTTGTTATTTGTTGGATGTCTGGCAGCTTCACGGCGGCACTGTGCTGGACAATAGGCAGGGGTGATTGGTAGATGGGGAGAGTGTTTTCGTTGGCTGTGCATATTTGTGTGTGTGTGTGTGTGTGTGTGTGATTCGGGCCAATATTCTCGTGGCCGCAGCACTCTGATGGCTCTCACGTCACCACTTCTGCAAATTGCAGCAATAATGCAACAAAGGTTTCTTGGGAAACACACACCAAATTGCATGCGCTGCGAAACCCAACCCCCCCACCTCCATAGGCTGCCTGTGCGCGGGTGTGTGAGAGTGTGTGTGTGTGTGTGTGTGTGAGTGGCTGGCGACTCGAAGACGGAGTCGCAAGTCAGTCACTTGCTGTTGCCTTTGCCAGTGCCAGTGGTCCTTCGCTACATTTCATATTCAATTTTGTATCCTTCCGGCAAATACCCTACTAAAAGGGTCTTTTGCACATATCATGACATATTTAAGACCCAGAACGGCGCACGCACTTCTGAAACCAAAGGATTCCACATATAAATTCGAATTAAAGATGACATTTTTTAATCCCAAAATTAAAGAAATAAATCGAATGCTGATTATTATATAGTGCATCAAGCTTTTCGTTTGTGTTTATTTTGATATTTTTATTTTTTCTTGCAGCTATATTTCTTAGCTTGCGTTCTGTTTACATTTTCAGTTGCTGCTGTTGCTGTTTCCGCTTTGGTTTTCATGTTGTAAGCAACATTTTTGTTTGTAATTTAGTTTGGAATGCCGCCGTTCCTCCAGCGGTTTTCTTAGAAAAATCTTTGTTGGCCAACCTCTTAACGGTATATGGGGAATTCGCGTAATTGCAACAACGCGCATTCCTACTCTCTCTCTCTCTCTCTCTCTCTCTCTCTTCCTCTATCTCTGTTTGTCCCACTGTGACTGTGTGTGTCCTCTTTAAGTGAGTGTTGACAGACGGCAGGCAAATCAACTGACAATGCAACTGATGCGGGCCTTGCAACAAAAAAAACACAAAAACGAAAATATCAAGGAATAACAGAAAAAGAAAGAAAAAAAAAAAACACAGCACAATGCTCAGACGCCGCGTGGCACATGCGAATTGCGGTCTTGGGCAGCTTGTGAGCTTGGAGTATGAGCCAACAGTTGCTGGCTTTCCCATTTATAACCGGGTCGGGTGCCAGCCAGCCCATTCCCATTGGAATCCCAAATGAAGAATAAATGTGAGTGAGAAACTCGATTTGCAGCTCAGTTCATTTAAGAATTGATTGCTATGCTTTATTTTTATTATACATATTAGTATAACTACGAGTATTGTTGTTATTATTACTTTTATTATGATTATTATTATTATTATGATTATTATGATTATTATTATTATTATTATTATTATTATTATTATTATTATTATTATTATTATTATTAGTACATATTATTATTTTCTCTGTTTTGTTTTATTTGGTTTTTTGAAGGGCACCTGACCAACCACAAATCCTTTATTTAAAAAGTCTAGCTAGTATTGCGTTGGCTTTAATTTTCTTGAGAAGATTATTACATTTATGTTTTGCTTTGTATTTGTGTTTACATATCATATCAGACGTATTACATTCATTCAGAGCTGTGCAGCTATCGGTCGTCATCAATTAATTAACAATTGCTGCATTTCCTTCAAATTGAATGACACTGACATGCCAATGACAGCAAATAGATCGATAAGCCGACAACATTGAGTACTTGCAGTGTTGAAGCAGTGCCAGAGCCACAAAAAACATCAGGAATAATTCGGGCCGGGTTGCCATCAAAACAACAACTTCAGCAGCGAATTGGATTTCAGCAGCATATAAGCGCGGAATGAAAGTGACCAGAGTCAGATAGAGAGCGAGATGGAAAGGGCGGGATAGAGAGACAGACAGAGAGAGAGAGAGAGAGAGAGAGAGAGAGATTGAGAGGGAAATGGCGAGGCAAAAGCTTAAAACGTATTGGCAACACCTATTTTCAAACAATTTGCACCGCACGTTGCGCACAGCTCACATTCATTAATTCATTCATTCATTCGCTCATTCAATGATTCACTCGCACATTTCCAATGCCTTGCAATCTCTTCATCCCATCCCAAAAACCATTTTTCCGTTTGTAGCTGCCAGTTGCTAATTTTTGTTGTTCATCGTCAGACTGTAAAAGCATTAAGAGTCGACGCTGTTTTTCATTTTTTCATGGATTGGTTTTGGACATTGGGAAGAAATTGATTCGCAGCGTGAATCATGTCTGAGGGGAACAAACTTTAACGTTAGCTTGAGGTCTGCTCTATGTGCCTTTTCGCACCTCTCTCCACGTCCCCCGCCCCACTTCCATTCAGTTCGCATCGTTTGCAATTAAATCACAATATTCGTATCACGTCCGAGATTCCATCACCAAACAATTTCATACGTATTAACACGATGTCGAAAGTGAAAACAGGCGAAACACAAACACCAAACAGCAAAAAATTTCCTCCCTCTCATTCCGCCGCTCCCCCTCCAACCCCCACCTCACCGGCGAGCCACCCAGGGCATTGAGTTCAGGTTTTTCTCTTTTATGTGAGAAGTTTATTCTGGTGTTAAGTGCGTGTTGTGCCTTCTATCATAACACACCTAACAGGTCTCGACATTTTAATATACTCAACACGAACATACTTTTGAAAAATGAAAAATGATTTTTTTTTTAAATTATTTACATTTTTAGGTTAAATTGGGTTAAGCTAAAATAAAAAGTAAAACCCAAATAGATGAAATAAATAAATATCAAATTGGTATTTTTATATAAATTTCTTAACATAAAATTAATTCAAATTCAAATATACACCACGCACTTAACTCTAATTGACAATAGTGGAATCAGATCTGCCTCTTTGATATGCGTTGTGTGTTTGTGTGAAACTAAAAGGTGGCTCTGATAGGTGGGGTGGGTGGTGTTGGCTGCCCTAAGGGTCAAGCTAGGGATCCATTAAAATGAAGGTGATTTAATTTCATTAATTTGCCCATACAAAATGGAAGGGGAAGGGAATGGGAACCAATCGTTACCAGCTGGGGCTACCATTCAGAAAATGTTCTCTTAATTTTTGTAATTTCTTTGCCAAGGGGCAATGTTCGTTGAATGTGGGTTGCCAACCCTCTATTCCCCTCCTCTACTGCATGACATTGTGGGAAATGGCTTAAGGCGCGACTTTTCATGATTTTCCATATCAAATCAATGATGCCAGCAAATGTGAGAGCAGGTAGGGAGGTGGTGGAGCTGAAGGGGAGGGGCAAAGGGACGTGTAATGTGTCTTTACGTTGATGTGGCAAAATGTATACCGATGATTGCGCAAAAAACAAACAAAAAGCAATGCCTCTCAGCTCAGAGAGCCAATGAATAACGAACCCAAACCCAAACACCAACACCAACACCCATCCCCTCCAACTACAATTCCTTTACAGGCCCAACACCGGCTCATGGCAGTTCAGAGAGCATTCATTTCAATTCCACCCTCATGATGGGGCATAGGTTTGCTGCTTGCTTTTTGGCTCTGGCCAAGTGTTTGCATGAGAAGCTGTCAAAATGTTGGCAACGAAATTAATTTTGACATATGCCAGAATACGTGAAGGCTTCAACGGATGATTCGAGCAACCAGAGGTTGGAGATGGTAGTTAAGTACATATATGGCCAGGTAGACAAGGGATGCGGAGTAACCTGTGTATATGTGTGTGTGTGTATTTATTATATTATTCAAAATATAGTTGATTTGGCCAACGATTTGACAACAGTTCAAAAGTGTCTAACTTTTGCCATTGTTCTCAAAGCAAGAAAATCGCTCTGCATTTTTGAAACTCGCCGTACATTTTTATTATTCAGAAAGTAAAATTGTAAAAATATACAAATTTTTTCTGCAATTTAGAGCATTGATCCGTTTTAATAGACACTGAATTAACTTTCGCTAAATACATATAAAATGTGCATATAAAATATGCATATCGAGAAAATCTTTAAAAAATCCATTCAAAATATTTATGAAATAGATACAAGTGCAATGAATTTTAATTAATTTTAATTTTGTCTTCGAATCACATTTACAGATTCTGCAATGATTTGCGATAACAATAATATATAATATATAATATTTAATTATTGACACCTTTGGATTGTTGTAGAGTATACTATTTCAGGGACAACTGCTGCATCGAGCTATCGCCCAGTTAATTGTCAAGCGCAACAAAAAAAAAAAAAAATATATATATATCAAACAAATATCTTCCAACAAACTCAGTCTTTCAAAATTGTTACAAAAAGTGAAAAAGTGTTATTTTATCTGCTGTGTTGTTGGTTCTCGAAATGGGTGTCGTCGCATCACGGCATCTGAGCGCCGCGAAGCTGCAACAGATCGAGAAAGAGTCGGGTTTCTCGCCGCAACGCATCGATTATCTGCTGGGGCAGTATCAAACGCTGGGACGCGACTCGAACAATTCGGTTCTCCGGACTGAGCTGCTCAAGGTGCCGCCTGTGGCGCAGCATCCGTTTGCGGAACGCCTGGTCGAAGTGTATCTGTATCCGTCACTCTGCTTCCAACACTTTATACTTGGCCTGTCGCGCTTCCGACGCCACGTGCCGCTGCAACACAAGCTGGCCTCGCTGCTGCACATGTACGATGACGATGGCGATGGGCTGCTTAGCGCGGATCGGTGCGAGGAGCTGATCTGTTGTCTACCGGCGACACGGCATGAGCTGCGTGCCATACGCTGGAAACTCAAGCAGCTGGTGACTGCAAATGAAATGGAACAGCAGCAGCCGCAAGAGGGGCAGCAAGTGAAGCAATTGAAAGGTTTCCTTAACTGCGACGATTTGGACTTTATCACACGTAATGTGGATCTCGATGAGAGTCTCTCGCTGCGCTTCAGCTAAACAGCAAGTTATATATGTATATATAAACATATACTTAAATGGGTTATGTTGCCGCCTCCCAAACCATCCTCACAGTTGAGTCAAATTGCATATTCGCTGTTCGCTGTTCGCCGGTTGCCGGTTGCCGGTTTTGCCGGTTTGCCGTTCGCATAACATCACGTTGCCAAAAGTTTTCATATAAACGCAAAAGTTAAGTCATTCCTGAAAATTGTTTCTTGAAATTTACTTGCAGGCACTTCAGTGTGCGAAGGAGACAGCGACAGAGAGCGGGAGCGGGAGCGAGAGAGCGAGAGCGAGAGAGCGAGCGATGGAAGCAGCTTGCACTTTAATGGGGCACTTGAAAGCAGCGTCGTGTCCTCCGCTAAGTCCCCATCGCCCACCCCCGGCAAATGGTGCGCCACTTGACTTGTGTGTCTTTATTGGGCATGTGGCTGCCTACATACATATGTTACGACACCGCCTCCCGTCTCACTTGCTCCCCGTAAACTTGCGGCTCAATTTTGGAGATTTGGTTTGAGGTCACCTGTTACCAGCTAACTGTTGTTTCTACCTATGTATGCGTTAGTCTCTGTATGTATGTGTATGTGTCTGTGTATGTGTGTGACATACTGCAAGTGCTGCTTTGGCACTTCATTGTGCTTCTGGGTGTCATTCATCCTATTGAGTAATTGGCAACGCGTGTCGCAGCTCTTTGATATCCAAACAACACCTGCTGCTGGGTATCCTGATGATGATGATGATGTTCAAGGTGTGCATTTCACACATCTGAGCGATTTTAATGTTTTATTTACGTTAATTGAATTACATATCTTATTGCAAGTAATTTGTTACATTTTGAATAAAATATAATTTCAACCTCTGTCTCTCTCTCTCTCTCTCTCTCTCTGAAGAATTGACCTAGAAAATATAGTTTAGCTGTGGACATTTGAAGTGATCGCCCGAACTAGTATTATTTTCCTCGCTTGACCAAATTTCGTGTAATATTCAAATTATTTGTTACACATTTCGCACGCCTTCCGCAAAAATGTAAATGAAGTTGTAAGTGCAATTTGTGTAACTAGATGAATGGGATTGGATGGGGTTCCTAGGATAGGCAGATGCGAAGCGATAGTCGCGTTTTTGTCTCTGTCATTCGCTTGGAGTTTTTTTTTCGTTTTTTTTTTTGTCAGTTTCACTTTGCTGGTTTTTGCGACTGATTGCATTTTTATCCCTTTACACACAAAATCCTTGAAATATGCACACTAACTCATGCGTATTTTATAATAATAAAAGCACACGGCGAGCAAGCCAACGAGATGAAGAAAATAAGGAAAACCAACAACGGAACAATGGCACTTCATAGTATCTTCCTACCCCCTCTCACTACTATCACCACTTCATTCCCCCCTCCCCGCTCTTCTCAGTCCTGCTCGAACCGCGGGACATCCGTGAAAATGCAAAGACAAAAGATGCAGCAAATGATTCGCTGCCTGCAGCTCTGCCCGCAGCCAGCGACTGTGGGTGGGCGGCCACGGAGAATGTGACAGGTGGGTGGGCGGTGGGTATCCTTTTTGTTGGTTTGGGTTGCTGTCAAATCTCTTCACACGTGCAACTGGCGCCGGGCAAGTTGTTAAGGCTGCTCCTGACATATGCACAAGTCGGTGGCTGCCTCGCATGTGCGATGTTGCATGTGGCAGGCATGCAGCAGGCAGCAGAGTTAGCTTAGTGCCAGCTTATCCACTTTCAACAACAGATGGCAACTCCATGCGCCACCTGGCATCTGAATGCAATAGAATAGCATAATTTGACTATTGATTAAGATTTAATGCAGTGCGCTCAAAGTGCATCTAAGCTGATCCTTTTCCCCCTTCCCCCCACCCATCACCTTTTGTCCGTTGTCTATGCAGATGCCGGAGCTGACACAGCTGGTGCCTGATCCTTTCGTGCTGATTGCCACTACATCAGCGATCCATTGAGTGCTGCCGTACGATTATGGCCACAAAGCGTCCTTATGGCCATAACTCAATTTCTGAGCAACCATCCAATAATTTACACTTACAATTTTACCGTTCTAGGCATACCCTAGAAGGATACTTGAATTCTGTTAATATACATATCTGTATATTATTGAGAAGTCGATGAATACTCTCTTTACCAAGTTAAGGCTTAAAGTTAACATGAAAACTTGCAAATTGAATTGTTGAACAAAATCTTTCGTTTTTCGAATTTGCTAGATTTTCGATATCGCGTCATTAGCAGCTTGCTATAAGGGTATCTAATCGATAAGGGTAACTATCCTTCGGCGTACTAAGGAGTCTTTCTAACTTGTTCTTGTTTCGTTATTTTATTTTTTTTTGTCACGCTTCAGCTTGGGTCTTTTGTTCCATTGGTCGTCGGCGTTGACTTCTTCTGCTCTTTTTTTTTTTTTTTTTTTTCGTTGCTTCGTCTATTTTTGCATTATTGCTTCTCATGCATTTGCAGCAGCTGCTTAAACGTGTTTCAAATACGCAATATGCCTGCCCCGGCACGCCCACCAAACTCGCCCGCACTCACCCCAGTAAAAAAGAAGCGCCCATGCGAATTTGGTATGCGAAATTGGCATTCGCTGGCGTCCCGTTCGGTGCATACGAATGAACATTCTTCCAGCTGCCTGTTTTATTAGCCGTCATATAAACCAGGCTATATGCGTGTACATGCCCCCCGCTACCCCAACACCTTTTCCAACTGCTCCGACTCGTCCTGTCAGAGCCACATTTATGAATGACTGCAACTTTGGCTTCTTGCCGCAAATGACACTACACAGATTTTCCATGTGATAATTTGGCTCAGTTCGAGTCGCCCCAAGTCCCAGACTGCAAAACACACGCTCACAGTCCTACAGTCGGAGAGGTCCTTCTGCTCATAATTGTTTTAAAACTAACTCAACCCATGACATACACTCAGACTCATAGCGCAAACCGTTGAAAATAAATCTTTTTAGGTTCAAATTGTGTTGTTTGCCCATGCAGAAAGTACTCGATAATATTGCTGTATCATCGCTAGCCAAGTCAATATAGATATGTTATATCTAAGCATGTGTTTTTTTTCAATCCATAATCCAGACTATTTCTAAGTACATTTGAAACATCAGTCAATTATTGTTGAGAAATACTTACTGAAAGCGACATTCCTTCAATCATTATTATATCGCTAAAATTATATATATTTTTTTTACTTTAAATACTTTCTCTAACATTTCTTCCTGTGTAAATGCTGACCATTTAAGTCAAGCTGATCTTGTGGCTGGCATAGGTAGATATGGATTGACTGGGGAGGTGAATGGTTGGGGGGTTTGGAAGTTGGAAGTCTTGTTGTCTGGTCGCGTGGCGCGTCCTGCGCCCTTAAACATATTTATTATCATGTCGAAGTGTTGTTATCCTATCCGTGGGGCTATGACGGTGTTTGTTGATGTTGCTGTAGTTGTTACTCTTCATGTTAACATGTGTTCAAATCGTTAAGGAGAGAACTTTGTGCAAAATTATTTGCTACAAAACACTCGACGTGTTTGCGCCTGGCTGACTGTGCATGTCTGCTCTCCTCCCCGTTCTCTTTTACTGTCTATCTCTCTCTCTCTCTCTCTCTCTCTCTCTCTCTGTCTCTCTCTCTCTCACTCACTGCTAGTCTGTCTAACTATCTGTGTTAGTGTTGCGCCGAGAGCAGAGGCGACAAACAACAATACAAACAACAGCTCATTGAGTTTTAGAAAAGTTGTTAACATGAACATTTGATGTCACAACATTGCATCCCTTTAGCCCTTTCATTTTGCCATCGCCCGACGCTTTGCTCTATGAATGTGTGGGGTGGTCTTCATATGGTTATATTGCCATTGCCATTGCCATTGCCCATTTTCATTTTACCAACGACAACACAAGTCGAACGAAGCGTAAACATTTTTGCAGCAACGTTGCGAACTGCTGCCCCTTTGGTGTCCCTTTCCGGAAAACTCCTCAACCCCAACGACATTTTGCCTTGACCCAGCAGCAGCTTAAAAAAGAGCCAACTACAAAGTTTTACACTTAACAGACAAAATTGTCTACAAATTTTGTTAATTTATGTTATTTATTTAGTTAGTTATCGCTTTTGTTTGTCGGCTCCCTTCATACTAAAGCCCCTTCTTCCTTCTTTTTTTTTTGTTTTGCTTTGTTTTCTTTGGTTTTTTTTTTTAAGTTCGCTGCGCCAGCTGCTTTTGGCCTGTTGCTTTTGTGGTCAACTCTATTATTGCCCTTATTACAGATACAGTAAGCCCACCGCCCAATCTACTTTTTCACTTTGTCTCCATTTCTCTCTCTCTCTCTCTCTCTCTCCATGTCTCTCCCTCTCGCACCCTTTCACGCTTGCAGAGCCTCTGCGCTTTTAGCAACAACAATAACGGAAGCTATAACAAGAAGCCGCAGCAAGCACAACGATATTAATATAGCATGCAACACACACACACAAATACGAAAACATTTGCAAGCGCTAGCAAAAATTGCGGAAAATTGGAAACTCTGAATACCGTGTTTGAAGTGAAAACTTGCTTAATGTCGTATGATTAATTTTTTCATTATGCTTTTTTTTTATTATTATTATTTCTTTATATAACCAAGTTTTTGTTCAAAGAATAAGTTTCGAATTGATTTAAACTTCTTAAGCTTGAATGGTTACGTGTATCCTTGAGCTTTATAATATATAAGCTAAGTAAATTGTATATATATATGTACAAAAACTGTAAACATATTTACAAAACAGAATTTGTGTTACAGCGGTGAGTGGCACTTGTTGCTTAAACCTTAAGATTTGGGGTTTTACCAAACCTTGCATACAATTTTCCATAACCACTCTTAAGGCTCCTCTTGCAAGTTGTTGCTAAGTTGCTCCATTTGGTGTGTATTTGTGTGTGTCTCATGTTGGATGCTGCTCAACAAAGTCATTACAATCGTGGCTGGGACATAAAAAAAAGCATTGCATACTTTTCTGGCGCCACCAAAACGCAGCAGACGCATTAAAATCGCCGGGCCCAAGGTACAGGGGGACAGAGAAAGGGTGTGAAAAATGAAGCAGAACGCAATACAACGAGAAGTCTAAAACCAATGTTAGCAGCGACGTAAAATCAACAAGCAAATGTGGAGGGGGGGAGAGGAGACAGCATGATGGCGGGGAAAGGAAGGGCTGGGTACTCGCTGGATGTCGCGGCAGTGTGTTAGGTGACGGTCTGCGGGTCATAAATGGAATGTGTGAAGCGCCTGCGAAGCTCAGACCAATTGTCTCGATTGAGACACACAGACACACGCATAAAAATTGCGCATACGCCTCATGGTGCACGAAAGCTGTTTGTGTGTGTGTGTGTGTGTGTGTGTGTGACGACGTCAACAGTGTTTGATGCGGCCTTATTGCTTCTTCAGCGCCTGCTATTGGATTTTTTTTTGTATTTTTGGTGTTATACGGTTTATTGGTCTGCCATGGTCTCAGCTCAGCTAGACAGTGGCAAAGCCGAGGGGTTATGGGTTGTGGCGAGAGAGACATGACAGTGAACTGGCAGGCAGGCAGGCAGGCACAGACAGACAGACACAGACAGACAGACAGACAAAAAGGCAGCAACAGCCGAGCCGAAATGATTGCAGTCAAATATTGGCAGAGAATCCGCGTTTATTGTGCACTTGAAACACAGGCAGGCAGCAACAACAACAGCAACAGCAACAGTACAGAAACAGCAATATCAACAACAGCAACAACAAATGTGCGTAGCTTTAATGCAAACAGCCAAACAGTTTGGCACAAATGCAGAGACACAAACCAGAAACACAGGCAAACAGAACCTACACACACACACACACACACACACACGCACACACTCAGTAGACCGATATACAGACTGAACGGAACTGTCCACTACAATCGGGGGGAAAAAAAACATCGAAGCACTCGCAGCGACCGCAAAAATCAAAAATGTTCAACACCAGCAAAAACAATAAACATAAAGTAGCAACAGCCGAAAAACAGTCAAGAGTGTGTGTGTGTATGTGTGTGTATCTGTGTGTGTATCTGTGTGTTTGTTGTGCAGATATGCAGTCATTTATTTATGTACTTATGCATATTTTGTGCAAAAATAGCTTATATCCTAGCAGTGGGTATATACAATTGGAACAATCGCCAAGCATGATCTTCACCTTGCGTCTTTAATTTTGAAAAGTGCTTCTACAGACGTATGCATTAATTCGAATTAGTATTAGTATTATTAAATTGTTAATTAAACCAGTAAGAAAGCTGTCTGAATAAGTGAGCCTAACTACAATAAACTACGAAACAGCTTTTAAATATATTCTAGCTGTATTGCCAAATTTCCCTTTGAAACGTTTTGCACACCCAAATGTAAGCAGGTGTGCAAGTGCTGTCATTTCTTATGGCACAAACTACTGCAGCGCAAATATTTTTTATAATCTCGAATTGCAAACATTTTCTCACAAATACGTCGGGGGTCGGATATGCTTCGTTCTGCTTGTTACAAACATTTGCACAAATCCATTTTCAATGGGCTTAGGGTATAAAAAAACCTGAAACTGTTCAAAAACAATCAGAAAACATAGTCAACTCTGAAACTAGAATACATTGATGCCGGCGAGGGTATTTAATCTTCGGCACTTTGAATATAACTTTCATTCTTGTTTTGTTTGTCATGCACTGTTGTGACTGCATTAACCTTTGAACCGCTCTCCTCAGTCCCCCTCAGTCCTTCGGCTGACAGTTGTCATTAAAGTGACATAGCTAGACAACCGCAAAAGTTTGGTGTGGACCAACATCAGCATCAGTATCAGCATCAGCAGCAGCAGCAACAGCGTAAGAGTAACCAATTTCCTAACTGACTGAATATCTGACTGATTGATTGATTGATTGATATAACAGCAATGCAACTCACGCGTTGCACATTTGCTTAGTCATTGTTCAAAGTTGTTGCGCATCGTGAATCTTAGCAATAAATCAATGTATTTGCAAAAGTACAAATATTGCAGATCAATAATTTCAAGTAAACTATTCACATATATACGCAGCACTATATTACGAAATCTTGTTAAATATGTGTATATATAATTGATGTTCAATTATCAGTTGTCATAATAAATATAACTTGAGCTTACTGTGATAAAAACTTAAAAACATTTTCGCAAATTAAAGCTTTCATTGGGTGAGAATATTCGTCAATTGTTTTTACCCAAATTTAAAATTATATTTTTCAAAATGGTTTATATATTACAAAAATAAAAATGAAATTGATCGCCTAATGAATTTGGCTATTTCTTTGTAAATTAACAGACAGTTAATAGTAACAAAGGCTTTGCTAAGTTAGATCAATTCTTCGAATATTATTACCTATCTGCCAAGGACGTGTAACTTATATTTGATTGTGTACGGGTTGGCTGATTCAAGTGTCGGTAGTGGGGCAATCTAGTAGTTGCTCCTCTTACTGTGGACCAATGGCCTTGTCGTGTTTTGCTAAAGTCATCGCCAAATAAATCCAGTAGCTGCAGTTTCTGCTGCTGCTGTTGCGAGCGGTTCGTCTGTTTGAGCCCTTTGGTGAGGAAGCGGAGACCTAATCGCGCTGAAAGATTGTGACGATCGGATCATGCAACTCCGTGTCCAGCTGACTGACGAGCTTCTTTCGGTGGCTGCCTCCGCATAGGCATCGTAGCTGCTATGCACATCCAACTACTGCTTACTGAAGTGCATGGCTAAGTATGGGGATTAGGTGCCTTGCCACACTGTGCTCCGATTGACGGTTTTGAAAACTTTTCTTTTTTTTCTTGGTTTTGACTTTAGATTTGTTTTATCTGAATGACTTGAGGATGACTGTGTTGAAGGCATAAATGACGGAAGCTCTCAATCACTTTGACAGCTTGCACAGCGCTTGCTAGAGCGGTAAGACTGCTAGGATGTGTGTGCGTGCAAGGGAGAGAGAGAGCGAGAAAAAGAGAGAGAGAGAGAGAGAGCTGCACACACAAAAATATTCAACATTCAGTACGCGCTGCACTTTAATTAAATTTCTTAATTATGTTGGATTAATACACACAGAGAAACAGAGACACACACACACACACACACACACACACACACTGAGCAGCGAAAAGGGCGGGAGCATGTCTTAGAGATGGACGCGTGTCGGTTCTTTCTCAACACACAAAACTCATGAGTATTATTATTATGTTATTATTTTTTATTAATAAGATATTATTCGCTTCAAAATGAATAATAAATTGCCATATTAACACAAAACGAAGTCTTTACTGATAAGATATAATACATTTCCTACTCTTCGCAAGTTTAAAATCATTTTTATTTAGTGACTAGTGGAATCAATAATAATCTATAGCTTTTATTACAGTATTGCAAATATGTAAAAGAATATTTTCAATAACTTTGAAGCATCTACAATAGTCTTAAACTTTAATATCAGTAGCACAATGGGCTACTTCCATATATGATTGTATATATTTGTTAAAAGTGTCTGCTCTTATCTGACTAGAAAACACGACACGCGTCCAACTCGACTGTGTATTATAGAGTCAGAGACAGCAAATGGCAGAATCCCACTAAAATTTCATAGTTCTATTCTTCTTTTTCGTTTAATCAACATGCATACGCAGGCAGCAGTCAAACACTCAGGCAGGACCTGAGCGTTTGAATGGGAGTGGAGGGGTTGGGGGGCAGGTAGTGTTTTGGGGATCTACAAGGTGTGGCTGGTTGCGGCCTGCAACAAGGCTCAGCCCAAGTAATTGAGAAAACTTGGCAGCGAGTGTTGCCTGTCTTCTAACCCACCGTCCCTCTTCTGCTAGTAATTTCGACGCCGTTGGCATTCGTGCGTCAGCTGAAGCACTGGCTGTGCAACCCCCCTTCCCATACCCCCTCCCTCCTTGTAGCCACTCAGCTTCGCCTGGTACATTTAGTTAGTTGCTTTAACATTTACCTTTGCGTCTGGCATTCAACAGCCGGCCTGGTGCAGCAACAACAACAGCAACTGGAATAAGAGCAGTCGCTTCACTCCTTGCCGCAGGACTCATCTGTTCAAGTTGCCAATGTAATGCTTGGCACTGTGTGCTGCAGGGCGTGGCGGACGAGGGCGTGGGCGTGAGCGTGGGCGTGGCGCATTAGTTGCAGCACGTGACTGAAATGCCAAGTGGCGTGTGCGGTCCTCAAAGCAGCCAGCAGCGAGAAGCGAGCTTACTAAAAATTAAAACACATGTAAAGAAATAATTAAGATATTATGTACTACCACCATCCCACCCCACACCCACACTCACACTCATTCCCCACTACCACCACCATCCATACACAAACACCAAACCCCAATGCTCAACCCACACCAAACACAATCGAGAAGCTTTGCTTGGTCCTCAGCTTTCAAAGCCTTCACCCCACAACCCTACCCCTCTGTGCCAATGAGCACAGCAAGTGTTGTGCGGGGTTGGGGATGCTCAAGGGTTGGGGCTGCTGGGGGTAGCTGGGTGCATTGGCGCGTAAACAAAGCACGATAAGAGCAAACTGTCAGTTCTGAATAGGCCACTAAATGCAGAGGGCAACATTTTGCACTTGCTACAAATATTTACACTGTCCTGCAAGATATTTGAAATGTACAGTTGGCCGATTTCAATGCTATGTCTTAAAGCCAAATAAATGGAATAGATTATTTATTTTTTATTATCGAATCGTCAGTCGACAGAGGAGACTTACAAATAATAAAATATTTACATTTAACGTTACGTTACGAATTAAAAACATGTGTTTCAAATTTCAAACTTCTGCGTGGTATTCAATGGTTAATAGATCCAATATATGTATGTTGTTAGGGCTCCAAGGAAAACTCAGATATAATTGATTGATTGGACGAATATGCATATACTATGCATCTCTCATTCTTAAGTTTCAATATGGTGCAAAAAGTATCAAGGTTGAATTGAACACAGCTAAACATTGTTCTGTTTGCTGTTGATAGCAAGTACTTTTATTTTGTTGTAGAGTGTCATTTGGCTGGCATTTGCAGTCACCTTGTTTTGTATTCATTCGCCACCTGGGCCCTGCTCCGTTGTTTTTTTTTGCTTACCCTTGCCCAACTCAACTGAAGATGTGCCCGCTATACATTTCCGTACCCTCAATCTGCAACCCAAATACCCACACACCCCCCTACACCCATCACGGCACCCAGCAACACCCTCTCTGCCAATGCGAAGGTCAACGGATGCCGTACGCAAATTGCTACGAGCGCTGGGCAAAAGAATTGTTGGAATGTGGCCACCAATTGCTGTTGTTGTGTGTTGGCTACTACTTCTACTTCTTGTGATTCATTCAATTCCTGTGCGCTTTGTTTCATTTTGTCACATTCTGCGCCTCATTACTTGTGCATTTTCATTCCTGTCCGTTGCCAGCCGATGTATCATTAAAAGATGTTTTTTTGGCTACCTGCCTGCCTGCAGCAGGGATGAGCTGCGACCTGTTTGGGGAAAGGGGCTGGGCTCGTGGCGGGATTGGTAGGCCGCTTCGGATAGTTGCTTCATCTTTTAAGACGTGCAAGCTGCTTGTGCTTGTGCTTGTGTGTTGCTGCTCCCACTCCGCCCTTCTCTTGCAGCACGATTGTTATAATTTTAGCTTGTTTTATTTACGGTACTTACGCGCTCTTCTACTATGCAGGAGCATCGGGGAGGGGATGTGGGGCTGGGGAGAGTGTGGTGTTGTTCAGGGGAAAGACATGGTTCGTGCTCAAAACGTTTTTACATTTCATTGACTGGGCGGCAGGGCAAAAGAAATACCGAAACACGACCAGCAGCATCAGCAGCATCAGCAGCAGGAGCATCACACCCCCACACACATGGCACACACACATACCAACACTTAAGAGAAGTGAGAGATAGCGAGAGATGCTGAGGAAAAACAGTTGCCAGCTTCTCACGAGTGCCGGCAACATTGAACAATTAAATTTAATTGCATTCCCAATTTGTATAATTATGCCCCGACTCTCTAAATACATAGAGACACACATACATATCTTTCTTTAATTTGCGTCAACGATAAACGATGACAACGATGACAACGCCTACAACAAAAGAAGTTGTATATCGCATCCTCTATTCCTCGTCTGTGGCTCACAAACATTGCTGCCGGCTTTTTGTGGCTGTTTAGGTAGTTTGAAAAGCATCTCTTGCGGTAATATATGTACTGCAACGAGTTAAACAGAGATCTGACAAGTTATTTACAACTATTTATAGTTTCATTTAGATACACAGTTAGATTATAGACTTTTTATGAATGTGTGTTATTCCCTGAATACTTGCAATGGAAATATTGCTATCGATAGACAATCTATGTTATCGATAGGTACTTATCATTAAAAAAGCAATACTATTTTGATCACAGTAATTGTGTTAAAAAATAAGCTCATTATTCTTTTTCCATGGCTTGACATTTATTAATCGATACAATATATGCAAAATTATTAACAGAGACAGAGAGAGGGAGAGAGAGAGAGAGAGAGAAAGAGAAACTTCATATTTTACTGAGAATACTAAGATATTGTGGGAACTTAATTTGATTTTATGTAAATCTGAAAACCATTTCGCACTTCATTTCGATATGGGATGTGTGCTGTGCATTGTGCATTGGTTTCATTTGAGTTTTTGACACGTTCCGCTGAATGCCGAACTAATCAAAATTGACGACCGACCAAATGGCGGACATTGCGACAACTGTTGACAGCTGTCAACACTGCCCAGACCCACACAAAGAGATAGAGAAAGAAGCAGGAAATAGATAGATAGAGACCGAGAGAGAGAGAGAGAGAGAGAGAGAGAGAGAGAGAGAGATATATAGGAGGCGAGTGCTTATAATTAATCTGTTGATTGGCAAAATCGGTTGCTAGAATTGGGCTTGCTACAAGTTGAGTTGAACTTGGGGTTATTTGTGGGGTGGGTGAAGGGGGGGGGGGTGGTGGGGAAGGGTTAACTGCCTACAAATCAGTGCAAATAACAAGTTGAAGTTCAATGCCTAGCGATTAATTCAATAAGTTTCTATTACTTTGATTAGGTGTTGATTATGTGTGGCAAAGTTCTTGCCGACAGGTGGCGCTACGCCAAGTTCTGACTGCTAATAAAGTCAACACACACACACACTTGCACACACACACTCGCACATACACATAAATGTTAACGTTTTCGGCACAGAACAAAGGCCAGAGCAAAAGCTTTGGGCGTTAAGGGGAATTAGGGTTGGGGCTGAGGATTCCGGAGAACTATGCGAAATACTTGTAGGAAAGCAAAGTGAGAAAGATTTTTGCAATTTATTTAAGTCACGTGCCACATGCCCCCAACCTACACACACACACACACACACACTCACCTGCACAGCTGGCTGCCTGACTTGATTTGGAACTCAAAGTGACTGACGAACTGACGGACTGACTAAGTGACAGACACACAAGCAGAACGAGGGAGAGAGAGAGAGAGAGAGAGGAAGAGCGGGAGCGGGTGCGTGTGCGGGTGCGGGATTGAATGGCGGCTGAGGCCAAGTACGAGTTGCATAGGGCAAAGTTATGCCACAGCCAGCAAATGTAACATAAATTATATGAAGTAAGGGCGCAAGATTTTAATGCCAAAGCCCAAGAGCAGAAGCAGAAGCAGAAGCAGCAGGTGCTAGAGGTGGCCAATGTTTGGGTTGCTTTGCTGGATTTGAGGGGGGTGGCTCCTGCTGCGGCATCTTGCTGCTCATCATGAGGCAACTTACTTCTTACTTCCCAGGCACTTAATTAGTGTGCGCGAATTTTGAGCACGTGAATTTTCACAAAAGTGCGCTAGACAGAGAGCGAGAATAACAGCGAGTTAGACAGAGAGAGAGGGAGAGAGAGAGAGAGATACTTGAGGAAGGATAGGCGGAGCTTCAAATGTGCATAGTGGTTTAAATATTGTAATTATTTGAACACTTCAAAAGCCATACAAAAATATAATCGTTTGCTTCCAAGATTCTAATAAATATATTCCAGAAACTCTTATTCTTAAACTTATTCCATTCGTTAAGTTACTAAAAATAATAAAATACTCGGAACTGATTCACTATAAGCAAGAATATGTTTTTGTGTGTGTAATACTAGGTTTTGGACAGTTTAAGTTTAATTAAATTGAACACGAATGAGCACTAGTGTATTCTATTGCTCTCTTTTATTCTACCTTAGTTTTACAAATCAACTCGAAATCCGAATAAAAATAACATTATAACTGAGGACAACATAATATTCCAATTCGATACTGGGATTCGAAATGTTACCAAATTGAAGCCCTAATGATTACTGAACTCATTTCCTAGACAATAATGAAATCCTAATTACGGTATTTGCTCCACTGTGCGTGGCAGACGTTGCGCCTTGAAAGTTGAAGTTGCGTTTTTCGCGTCGCGTCTCTTTGAAACAGTTTGATTAAGTTTAATTGATGTAATTACACTCTTAAATTGGATTGGATTTGTGAATACAAAGCACAACGCGGATAAAAAGTGGGCCAAGACGAAATATATAACTGCACAGGGCTGAGAGTGGAGTGCACGGTGGATAGAAGATAGGAGAAAGGAAATGGATCCCGGGGGGAGGGATGGATTTGGTTTGGAAGTGACCTGCTAAAGTTGTAGGCAGCATTGCATGAACTGCCAATCGAACCCTTTAACAACTTCAAAGTCCGTTGGTAAGCCCCTAACCTCTACCTTTCACCTCTCCTCCCCTAGACTCCCTGACAGGAATTTGTCGAGTTGCTCTTTCACACTCACACACACACACACCCACACACACACACACGCCAGTTTCATCAATTTGAAAATGAATTTGAAAGTGTTGTTGTTGTCGTCAATATGCGTTGACAACGGGCCTAGGCTATGGCCAACGGACAGACAACATTCCTGCTGCCTACCCTCCCCCGCATCGCCTAACCCTCCACCACCACGAAGCACATGCCAACATAGTCTCTGCCACACTTTACTATGGGTCAAACTGATACATTTTCCGACACAAATGAAGAATAATTCAAACAATGGTAAACAAATAGTGAATACAATCTCAATCATATCTTGTTCGATTTTAAATCTTTATTGGTTTATTTTGTATTAAATTGGTGTTTAGTCTGTTATCTTGTGGTGTTAACACTTTTGTTAAGGAAGCCTTTTGTTAGCGAACAATTTAACGTATTTGGAATCAGTTAATGGTCAACATAAGTTTTTTGAAATGACTTTTTGTTAGAAAATGTGTCTCTTGGCTCCATTGATAGACTGCGTCTGTTTTCTAGGACGGGGTAGTGGCCCTGTAGGATGGTGCGAAGTGCTGATGGCCGTGCGAATTGTGCTTTTGGTTTGGTCGCGCGCATATTTTGCATAATTTAAGCAATTTGTGCAACTGCAACGGACGACGCTGCCCGATGACAGCGACAAGTGAGAGATTGTTGAGGGGGAACGGGGTGTGGCGGTGTGTATGTGTGTGTGTGTGTGTGTGTGTGTTCGTTAAGGGTAGGTGTGAAATGCACCCACATTATTGCATTCGACTGCCAGTGGCGCACAAGTCTGGAAACAGAGGCCAGATAATGAAGCAGCAACATTTTAACCAGGCAAATGCGCTAACAGGTTGAAACAGGCGGTCAAAAGGGAGTGGTTTGTTTGTGGGGGGGTGGGGGGATGTGGACAGTGGACTGTAGGGGCTAGATAGTAGATAGTATAGGATAGATATACAATGTAGTCGTTGGCCATGCCCATGTGGGCCCGTTGCTGTTGGTGTTGATTGCCAGACAGACTGACTGTGGAACTCTGACGTGGTCGCCTCGACTGATTCATGAACTGACAACGAGCCGGCAACCAACCTGAGCCTGTGCCGCTCAGTGTGTGTGAGTGTGTGTCTGTGTGCGTGTCTGTGTGTGTGTGTTTGACGCTTTAGCTCATATTTCGTGCGTCCACAAACGTGGCCAGTTGCGTCCGCCGGCTCGGACAGGACTGGCTTGTGCAGCTGCTCATGGATGCTGTTTTTGTGTGCTGGCTGCCTGGCGTTGCCATGAGAGTGGATTTTACAGAGACTTAAGTGCCGGCTAGCCAGCTCCACCTTCCCCCTTCCGTCTACCGTCTACCAGTCTACACGTCTACCCACAACAGCAGCAAGCAGCTCATTCACCATACCCCGTCTCTCTCTCTCTAGCTCTCTTTTTCTGCCGCTCTGCTTGTGATATATGCAGCTGATTCATTCTGCTGACGCTCCAAATTCAAACGCAAACACTGTTGCATAGTTTTGCGTAGAGTTGGCCGCGTGTCGGATTTTTCATTCGTGACACGAAGCCATTAAAACTGAATGGGTTTATTTTGATAAATATTTTTAAATTATAAACAACATAAAATTAGGGTGAATACTTGAAAAAGAAATGATTTCATGTTTGCTATGCACAATCTGGAAAAGAAAGTAATGAATTGGAAAAAGAAAACATCAAATGAAATTTTAAATTCAAGCAAAACGCAAAAAGCGCAGAATGTAGCAGTCGATGGAGGCTGGGTCGCGAGTGATTTTAGTTGAGGCTCGTGTTGTATAAATGCGACACGCTCTCGTCCCTAGTCCTAGGATGCAGTCAGAGCGAGAGCGAGATGCAGCGACTAAATGCAAGCGAGAGCGAGAGCGAGCGAGTCAGCGTCACTCTCAGCACGTGGGCTGCTGCTGCTGCTGCTGCTGCACTTGCAACGGACACATATTTTCTGATAAATTATTGCATTGTTGATTTATTTTTGGCTTTTCGCTGTCTGCGGCTTAAGATTAATTTCCTTGCGTTGTTGAATTCACACTTTTGTGTGTGAGAGAGAGAGAGTGAGATGCTCCGGACCACCACCGACCCGTTGCTGGTCAGCGCCCACTTGGAAAGCTTGTGCTCTGTCCTCTCAGTTTGTATTGTCGCTCGTTAAATGGCTTTTTAAAAAGCGCCAATAAAAATTAAATCAAATAAATATAATTTTTAATTAAAATGCCCTTTAATCTTTTTACAATCATTGCAAGCACCATGAACAGCCGCATCAGCAACAACAATAATACGAACAACAACTATAATATCATTGAGTGAGTCTCAAATGAATTCCACGGCTGTTATATGAGCAGTCCATTTGACGGCAACGATTTAAGAAACGCCAGTCAGTCATTTTTTTATCATTACATTTATTTGTCAACAAAAATAAAAACACTTCTCCGCTCGAAACTAATAGCTTGCGTTGTGTATCACAACCGGACTCATTGTGGCAGCAATTTAGTCAAACTAATCGACTTATGTGTAATTAAAAGTATATTTATGCCAATTATAATAAATGATATAAATGCCTTTGAAGCCCACGTTGGGCGCCAAGGTGGTAACTTTGGGAGCGACTATCGGTTTTCAGTCTTTATTTACAAAATTGAAACTTAATCACATATTTAAATGAAAATTGCTACTGAATGTTCTTAGTGTTCCCACAAGCTTGCAACTTACCTCCGATTGGCGTAGTTTGGGAGTCTGCTAAATGATTTCAATAAACATTAAGATTGAAGCTTTACTTATACGCTTTTATAACGTATAAGCATGTGGAACTTGCACTTAGTTACCAATTGCAGGGCAATCGCAAGGACTCAACACATAAGTTTTTGTTGAATTTGTGTTTCTGTTTACATCACTTTAAGGATAGTAAGCGCACATGGTCTCATCCTTTCAGTTCTTTACTTGTTCTCTTTTTAAACCTCACTGTTTAGAATCGTGGTCTGCTTTATTATTTGGGGTTGGAGCTATCTGCCGCTCTCAGCTGAACAGCTACGTCGCATTCTTATTGTATTTTTTCCAATGGTTTTTAGTATTTTTTGTTTTTTTTTTTTTGTTGTTTGCATATAAAGTGTGAGGGCAGTCGTCCGTGCCGTCTAATCTGTGGACTGTGCGTGCATTGAACTCCAGCCGTATGGCAGATGAGGAGGCAGCAGCGAGCAGCGAGACGCAGACGCTGGCTAAGCCTGTCGAGTGGCCTTTGATTGGTCGACCAGCCCATGTCTTTGTGTGTGTGTGTGTGTGTGTGGCCTGAGGCTGGGCCACCGCATATATTGAATCCATGGAACGTAAATATTTAAGGAGTACTTTATTTTGTTGCGCATCAGCTTCTCAAATCTTTCGTTTGCTGTACTTTTTATCGCTACTTTTTTTTTTGTTGTCGAGTGGCAAAGTTTGCCAAAGCGATGAGGAGGGCGAGGTAGAGGCACATGCAACATGTGTGCACTCTGTGGAAGGAAGCTTGAGCTTAATCGGCTCGAGTAACCGTTGCCTTCTGTCCCTTGCCCAGCTTCACAATGCGAACTGAGGTTGTGAGAGATCCAATTGAATTTTTATTCTGATTAAATGATGACCTATGCTCCACAAACCGTCATCGTCATTGTCCTCGTCCTCGTCGTCTGCATACGAAAGTGCAAGGCAATACTTGACAGCAAAGAACAAAAATCAAATATATTACTGCGTTGGATTTAAAAGTGCAGATCTGAGAGATACCCTGGAATCATTGGCATATATAAAAATAATAATATTAAATGCATGGGCAGTATTAAATGATTCCCTTTAAATCGATAGTGACTAGGTATATTTCTTGACTGAGTCTGAGTTACATTATCTAGATTAAATAAAAGAATGTATGTATTTTTATTGATAATTAAGATCTATTCCCCTTATTTATTTTATAGGCTTAAGGTATTCAGTAACTGTATGTATAGTATACCCAATTAGAGCCATTTTTGAATGCAGAGTATTGCAAGCCAAAGCGAGCATAAAAAGTGGCAAACAAAAGTCGTGTAATTGTTGCCAAATGGCTACAAGCCGAAGACAAATCTTGTCAAGTACCACTCCTAGATGTTTTCCCCCCGACTGGCACACTGTGCTCAAATTTATGCCAAGAGCGGGTGGCAAAAGAGGGGGTGTTTGGGACGGCTTCAACAAATTGCAGCGTTAATTGCATACAAAGAATAAGAAAAGTGCCCAAGAAATTGCAACAAATGGGACAACAACAACAGTAACTATAAAACGCCCACTCTCCCCTTCTGCCGCCCTCATCGTCGCCACAACCCTCACACACGACTGAAGACTGACTAATGGAAGGGGATAGAGGGATTTGGGGTTGGGGCTGGCGGTTGGGGGATTACTGATTCCGTTTGGCAGTCAGAAAGTTGACAATTGACACATTTGCAATTCAACTCGGTCGAGTGAAGAGTCGAGGAGGAGATGCGTGGCGTGCAATCAGCAGCGAGGAACGCGTTCCTCACGTCCTCGAGAATGCGCTCGCATATCCTGTCTGGCGTCCTGCCCGACATTTAGGCTGCGCGCCATTTGCATTTTGATGGCGCGCTCTGCCACACGGCATAAATATTTGCAGTGTTTGACGTGCCAGCTTCGGATTCGGATTCGGCTTTGGGTTTGACTTTGCCTTTGCATTTACCATTGCCACTCGCCCCTTCTCCATTCGGATTCATTAAGCCGAGCACCTCGCGTCTATTTTCATGTGTGTGTGTGTGAGTGTGTGTGTAAGGAACTTGGAGTGGAAAGTCGACTTAATTATTGCCTGACGTACAGCTCAGCTCAGCTCACTTGTAGCCAAGGGGAAACGGAAAGTGTCAACAATTTATGAAGTGGCTGGGAACGAATGCTACTCATTCTGCTACAGCTACTGCAGGCGGTGATCAAACGGTAATTGGTGCAGCCAACGATTTGCAAATTGGGGGAAAAAAAACAGAAGGCAGTCAAGGATGCGACAGGCAGAAACACCAATAGAGGCAGCAACAGCGACAGAGACAGCGACAGCGACAGCGACAGCAACAGCGACTGAGACAGAGACAGCGGCTTGTGATTGCTGTCCAAAGCGGGGCGGACGCTCGACAATTTTCAATAAAAACTAAATTTCAAATTGTGTTGACTTAACGTTTGCGCATAAAACGGGGCCAGCAAAATGGCAAATGCACTTTCGCACACACACACACATACACACACACACACACACACACACACGCACACACACACACACACACGCACACACAGGCACACACTAACATATATAGACATGCAGGCAACAGCAGAGAATCGTAGCATGCTGTAGCACTTTGTGTCCACGTCTAGCCTTATAGTCGTCATGTAGCTGAAAATTTATTTTCATTGCTGCCGCAGGCAACCGCACAGAGTGTGTCGACCAAGTGCAGCAGCAGTCAGTGTTGGAGTGTCGACAACAGGCACAGTACTAGGTACTAGGGGCAATAACTATTGGTGGCAACTATTTTATTTTTTTTTTATCTAGCGTTAACAAACTGCCCAAATAGCTGCATTTAGCTGGCAACGAATCAACCTTGGTGAACAGCAACGAATCCAGATATTTCATTTAGCTATCAAACTGAGGATATTTGGCCCATTGTGCGCAGGCAGCCGCAGTGGCCAGCATAAAGTCGATTCACAACTTTTCAAGCGCCGTGCCAAAAACTGTTGCCTACTTCTGCGGGAAATAGCAGCAATTGTAGCAACAGCAGAAGCAGCAACAGCAGCATGCAGCATGCAGCATGCAGTTTGCGTCGCTGTCAACAGCAGCAACGGTTTTGAAGAGCTTTTGTATTGTTGCCGCTTCATAAGCATAAGCGATGATGCGAATTGTTGTTCGTTTCGGTTTCTGTTTCTGTTTCTGTTTCTGTTTTGTGTTGCTTATGCGTTTGCTCTTAACGTCTCAATAAGTGCGTCAATGCGACTGGCAGCTTAAAGCTGCCCCAATGTCTGCCGCTCTCTTCTTTTTACTTCCTCACTCATCGCCGCGTCACTGCGAGCTTCGCGATTTGTTTGTGTGCAGATTGGTCAATGCTTTACAAAGTTACAACACCAGCAGCAGCAGCAGCAGCAGCAGCAGCAGCAGCAGCCAGAGCAACAGCAGCCCAACACATACATATATCTATATATATATATATATGTGTTGAAATGTGCGTGTGTGTGTGTGTGTGCGTGTGTGCGTGTGCGTGTGTGTATGAGTGTACTTGTGTGCTTCAAAGCTTAGCTCGCCGCTTTGTTTTACTGCTTTACGACGGCATTCCACTCCGGCGGCACCAGTGTTCATAGAATGCGACGTTGTACGATGGGCGCACGCCACTTTATCTGGCATACATTAATAGCTGCCTGAACTCTTCTAAACATAAGATTCATATTTGTGGCATGAACATACCGTATTTGTTCATGACACTTACTTGAGGTATACAACATGTAGCTAATTAATTAATAAATATACAAATAATTTGGAATATACAAAATCATATTCAAAATTGAGATTTTCGTTGTCTAATACAATGTAATAATACTTAATTTAATCAAATATACTTTGTATAGAACACAATATAAGGTCTAAGAAATATTCATTGCATGAGTTCTGAATAATGTTCATTTTACTTTGACTAACTGTCAGAAAAATATGTTTTCGCTCTATAGTGCCTACACTTTTCCGCAACACTTTCACAATGCAGACAGAGACGTGGATTGAGAGGTGGCGGGGAGTATAACAGAGACAGATAGACGGACAGTGAATGGGTGCAGAGTTCAGGTTCACTGGCGACCCTCGTCCAAAGCAATGCTTGGGCTGTGGATGTAGCTGTAGCTCAAGCTGTGTATGAAGCTGGAGAGATGACCTTACCATGCCCATGTTCAACTAAAAAGCTTCCGCTGCCCATTGCCCCGTGCGCCTTGATAGCTATAATCGAGAAAATCCCGTAAGAGACGATTTAATCCCATATTTCAAAGTTATTCAAGTGCAAAAATGCCAAAAAGGAATGCAAACATAAGCACTGCCAGAGCTGCCACTGTCCCAAAGACACACCAAAACAGGCAATGGGCAATGGCCAAAACCATAGATGAAAATCGTTCGGTCGGGGTGCGGGGTCGGGGACTAGGGGCAAACGTCTGCTGGGAACCGCGCCACCTGGCAATACCCACTAAAATGCAACCATGCCACTGACTCCACAGCCGCCGCAGCTGGCAACTCTAACCACATTGGACACTTTGTTGCCGGGCGTTGCATTGAATCAATTTGCTAGCTGGAACCGTGAGTCCGCTGACTGATGCTGATGCTGACGATGATGACGACTACGATGAGGATGAGGATGAGAATGAGAATGCTGCTTGGCACCATGTTGAGCGTTTGTTGGATCACTATGGCTTAAATGAGCATAGCAACTACTCAACCACTCAACTACTCTCTGCACCATGCAACGTATCAAGGAATAAAGAATCCTACCGCGTACCAACCAGAGTTAGTTCGAGTTGTTGACCATGTAATCGAGTTGATCATTCCATTCTTGGTTTCAATTATAACAAATTCGATGGATAAGATTTCATTTGCTGAGAGACATTCGCTGATTAAGCGTTTTACTGCCAACTGCGAAGTTACAATAAAATCAAGGTCTCTATAGAATATTACCTGACAATGTGGAAAGCATTCACTCAATGAAATGTAACCTAATCTAAAATCTTCATTTTCTTGTTCCGTTCGTATTTGAAAACGTTTGATTTGCGGCATCGCTTTGTCTCTGTGGCCTCCAAGGATATTTTAGCTTATGTTCTCTTCGTCGAATCCTTAAACATTTCATTTAAAGCAGTGAGTATTGCCAGACTTAAGACTAACAATTATTAAATTTCAATTTTCAATTCCGAGTTACCAACAATTCAAGGTCAATTTCAAACAATTATTTTATTTGCTCGTTCTCATAAATTGAAAACATAAATTTGATTTGCAGCTTCCTTTTGTCTATGTGGAGTTATAACTGCTATTACCAAACTGGTTTTAATTTCTGTATGTATCATATATAAATGTTTCTAAAAAACATGTATTTCAAGAGAATTTATATTTCGTGGTGAGCATATTGGGTTTGTTTTCATTTCATCTACATTTTTGGCTGGTCTAGTTGATGTTGATTTTCACTCCGGGTAACATTCATCAACCATTTAAACTCTAACGCAATCACTTGTAGCAAGTATGAATGTAGCGCTCTGATAAACGAGATGTGAAATGAGCTTCACATTTTTGCGCTTCTCCTTTGAGCTGGCTTGAAACTAAATATTAAATTAAATTATGCATGTATATACAAATAAATGTATGTATCTACTTATAAGTTCGATGAAAGTGCACCAAATGCGTGATGATGATATTACCCGATGAATAACTGGTTAATGGCATATGGCCTCTCTTCCAGCTAACATCTGCCTCTGACCAGGCAAGTCAATTTTACCCCAATCACTTTTGTGTCCGGAACTACAGCGAGTTGTAATTGCAATTGCAGTCGCACAGACAATTAATTGCAATTCAGATACAGTTTATAAATATGGCTTTAAACTTTAAATTGGCTCATTAAATTTCATTTGTGCACAGGCGTCACACATCAATTGACACCACATATGTACTACTAAAAGCTCAACGAGCCGGCAACCCAACAATTCAACTACCTACACTACCAACCAACACTCCAAGCCAGTGAGCATCGTTTTCATACATGGCCTGCATACAGGGCATCTGTTATGAATACCTTCCTTTCGACATACAAATTTCTATGTTTAGTATAAGTCGGTTGTGAAGAGATTCACTTAATAGCCTGTCTGCCTAGGAACTATCATACCTGGGTGGAGATTCAAGATTCACTCAACCGATTTTAAAAGTGCTTGGAATAATTTTGTCTGGGTACTTAGGCAATTACATACATAGGACTACAAAGAGTAGCTCTTTTGATCGCGATCTCCAAGAGTTTTGATTCGTTTATCTTTTAATATTTAATTACAAATCGTTGGCTTTAACTATACTCAAGTTAAGTATAAGCCTAATCTCGTCTTTGACTAGAGGCAATACCAAGCTTGAAAAACTAAAAATAAATATCGTGATGCGTATTAATCTTCAACGACAACGTTATTTTGTGATAGGTAGTCTGCTAATGTCTGCCCTCGCTTAACTGATAGTTGAATCACCCTGTTTGTGCAGCGCCACAATCGGCATGCTCTACATTTTTGGAGCGCTGGTCGCCACAGCAATTTACTCGCGAATTTTTGTGTGAGTATTTTTTTTTTTTTCCAGCTTCTATTTTGTTTGTCTGTCTGCCTTTTATATTTTTTTTTACGTGTGTGTGTGTGTGTGTGTGTGTTTTGCTATTTCTGTTGTGAAGTGCAGTTTTGTACTGTTGTTAGCCCCTAGCCTCATTCTGTCGAATGGCAAACTGGCCAAGTGCACTAGCAACGCGAGAAGGAGAAAGAGAAGGAATCGCAGTCCAAATCGAAGCTGGAGTCAGGTATTCATGGTTACACATTCGTGCCTGTGTGTGTGTGTATAAGTGTGTGTGTGTGTGTGTGTGTGTATGAGTGTGTGCGTATTAGCTGTTGGTTTGCTATTCATACGTTTGCTAGCTTGTGTTTTCACACGGTTTTTATATACTTACTGTTAGCATTTCCTGCCGTTTTTTTTTTTTTTTGTATTTTGATTTTTTGCTTTTATTTCCACCGTTGTCATCGTCACCGTCGCTGCAGTCGCAAACCCTCCCCCCACCCTACCCCGTGTTCGCCCACCGCTGCCACCGGTGTCGCTCCGTGTGCACATCCATTTGTAGTAATCGCTTTAAAATGATGGCAACAGATTTATGGTGGTTTATCTCAGTGCACTCGATTATGTGTGTGTGTGTTTGTGTGTGTGTGAGTTTGTGTGGGCTGCCTCTAAACGCTGCTCAATGCTTACACACACACACACACACACATGTATAGAGTTTAGGTTTCTGGCAGTGGCAGGCGGCAAAGTGACAATCGCCCCGGCATCCTGTGGCACCTGCGCGACTTGGCCTGCCTTTTTGGCCCATTGGCTCTGCACTCAGCTCTATTTTTTTTTCTTGTATACCCTAACTACAGGACAGAAGAGGCTTAATGGACTGGAGCAAGTGGTTGACAGCATACGTTTGCCATATCTAACGCCTTGTTTGGCGGGAATTAGGTACAAAAAGAAATGGTGGAAGCAAATTACAAGGAAAATTCCTACTTGGCTGTAGAGTATCTAGTAGTCGGATACTGTCAGTTGCGGGACGGCTATTGTTGTTATTGTCCTCGTCTACTGACATTTATATGTTTGAACAGCATTTGACAGGCTTCTATGCGTGTGTGTGTCTGTGGACAGCAATTTAAAGGTTATCGCCAGCAGCCTTGATGATCTTATGGCTGACTAAACAGCTGCCCGAAAGGGGTTCATCATTACCCAGCGGCGTGTGACATTTACTGGGCTTGGTTCACACACATTTACTCACAAATACTAAAGGGAGGGAGGGGGGGGGGGCAGTGGGCCTTAAGGCCAAAGGCCGAATCCCTTGGCTCGAATCGCCCAGCTGAAGGCAGCCGTTGACTGCGCCAAATCTGTGCCATAGCCCAGCATGAAGTCCCCAGTGATTGATGATATGAACCCGTACAATATACACTGTGGAACTGGGACTACCGTCTGCCTGTCTGGTCGCACTTTGCATGCAATTGTGCGCTGGCGCTGGCTGCAGCGGACAACTAAATGAGGGCGCCACAAGGTATGCAACGCTTTAAGTTAACCGGTTTCTTGTGCAAAAGATTCCCACAGCGCAATATTCATTTAATGCACACAATGCAAACAATCAAGCTTAACAGAAGATTATTCGATTATTACTCCAGTAATCCATGCATCAATTTCAATCGTTCGAAAAACTACTACTTTTATTCATATTATTAAGCAGAAAATATGGCATATTAATTGCAAGCATTAACGGTTATTCCTCTTGGCCAACGGTCGCTCTATCAGCATTTAAAAATAGTTTTGTTTTCTTTTAGCGAATTTGAACCCTATTTGAACACTGAAGCTAAGCAATAAAGTTAATTGTTTATAGTCTGCAACTAGAAACGGATTAGCTTTTGTTACAAGCTGCGCTCGCTCTCTGTCTGGCTCTGGCTCTGTCTCTGTCTCTGTCTCTTTCTGTTGCTTTAGCGCTGCTCTGCCATGATGCCACTTCAGGCTGCAGTTAAACATTTATGTGTGGCCAAGCAAACAGGGGAATTGGCGGCAGCAGGTGGCAGGCAGACAGCAGAATGGACAGATAGAGAGACAGAGAGGGCAGAGAGGGTTGCACATACAAAAACATTGGATGCCAAATGCAGTTGTAACTGTAATTTTAACTGTAAGTGTGACTGTAACTGTAACTGTAACTGTGACGGTAAATGTGACTGTAACTGTAACTGTAACTGTAGCTGTAAATGTAACTGTTACTGTAGCTGTAACTGTAACTGTATACAATGCCAGCAGGCGACAGACACGTGGACCGCAGCGCTGTCGGACGATGTCGACTTCGACTTCGACTTGAACGAACTGCAGTCGCCGCCAGTCACAGCAAATTTGCGGGCTGGAAATTGAAGTTCAGAAGATGGGTGGGGGGGGGGGGTGGGGGTTTGGCTGAGAGACGGCTTACAAGAATGAGGACAGTGACTACGACAGCCGACAGCCAGTACGACAGCATAAGAACAAAAACAACAAGACCAACATCAACAACAACGACATTTACTGTTTACCTTGATTATTTCATCAAAGTTTGAAAATATTTACATTGGCATTCCCGAGCACGGAACGTGATGTAGATATTTATACATGAAATTCCTCTCACTCACTCACACACACACACACACACACACAGTCACACACATACACTGGCTGCTCTCTTTCTATCTACAGCTCTGTGACTTGATGCAACTGTAAACTGTACTGTAACTTGGCTGCTCACCCCGCGTCCACGTTTCGAGACTTTCAGTGTTTGTCTCTCTGCCTTTTTGTGGGGCAACAACGCCAGGAAGAATAAGTTTATTTTGATACACAAAATTAATACGTTGTTGGCATCGGCATCAACTCATGCGTCGCAAACGTAGCTCGCTAAGCCGTACAAACCCGACCCCCGACACCCGGCACCCGACCCCCGCACCCGCCCCTGCCCCGACCCCATCTCTCTCCTGTCGGCTGTACGCTTCTAATACGTTCGTCGTGTCGTGTGCCTGTCTGACAGTCCGTCAAAGTCTCAGCCTCAGCCTCAGGCTCAGTTCCTGTCTCTGTTTGTGTCTCTAGCTCAGCCTCAGCCTCAGTTTCAGGTTCGGGACCTGTCACCGTCGCCGTCGACACTTGCCACTTGTAAACGACATTTTATTAGTAAAGTTTATTTAAATTTGTTGGGTGTGTGTGTGTGTGTGCGTGTGTGTGTGTGTGGGTTTGGGTGCATATGTTTGTTTCGCTCACTCTATACCCTGTTCCTTTAGAAATGGCATAAGAAAGGGTTCTAAGTGAGCTCTAGTTAATTGTAATTTCCGCAAATTAAAATCAATGCTTTAAATGCTTTGTTTATCTTACAGATTCTTGCAAATGTGTTTGCATGAATACATTTGGATAGGTACAGGATGACTTGCAGTCGGACACTCTCGACTGCCTCAGCTTTTTCTATTGTGTGTGTGTTTGCATTTCTGCTTGTGCTGCCATTTTGTGTTCACATTCCACATTTCACATTCAGCGCTGCCACCCATGCTACCTCTCTATACCCTTGCCCCCGCTACCCGTGCCTCCTGGCCGTATCACACTGCCGCCAACCCTCAAATAACATTAGAGTTAAGTTGTAGAGTCGTGGATTTCGCATTCGTATTCAAAAGATCAACATATTGCGTTACGTGGTGTATTTTAAATTCAAAATTGACTTTCAAGCACTTACAGCGATGACAACTGAGACGCTGGCAGCGACGCTGACGTCGCAGTCGCTCGAAATTTTTGGTTACCTTATCGCTTAGGTCAAACTCCACCCAGAAGCTTTAGCTGCGATTTCCCTTTTTTCCGCTCCTGCGGCGTAATATTGAAGTTAGGGGAGTTGATTACAATTCTGACCCGGAGATCGGCCGAGAGTCAATTGCCTGTTGGCAGCTGGCAGTTGGCAGTTGGCAGTTGACAGTTGACAGTTGACAGTTGACAGTCGTGAGGTGTTGCGATAAGTGCCTTGAGCGATACAACTTGTCGTATGCGTAATCAACTACTGTGACTACAGGCCATTTGCAAGGGGTTATATGCTGCTAATATCTATGTGAACAAAGCGAGTGGGGCAACTAAAAAAAAAAATATTAATTCGTAATTCGTTTAAGTCTCTCGCTAGCTAAGAAATTGAATATTTAATAGTTTTATGCTAAGGAGGGAAATCAAAGCTATAATATCTGTTTATTATTGTCTGCTGCTAAAACATTTCCATCTATCACTTGACTGAACTGAGACGAAATTTTTGATTCGTGTTCAAAGCATTTTTCTGACAGTTGCCAGTTGCAAGTTGTTGCTTGCTGCATGCAACTTTTTCGAGCGCCTCCTGGTCCGAAACCCACGCGAGCTGCGATGCAGATGCAGAGAATTTTTAGCTGGCAAATCTGAAAACGGATGCTCAAAAGCAGAACTTAAGCACTGGCCCAGATCTGAAATATGAGAGCAGTTGCGGTGAGGCGGAAGACTGGGAGACACAGAGAGAGAGAGAGAGAGAGAGAGAGAGAGAGAGAGAGAGAGAGACCATCAGAGGGTGGGTGGAATTGTGAAATGGAGAGTGGGGAAGATAGGAGATTGAAGAGGCTTGTGGAATTGGAATAAATACATAACTGAATATGACACGTTCGTTGCAAAGTAGAAAACAACAATACGACAAAGTGTCATGAAAGTTATATACAAAACTTCAAAGTAGCTGCAACAGCAGCAAAAACAACAATAACAACAACAACCACAGCCATAGCAATAAGGACAACAGCCACAACAATTACCGACTGTGAACACATCGCAATAGCAATGCCAAAGAAAAATGCAAAAGTTGCATGCACCTGACTCGGAGATACCCTATATTTACTAATTTAACCGTCGAGCTTCTGATGCGATTGTTGTACACAATTTTGTACCAAAAAGGAAGCCAATATATTACCAAAAACCAAAGCATTAGCTCGATTAATACATATCATAAAGCCATTTATTGGCATTGGAAATTTCCAAGAAACGCTCAAAATATAAGAGATCTTTAATTCTAGACCTAAACACATATTTTATGTTGCTAATATTTTACGATTGATAATTTCTTTAGACAAATTCTCTTATGTTTTCGAAAGCAGAATAAATATGGATTATTCATTAGTTGTATTCAATATTACAGCTCCAATATTTTGTATGGCTGTGATTCTTATGGTGATAGTAACAAGTTTTCAATTCAATTTATATGCCATTCATCATTGGTAAGTTTATATGTACAGGGTATGAGAACAACAATCAAGTCGAAACCGGGTACTAAGCACTTTTGAAAATGACATAGGCAACAGAAACTATTGCAATTTGGCTCTCGCTCTGGCTTCCCTCTCTTTTTGGTTAACATCAAAGCTTTCTCTCTCTCTCCCTCTGTGTTGCTCTGTTTGTTTTTGTTGCTGCTGCAGTTGCAAAAATAATAAGAAAGAGAACTTAAAATGATTACACGATAAAGTTTTGGCCCTGCAATTTGCGGCACTAAGAACAACAGCAACAGCAGCAAAAACTACAGCAACAAACAAGAAGAAAAACAACATAAGCTGCTTTTTGAACTTTGCATTTTAAGGCTTCTTCGTTTATTCGAATGGCCAGTTCAAGTGGTTTCCAATTAATGGCCATCTCCTTTTCCTTTTCCCGTATCCCGTATCCCGTATCCCCTATCCCTTTTCCCTTTCACTCGCACTCGCACTCGCACTCGCCTTATTGACACCCAGATCCCAGTGGAGCTATTGTCTGAAGCATCCTTACGTGTGTAAATCAAACTCCTTTCTTAAGCTCATCTCCAGTTGGCAATGCAATTTCTGTGGCAAGCGCCTGGTCATGTGAGCAGTCAAGTATTGACCCCGCCGAGAGTATGCGACAAATGGATTCACTTTTTTCGGTTCAGCAATAAGAACGCTTCAATACCCGGTTTCTATTAACTTTTTAATATGTATTTATTTATTTATTTATTTAATGTGTATTAAAAGCAGTTCACAATAAGTAAACACTTCTTTAAAGCTATAAATTAAATTATATCATGAGTGACACATAAAATAAAGAAAAAATAAACAAATCTGTAAACCTGTGTAACAAGATAGGTTTGAGCACTGACCCAACTGATGTCGGGAAATTTCGATATTTGCTGAAAAAATTGTGTTGGCTGAAAACTCGGTTGAGGCTGATTTTAAGATTTTTAAAATGATTTAGTAAGCAGGAATTTGTAGTGAAACACAAAATCATTATTCAGTTTAATCTATGAAATGTATTATTTATAAAGCATAGAATAAGAATAGACGAACCAACATGTTTGAAACTAGTTAATATTATAATCTGATTAAAATATGTTTTACTCCTCTTACAACTTTGTTACATTTGCGTTTGAGAAATTAAATGCTTGCAACTTTCTGTATATCCCCCCCTTCCCACCAGGTTCCCAGGTTCCCAGGTTCCCAGGCATTTTTAAAGCTTGTGCCACTTGAATTGTTCTCCCGTTGGGTATTATATGAGTATATAAAGATGCGTGTTTGTGCGTATGTGTGTGTGTGTGTGTGTGAGTGTGTGTGTGTGTGTGTGTGTGTGTGTGCGTCTCTTTTGTTATGCTCTTAAACAAAAATCAACACAAGAGGAGCAGAAGCCGCAATGCTTAGCATTAGGCATACAGTGGAATGTCAAGGGAATGGAGGTTGAGATTGGTAAGGTGATAGGGATGGGGATGGAGATGGGTATGGGTATGGGGATTGGGGGATGGCGAGAGAGGGTGTTTGTGCTTGTGCATCATTTGATTAACGTAATTGAATGACACGGCATACGCCAGTCACTCAGTCACTCAGCCAGTGACCAGGTTGACGGGGGAGCGAAAGTCGCTAAAAGTCAGCAAAGGTGTGTATAAAAGTCGCAGGTGTGCGTATTCTTTCTCTTAACGCACCTAAACTTACCCAAACAGGGTATATTGAAACTAAGCAAATATAAGATTCTATTTTTCTGATCTGAATTGATAAGCGGCAAAATTGAGATGAAGTTATTATTGAATTATTTATATATTATATATTTCGTTCAAAAGTTTTAATTATATATCTTGAGGTATTATTATGAAAATTATTTAATTTTAATGCCAAAGCCCAAATTGATTACTGTGTGCTTTCTATATCATTAATTAATTACAAATGTTTGAGCAACTCGGAGATGATTGCAGGGTATCTCAAAGTCAGACGCTCATCACTACATCATCAACCTGCCGCCTGATAAACAATTGAGACACATATACAAAGTAGTCGAGGCGGGGGCGGGGATGGTGTCGTGGGGCGGTGGCGGAGGCGGAGGCAGAGTTGGGGTTACGTGCGACACATGTCGCAAAATCAATTTTCACCTTTTCACTTGATCAATTTCTTAACGGCAATGAAAAGTTTTTTTTTTTTTGTGCACATTGCGCTGGATCCGGCACACGGCTGTGGTATGCCAAGCAGTCGTAGTGAGGACGTGGGTCGGGCAGGGAGCTGGTAGGCTAAGGCATTTGGGGCAGGCACAGATAGCATCATTTGCATTTGCACGCACACAGGACGAGAACGAGAACGTGGACGAAGATGAGGACGAGAACGAGAACGAGAACGAGAACGAGAATGACGATGCCGATGAAGCAGACGGTAGGCGAGAAATGAAATATGTGGGTGGTTGGGTGTAGAAGAGGGTAAGGAGCAGGTTTTCCTAGCCGCACGCACGCATTTGCCATGCCACGAGCCGTTAACAGTTAGTTGGCGTCGCTGCTGCCGTTGCAGCTTTCTCACTTTACGTCTCGTTGCGTCCCATTTAAAATTATGCTGAAAAGAAAGCAAGAAGCCAGGCAGAAGGGCAGACGTGGCGCAATATGGCAAAGAACGGGAGAGATGTGGAGGAAGACACACGGACATGGCCACGGATACGAATACGGATATGGACACGAATAGGGACACACGGGCAACGAGGATTCGTGTGACGCTGCATAAAGGCCGGAAGCAGCAAATTTTCACTTTATTTATTTTGTAAAGTGCTCGGGCACAACCGCCCACGATACTGTTGCCACTCCTCCCCCCACACCCCATTTGGCTGATTGCCGAGCACTATGGAGCCAGTGCATAAGTTTTCTGCTTTATTTTCAAAATACGAAAAGTAACTCTATGCAGATCGCGTTACACATCGAAAACACAGCACAAACTGTTCAGATATGCATTGTACAGCGATTTGAGCAGAACCAAATCGCTATTCACTTAAGCTGCTCCTTTGCTCGGGAGTACAAGTTGCATAGTGTGTTGTTCAAAATGGTGCAAAGGTATCAGTTGCTAAATTTGTACTTTGCACTCGCCTACACAAAATATCTGGTTGCATTTTACAAATTTACACAGTTATGAAGGCAGAGCACAAGCAACATTGTTTTTTACCACAGTGCTGGCGATAGTCAACTGTCCACTGCTGTGTGCTGTCTGCTGTCTGTAGAATGTGTCATGGTCGTGTCACGCGTTGCAAGTGTGCTGCTGTTGCTGTTGCTGTTGCTGCTGTTGAAGTAGTTGTTGCTGTTGTAGTAGTAACAGTGGCAGTAGCAGTAGAAAGTGTAACTGTGTCTGTCGCATCACAGTTTGCTTCATTGGATCAACATAATTGTTTCCTCTGCTCGTTGCTTGTTGCAATTTGCATGCCAAGCAAATGAAGCGGACTTGCTGCCGCTTCCTGTTGCCTCCAGCTACCGACTTAATCTTGGCTGGAATGTGCCCCTCTTTCCCCAACACAGTTTCGGCTCAACTGGTGACAGGCGATAATGGCAATATGTTGTGCCGTGTTGCTCTGCGTCGTGCTTGTCTTCTGCTGAGACGAGTAGTTCCTACAGTTACTAATTGATTGAGTAGGCGCTGTCCTTGGCACTGATTGACCGAGTGACTGTTTGATTGACTGGTACACGGCTAAACGGCTACACTGCTGAACCGATGACCTGGCTAGCCATGGCAGCAGTTGTGCAACGGTGCAACGGTGCAACGGTGCAACGTTTATGGCCATCAACTTGGTCAGCAGTTCGAAAATTGGTTCATTCGCTTTGGGGCTGGTGTCATAAGGACACGCACATGCACAGACACGCAGACCTATATACATATACACGCTCGTATAAGCGTGTTTGATGGCCAAACAGAAGTAAACTTACACAGCAACAAGGAAACAGGAGAAACCAGATATTACATACCCTTAATACACAAAGTCCACTTGTTGTTGTCCACATCTTACTTGCAGTAAGCTTTTACAAGTCTCTTCAAATAAATTGATAACAGCAGCTATCCATGAAGCCGAATGACTTTTTTGTATAGAAATAAATATACAGACAGACAGCAGGATATATCGTAATATGTATCATCTTGGTCAATCGGAACTGTTTTCTGTTTTCTTCTTCATCTAAAGGGTATCACAGCAACAGCAACAGCGGCAGCAACAGCAAGAAGCTTTTGTTTTTAATGTGTCCGCGCATTTTGTTGCATGCTTCGCAGAGTCGTCTTTGCCCCAATTTCGGAATGTGCTGCAAACCAATTACATGGCTTTATATGGCCTTGCGGGAGACGCTGTGTGGCAGCACGATATACAATATGCAGTTGCATATATATATTTATATATAGGTATACATATATGTATATATTTTTATAGTGGGCACTTTGTAAATACACAGCATACAAACAGGTGTACAATGAAATCTTTACAAATGAATATCGTACACTAATTGTCTGAAATTTTGTTGTGTTCACTTCAGTGAGAAGCGTTTTTGTTATTGACGATGCTGTATATATTCGCACATATCACTCGCAGTTATAATTTCAACGCTATTATAATTGGTAATTCGAAATTTTAAAGCAATCTGTGTTTGCCGGCGCTGTCTGTGTGTGTGTGTGTGTGCATCTTAATTGAGTGCAAATGGCTGCTGTTTGCAGTTGACGCTGCCGATTTCAATGGATATTTTAATATATATATATATATATACATATTTATATGTAAATGCGGTTGACTTTGATACAGAAGAGTTGGAAAAAGAAGAACTGCTTAAGTAGGTGGCTGAAGTGTGTGTACTGTGTAGAGGGGTGGAGGAGGGGGGATTGGGGATTGGGGTGGGGGTGAGCGCAGAGATGTCCTTATTAAAAACTCAATTGATGCCAACGAGCCGCTGGCAGTGTTTGCTTTGACTGTTTTCGGTAGATGCCAAGATGTCAAAGGATGTAGAAGCATAAAAATGCCAGTTTCGGCATAACATGTGAAGACGGGCATCGGAAATGGAATTGAAATTGGAGTCAAACACACTCAGACACAGACACAGACACAGACACAGACATACACATTTATATTATTGAGTGAGTCATTCGCACACACACACACACAGATAGACAAACATGCAAATGTGTGCATGTATGTGTGTATCTTCATACTTAAATATAAATGCTGGAATCATGGATCTATGCAGGCGACAGTCTGTCTGTCCGTCAGTCAGTCACTCAATGGAGACGTAAACTCGCGACAGAATGGAACGAAATGAAAATGGAAATAGGAATAGGAATAGGTATAGGTATAGGTATAGGAATAGGTGTAGGAGTAGGTAGAGGGGTGTGGGCATGGCTGAGTTGTAGACGATTCCAACGATATTCGCCATTACAAATTCAATTACATGCTTAGCTACACTTTAGAGAAATTGAATTTTTATGTGCATTTATATTTAGTATATTTTTGCAACACTCCAAGCCCGTAACCCGTAACCTGTAACCCATAACCCGTAACCCGTAACCCGTTGCCCTCACTTACTTTGTTACCCCTTTAACCCCGACCACTCAGTTACACATACTGTGTGCCACACGTACTTCAAGCTAGAGTTGCACGCTTTCCTTGCCACGCCACTCAACACGACACGTTCGTTTTCCAAAAATCATAGCTCGATTTCGAACAGCAGTTTTGGCAGTTTTTGACACGAAATCACGAATTGAAAACGATGCTCATACTAAATCAATATAGTATTAGTTATCCAAAGATAAATAACAGTATTTTACAATTTTGCTAAGATGCTAAATAATTGCACACGTTTTCCCCAGAACTTATCTAACAGTTTTGCAAGTAAGTTGGCAAAAAATAACCATGACAAAATCAAACAAATTGAACCATGTCGTGTTAATTTCGTGTTGGGGAAAACAAATCTGACACGAGCTCATCTCTAGGGCTAACTCACATTTTGCTGGCAATTTAAAATTTTGGCTGCCTGCTGCCTTCCTGCTGCCTGGTGCGGCTGTCAGCCATTTTCATAGTTGCAGGCAGGCGACAGGATAATCTACAGCAGCTGAGCAGTCTACCAGCTGAGGTGCTGTGGAGCAACAGCAGCTGCTAGGTGAATGCCAGGCAATTGAACTAGCCCGAGGCTAAGCCGAGACAGCCGAGCTCCAGCCGGCCGGCATAGCTGAAGCAATTTTCAGATGGAGCTGCAGCTCGCAATTGCAGCTGAGCATGGGGGACTTCTTAATTATGGCACCCAAAAGCTGCGGCTGTGTGGGTACAGCTTTAAGTATCATTGTGACAGACAGTCGAGCCACCATATCGCATCCACATCCGGATTCACATTCGCAACATGTCCCTGGTCGGGCTGCGACGGCATCTAAGCGTCACAAAGGCGTCAGCAACCTGCAACCTGCAACCTGCAACCTGCAAGCAGTAGCTGATGTGTCGCGCTTCTGCCACTTGACAAACTAAATTAGATTTCGGTTTTGTGTACGTCAGTCAGGCATTGCTGTTGCCATTGCCATTGCCATTAACGGCCCGCCCCGGAAACTTGAGTACGATCCGTTCACGTTGCACATGCACCAATTGGACCCACTTCCCCCTTCTAGAAGTGAAACGCCCTTTAACATAGGCTAGCGTTTGACATACGTGAAATGCGCTCTCGTCTGCTGCTCTCCTATGGGGAATATTGCAAGCGATTATCTCTACTTGCCTTTAATTTCAAGGTAAGAGCATGCTGCACTAAATTGCGCTCGGTTGCAGTTGCAGCCAACAGCCCTGGAACCAGCTGAAATTTATTGCTGACAGGCAGCTTAAGTTTGACCATCGCTGACTGGTCTTGGAGCATATCAAAAGAGGTCAAAATGATCGAGTTGGCTGCTGTAATTAATCTGTGTTGTGATATTGGGCTTCTTCAATCCTTATGAAGGTTAAAAACGATCTATATCATTCCCCTGCGTAACAATTGTCTCTTGAACAATGTGACAAGTGTTCTAAAATGGCTCATCTTAAATATCATTCTCAATGAATGAGTTGGATACCCTCAGCTTCCTTTGCATATATAATGGGAAACCATGTTTTATTTCTTTTTTTGTTAGAATGATTTAACTTTCAGGTTTTCAGGTTAATCCATAAAAACGTTCAAAACAATGAACATTTTGAGATTGCTGACTCGAGTTCTGACTAAAATCGGCTGATGATGCTCATTGGGAATGTACACATTTACAGTAGTCTTCTTCTTGTTGCTGTCTGTTTCTCAGGGTATTTCATTATTTTTCATTATCATTTCTTGCAACGCACTCACTTTCTTCGTTTCTCTGACTATGACTATTGCCCCATGTGCAATTCCATCTAAAATTCTGACTCTGTGTCGGCCTTCTGGCTGCTTGTCCTTTGGTCGTTTCAATTTGTGGCAGTTACTTTAAAACAATTACTGAAACATTTGAGTGAGGGCAACAGCGGCAAGTAACTGCAGTTGTTTACCCCTTTCCTTCTCTTTCTAACCAACTCTCATCCTTAACATGGCCAATGCATTCGTTTTCTCTTGCTTTTAGTACAACTTCTTCATTTTGTGGTGAATTGCTTTTAATTTAATTTAATAATGTGTGCCACATGTGTTTATGTGTTTCTCTGTCTGCATGTGTGTGTGTGTGTGTCTGTGTGTGTGTGTGTGTGATGGTTGTGTGTTAATCTGTATAATTTATGCGACAATTGATGCAAAAATGAAATTGCTGGTCAAAAAGAATGAAAGATGCGCATTGCCTCGTGGTGAATATGCTCCTTACTCCTTTCAGTTTTGTGCTGCGGGCTTTTGGCAAAAGTAAACCCCCACAACCCCCCACACACACTCCCCTTTTCCATACTTCAGTGTGCCCTGCAGACAGAATCTTTCACATAGCCTCATAGTCTGCTTCAGCAACAGCCTCTCAGCCTTTGCCTTGGCTGTACCCCTTTTCTCACTTTGGCCTTAAACGTGGCATACAAATTGCACTCATTTTAGTTTCTCACGTTTGTTGCATGTTGTACATGACTGCAACGCGCACGCACACACACACACACACACACACACACACACACACATGTTTAGAAATATGCTGGTGTAGGCCTCGGCCTCTGCTTAGTTTCCTAGTTTTTGGTTACCTCAACCTTTCCTATATTTCACCACTCCTCTCAGTACGCTTGCCGTTCCCCTGCCGCCTGCGTTGGCATGCGACAAACGGAAATGTTGCTTTTATGCTTTAAATATGGCAACTTTGTGGTACCATCACACACATACACACACTAACACACACTAACACATCATGCACAATGGTCTAATGTTCGACTTTTTATGAACGCCCAGTGGCTGTTAGCAATACAAGAAATTACAAGAATCAAGAACAAAAAGCATGTTATCGAGGTGATAAATAAAATCTATCAATTAGATGTTGCTATTGCTTTTCAGAAAATTTACTCAAACTCTATTCTATCCTTACAGTTTATTGAAAGTGCTATTCATCGTTTGGCATTCAATCTTATGGCGATCATCTAAGAAACAAATTTCGATCGGAAGGCAAATGAAAGCGTGCCAATAAGGCAAAATCATTGATAAGTTGGAGCACCACTTGGATGTCATTTAAATAGCTGAGATATAACCTCGGACATTCGGATAGACCTTGGTAGATCAGAAAGATACCGCCAATTTCTGAACACTTAAAATTTTTGACTGAAAATCGTCGACAGTCTCAGCTCTCACAAGTTCAACTATGTTTGTCAAAAAAAGGTTATGGACAGGATATGTGTACACAAAAATGTTCATTTTGTGAATATTAACACATCGCATTAGCTTTCGGCTATTAATTGATGTGTTCATTTGCCCCATTGTGGCGTGTCGATTGCACTTTGCCTGTGCCAGTGCTGGGTCTTTGCCTGCTAGCGTTGATTCTGCTGCTTCTAACTATCTATCCTTAAATGTGTGAAAGTGTATCTGCATCTGAGTATGTTTGTGTGTCTGTGCGTGTGTGCGTGTGTGTGTGTGTGTATTTGAGCGATCGACCATGAAGCCTTCATTATTGCATTTCAATTTCATGATTTTGCGGTTCTTTATGCTTGCTCCTCCATATTCCCTTTCCATTTGCACTCACATTCTCATTCTCATTCACATTCAGATTCATACGCGATTTCGAGCTATACGAAACGAAACGAATCCTGAATGGAGCATGGGGCATGCGGCAAGAGACAAATGGAAAGCGGCAAGCGGCGTGGGGCAGCTGCTGGTCTGCCATAGCTGCCATGTGCCATTTGCAGTGCTTCCATGTGTTTTGGCCTGGACCAAACTGATGTCGACACTTTCACAACATCAGCTACGAGCCATCAGCCATCAGCAACACAAGAAGAAGCAGCAACGGCAACGGCAACGGCAACAGCAGCAGAAGTTGGTGCCCCACCAATCTCTTCTGGTCTATGTGAATCTAGTGTCAGCTTCATATATGTGCCTGCCTGCCTGTCTGCATGTGTGTTCATTCAAATTTCCAATACCGTGGTCGCCCGCAAAGTAGATCGCATCGGGTTTGAGAGCTGATTCAGGCGAGTTGGCAGTTTCTCATCAAAATATGTTTGCAAATGATAATAAGTCAACCTTTTTACTCAATTTTGGGAGAGCTATAATATATTCATTATTGTAATTCATATAATATTCATATTAATATAATATATATACTTTTTTTTAAGACTAATTTTAAACAGCTTTGAACAATTTCCTTTTAATTAGAGAAAATGTGTGAAATGTGTATAGCATTAAAAGTATTAAAAGTACATGTATTGCATTGAAAATGCTACATAAATTCGAACACTTGGATGATTCCTATTAATTGGGGATCACTGTACTTTGTATGTGTGTCGCTGGTCGTTATCAAGCATTTCCTGCCATTTGCATCAGTATCGACACATCGACTGCATCGGCTACTGGAGGTGGTAGTTTAACTGTGGAGGGAAGGCAGAAGGGGTTGTGTTTAGGCAAGGGGTCTTGGAGTTGAATTTGGAATAGGATCCGGAGTCGTTGAAGTTGTTGCGGAGGGATGTTGCAATGGGTGCAAAGCCGATTGGGGTTTTCTTGTTTCCCATAACTACGTGTTGGCAAAGGCAACCGACTTGACCAATTTGCCGTTTTGCGGTCATATCGGATGTTGAGCGAATTATGGGGCCAAAATGCCAGAGCTGCCTTAGAACCTGAGCGCCCAACTCCAAACACCTATGAACGTGTCAGTAAAGCCAAACGCCAACAAATGATTTTTATAGCTTGACAAGGATCGCAATTGGGGCAAGGGCGGCACTGGTAATGTAATCGAAATGAATACTGATATACTTGCAGTCAGGCGCTTCACCATCTAATTTGCTAGGAAATGTGATTAGATACATGGCTTAGAAATTATTGGATGTATAGAGCTAATCTAAGGTCACTTAATTTCGAATGTTTGTATCAATTAAATTCAAACACAAAATGATGCTTAGTGTCAATAATCAATGAGTTGATGTCCTTTCTGCGATTTTCTTGCATTCTGCTACTATTTTATGTTTGTGAAATAAAATCAAGTAAATAATCTTGATTTGAAGGCTAAACTGTTATGATCTGCGATAAACTATAAAGAGGTATTTTCCATTACATATTTATTTGCAATATCTAAATAAATAACCAAATAAAGAAAGGTTAACAAAGCACTCAAGCGGTAAGCAAAATTGCCTTAGACTATTATAAAACGAGATTGTCAATTAAAAACAATTTTCTGGGTTGAAAATGTTGACTCTAAAATCAATTAATGTTTATCAATTTAAATGGGATATTAGCAGAGACTGTAACAATAACATCACTTAAAAAACAATCCATTATGTTTTATTATTATCAAACAAGAGTTGAAAGAGCATTCAGCTTAAATTGTTTATTTAAGCGTTGAGTGTTATATTACTCCTTGCATTTGACAGGGGACAGACAGTAATTAAAAGCTATCCACATTTGACAGAGGGAAGTCCTTAGGCGTCGCAGGAGGCCGCCGCTAGCCACAACCTTAACCGCAAGGATGGCAAGCTCTAAGTTGGTTTCAAGCATTGCTCTGAAATATTATTTTCACTGATTGCTAATGAATTGAAAATCATTTGGGACCCAGACACACAATATAGAAATATATATATAAAAAATAAAGCATCTAAATGTGTCAAATTCGGTGGGGAACATGCTGAAATGTTAAAATAAATCTCATTTATCAACAGACAGAGACACACACAGACACTCAGACAAACAAGCTGACTGTTGTGAGGATTGGCTGCAACATCGATATGTGAAATGGACAAATCTGTGAGTCGGCCAAGGGAAAAGGTCACAAAAGCAGGTTAAGCTGCTTTTTAAATAATACGCACAACACATTAATAGTACACAGGCAGACAGACAGACAGGCAGACAAGCAGACAGACAGACAGACGCACACACGTACATACAGAATACAATGTTAGCCGCTGCCACGTGCTGCTGCTGCCGCATGCGAGCAGCGACTGAGGTAACGATGCCAGACGAAGTTGCTTCGTGTAACATTGTGGCAGGCTTCGTTTCGACGAAAGCGCCTCGTTTCGCCGAGCATCTGCTCGGGATGCGAACGACTTCGAACGATTTAAAACACGAAGGCCACAGCAGACCCGAGGACTGCTCGGCTGTTCGGCTGCTGTTGCTGGCGTGCTGAGGGCTCAGCAGCTGACAGCAGCAATGGCCAGCGACAACAGCAACATCGTAGCGTAATCCGTTCGCTGGGATTTTTTGAATTAGTTGCGTGTGGTAGCTTGTTGACATCAGTACCGGGTACCGGATGCGGATGCCAAAAATAAAAATAACACGTGCGAAACAAACAACCAAATAACACTCACAACAACAAGGAGCACGACATATTTTAAGCCATAAAAAGCGAGACACAGCAACAGCAATAGCAACAGCAACAGCAGCATCTGTGTCAACTGCATTTGGCCAACTTCTTGGCAGGTTAGCAATTGCTAACTACCTAATTTGTTAGGGATTCCCCCAGTTGCCGTTGCTTTTGCTGTGGCTGTGGTTGTTGCTGCTGCTGCTGCTATTGTTTTTTTGTGTGTTGCTGTTGCGCTTAGCCTCTTTTTTTTGTGTTGTGCCACGTGCCACGTGTGTGTTTTGTGCCATTGCATTTGAGTGATTTTTTGTTAGCTGATTGGCCACTTTGTCTGCTTGCTGCTGCCGCTGTTGCCATTGCCGTTGGCCACGACTACGGCAACAGTTCCAGTTGCAATCGTCAATGAATTCTGCGGTTGCCGTCGGTGGCATCGCTTAGCTAGTTTTGCGGTGCACTTTGATGCGGTTGCAGGCCAATTTGAACGTCAACACATCAACACCAACAAACACAACAAAAACGAGTGCAATGTAAAATTAATTAAATATATTTTTTCCACATTTTTTTTTTGTAGTAGTAGTATTACTGATTACACGTAATTACCAGGAGCAGAAGCAATGAAAACTAAACTAAATGATTTTAAATATTACAAAATAAATTAAAAAAATTAAAAGACCGATTATGTGCAACTGTAAATAACTTTTTTAAATTTGGCAAGTGTAAATGACAGCTGGAGAGACATAGCACATCGCATCGCATCGCATCACATCGCACTGCAACGCAACGCAACGCAACTGTCAGTTGCCTACTGTCCAATGTGCGCACAGGTAAGTGAGTGAGTGAGTGAATCACTGACTCAATGGGGGAGTGAGTGTATGAGTGAGTGAACAGCCGGAAGGCCGGAAATTGTAACCGTCAGCGACTCGAGTGTTAGTCAAAGACGCGCTTCAAATGCCAACGGAGCGTATCGAGAATTGCTCTACTCGGAACTACTCGAGCTCGATTCAACTCACTTGGAGTGCCTTTGAGTGGCCTAGGAAGTTGGTCATGTCAGTTGCCCTCCAGTTCATAAAATGAGTTTAAGATGCCAACGGCAGAGTATTGGAGAAGAAAGTCTCAAAGATTTTAAGGACTCCCTCAAGTGGCCATCCTAACCACAGTTTTTTAATCTGTATCGCAGTTCAACCGATTGCTATTTGGAATGCATCTAAATTGCATTACAAGTGTTTGCCATGAATCGAAAAACTTAAGCTCTTTTTGAAGTTATGGAATCCCGTAACTTTACTAGGATAAACCTGTTTCCTTTATTTTGGCTTCTGCATATCTTTTGATTGATTGTTTTATTTACAATTAGTTGTTCTCAAAATATTCATTACCTTCTCTTTCTTTAATAATCTTTATAAGAAACAACACCTCTTACCTTCGATTCTTTCGAAATTTCAATTGTATGTTGTTTTTTTTTGGGAAAATATAATTATTAGAGCTTATTTAAGAAATTACAAGATAATCCAAATGTATCTCTAAATAGGTGATTGACCTCAACTGAAAATCGCGACAAAAGTCGTTTAATTGATTCCGAAATTTTGCAGTTCTCGTGAATTCACTGTTTGATTGTTAAGCTTCCAATCGCTGACTCTCGATGCTGCTTGAGTTCGAGTTGGAGTTGCTCCTATGCGTGGGACATTGTTGTGTTAGTCGATTGCTTCTGGGAATGCATTGAAATCATCATACTTTTGGCGCTCCGTTTTGTGTACGATCATTCACCCCTCGAGCTCTCAATATCAATGTCAACATCGAGAGTTTCTGTTTGGTTAGGAGTTGGACAGGGTGTGCAGGATGAGTGGCCACCTTCGTTGCCTTCTCTTTCGATGGTCTGCAAGTTGCTTGTTGGTTTTGGCCACAGACATCGCTTTCTCCGGCGGCATCTTGTCACTGTTCAGGGCCATCTTTAAATGGTGGCACTAGATTTGCTGTTGTGTTTCGTCTCGTTTTGGAATCGCTGCCGTACGATTTCGACAACTATTCGAAATACATGGCTGTGTATTCAACGTCTCAACTCCATCAGAGAGTCACGTAATGCTTCCTGTTTCCATTTTCCCATTTCACATTTCCCTGGGCGAATTAAATTTTATAGCAACTGCATTCACAGTCGCATTCGCATTTCGCAGGCGCCTTAAAGAGGCGTCACCAGACGTTGGCCAAAACATGGCAATTGGCAGCTACCACGACCAAAAGACCACAGGCCAAATCCAACTGCAGCTCCCTTACCCTCAACCTAGCCCTGTCCTTTCCCATTCTGTTCACAATGCGAGACGGAGTCTCTATTTGCAATCCCTCCACACACACACACACACACACACACAGACAACAGGCAGTACATTTTGGTGTATAACGGGTAATTTTCTTTAGCTGTGCGAAATGCAACAAATAAAACAAGTTAAAGAACACCGTTAGATGCAAAAGACTGTGTAATACCCTGTCGTGAATTCGGAAATTCAAAATGCTATCCGAGGAACGCCGAATATTAAAATAAAATTATAAGTTAAAAAACGTCTGCAAAAACATTAAAAGCATTATATCGTTTTTGGACCGATTGTACCTATAAAATATAGTAATTCAAAGTCCATTTTTGTTTATCTAAAATTGTATGAACAAATAAGTTAGTTGACCAGTTCGATATAGCTTTGAATACTTATCAAAAACATTATCATATTTGATCGAGTCGGAGATGTACACAACACACTACACCCATTTCGTGACAAAATTATAGCAGCTCTTGCGAGCATATAGAGATATTTGGATAAAATATTTAAAGACATTCTCCGACTGCTCGACACTTTATTGCCTACAAGCACGAACATGTTCTCTTGGCTTACTCTTTTACATATTTATTGATATGTCTTTTTTAAACTCTTAATACATGTACTTAGCATTTTTAAATATTATAATAAAATAAATACACTGGCTATTCAATAATTATAAAGATTCTGAATCATAAATAATAAAAATTGCTTACTTTTATTTAAACTTTGAAACGAAAGTTGCACTACATTGATTTGAGGATTTGAGGATATTAAGCCTTAAGTAAGTTGTACACAAACAACCTGAATATTGATTGAATTATGTTTATTTTGTACATTACATTAATTACATTACAGTTACATTAAATTCGACGGTATAAATGTGGAAACAGTTTGAAAATCAGCTCACGAGATATCTTTGTATGCATTGATAGTGTGACAATTAGAGCCATTTGAGGTGGATGTCCGCGAAATGATCCCTTGTTGGTTTAAGCTATGCACTAATTTGAAGGTTTAATGGGTATCTGCAAGCAGATGCTTGGCATCAAGCATTGGATGGCTGCTGCTCTTATCAAATGGTACTGCGTCTACTACTACTTATCATTCTCATCTGCTCTGACTGCTGACCCAAGGCGGAACGGAGGAGACTTGTTCACCCCGGTGCACTGCTGGTTAGTTGCGTTCGCAATGCACAAACTTCTCATGTGCTGCCACACCACAATTTCATTTTGGCGGTGCTATACCCCGTTTAGGATTCAGCATTTTGGCATTCCTTATGCTGTCACAATCCTTCCGGTTTTGGTCAGTCTCTGCCTCTGCTGCTGCTGCCTCTGCTGCTGCTGCTGTTTCTGGTTCTGGTTCTGTTTCTGTGCCACAGCTCGACTCTGGCTGTAGCTCTGCCTTGGACGCGTAACGGTTAGGTTTATATTGTGTCGAAGAACCTTCCACACATTCACACACACACACACACACACACACATACACACACATTCACACACGCGCACGCACACGCTTGATTTAATAACCCAATTCTCACTCCCTCACTCTTTCGCTATCCCTCTCCCTCTCCCACCCTCTATCTAATTACACACTAAATTTACTACAAACGAGCGCAATAAAAATCATTCAAGCAAAATCTCTGCTCTAACCACAAACCCGGGCATCCATATCCCCATATTACCCATTCTCCCACCTAACTGTCCCCTCCTATCTCTCTCTGTCTCTCTGTTTTAAATGCAAATGCTTTTTTCTCACGCACACACAAAAAACATTAACAACAATGACAATAAATGAAGAACATTAACGCTAAGCGATTCATGCCCTCTCTTCCCGCTCTTTTAAAAATGCCATTGCTGTCGCATCCCTACAACTCGGTCTTTAATCAACCCTCGCACCTTCCCGCACCCCCTCCAACCATTCGCTCCACTCCACTCCAGTCCACTCCACTCCACTCCACGCCCACACCGCATCTGCCACTGAAGCTGATGCTGATGGCGACGCTTACTGCGACAAAATTCGCCATTCAATGAAATAACATTTAAACAATTATACAACGCAAAAAATAAGCTCAGAGGCAGTCAAAAGCCCACTTCAAATGCGAATTATTTTGTCCACTGTGCGAAAATGGAGCAACTGTGATTAATTTCGGAGCAATTGCTCTTATATCTAATGGAATAAATGCAAATGCCGTTTTAAGCTAGCTTAAGAAATTTCAAAGATCTATTCGAAACCAAATAATGTTGTACTTTGGATGGGATTGAGCATCAAGCTTAAATGTAAACCTGTTAACTAAGAATATATTTTATATTTGCCTTCAGATTAAAAGTGTAGCATAAACTAAATAATTTATGGAGTTAAAGATATAAAAAAAATGTTGTAAAAATTATTTTGAAAGTATTTATTCTACGAATATGCGACTTGGCTATAATAATATTACTGTGAAATGTTAGCAAACATAAATTTTTGAATATATCAGTGATTTGTTGGTACATATTATTTCAGTTAATATTTGTTAAAATACAACTTTTGTCTATAACAAAAGCCACAATTTTGCCATCAAGAGTATTAATTTCCAAATAGTATATTTTGTATTTCATTCATTCAAACGGTTGCAGCTTCTCTCTGCCTCTCATTAAATTTACATTGGCTGCAACGCTTTCTAGCTATCTAATAAATATATGAGTATTATTATTAAGCCATTTCCGACCACTTCCTGCCACTAACCACTTGACCCATCCAGCCACGTACAAATATGTAAAATATCATTTTAATGAATTTGTTTAGCCGGGTAAAAGTCAACGCTGTGACCACTTTCCGCAGCCCGCGCTTGATTCCCTTCGTTACTTATGCATGTATAACCATTGCTCCCCTAAGCGCAGCATTTGATATTTACCCCTTCACAACCCCCGACCACTTAACCTACTACCTCTGTTTTTGATCCCCTTTTCAGTCCATCTCTCTGCTTTGCCTGTCTGCCTGTCTCTTTGTCTGGTTGTCTGGTTGTGGAGTTACTTTACTTAAACTGCCGCTGCGAGTGGCGCAAATTTTACGCGACATAATCGTAATATGATTATCGTGCCACATAATCTACACTCGCTACTTCACTACAACTGCTACCAGCTAACATCCTTCCACCGCTCTCCCCCAACCCCGCCCCTCCACCTTACAGTTAGCTCTACCTAACAGTTCATGAGTGTGTGCTTTTGTGTGTTTTACTTTGTCTCTCTCTCTCTCTCTCTATGTGTCTCTGTCCCTGGCTCTCTGGTTGTGTGTGGGTATGTGTTAAATAACTTCCTTCCGGTTCCCCTGCCTGACGGCATCAACGGTCCACACACCCCACCTCATTCCACCCCGTCCACCACACATATCCGCTTCCGCTGAAGCCAAATGACACCGCAGAAAATGCTCCCTAAATCTCATATCATCATTTACGTATCCCAAAAAGTAGGCATTCAGCTGCCCAGAAGCTCCTTTACTCACTCACTCCACTCACCGCTATCTCTCTCGCTCTCTCTCTCTCTCTCTCTCTCTCTCTGTCTCTCTGGCTCTTCTCTGCATGCCCCTGCACCATAGTTGATATCATAAGCAAAGCATACAGCTTGCAACTCATGCGATTCACGGAACTTGCAACACACACACACACACACACACACATCACACAAACACAAAGCGACACCGCGTATGGCACGTAGCACGTCTCGTCCATTGCTGTTTGCTAGTTGGCGCCGCATGTCCTTGGAAGCACCTCACCCAACACCCCTTAGCCACCAGATTGTGGTGCCTTGTTGCCATTCTACCAGGGTGTCCTTATTTTAATCACGACACAAGTTAACGGCATTGTCGGCAGCGCCGTGAGCTCAGCACATCAACATAATGCGCCGCCCAGTCGCAGTGCCCCTTGGACCGCAGCCACCACAGATTCCCCTCAACCCTAATCCCACTCCCCACTCCTCACTCTCTACGCCACTTCACTCTTCCCGCAGGCTTAGTTTGAGGCAGCGCTGCCGCGCGCCTTTGGCTTCAGTTACATACTGGCAGTCTCTATCCACGTCTCTATTGCAAATTTCCGCTCGCTCCTCCACCACCCATCCTCTTCAGAGTCGTGTCCTTGTCCTCCTCTTCATCATTAGCAGTTAGCAGTCGCAGTCGCAGTCGCAGTCGCAGTCGCAGTCACTGTCATCTGTCAGTTGCCGTTCATAATGTTATGATGGCTAAAAGCTAATTGCGTTTGTCTGTCTGTCTGTCTGTCTGTCTGCCTGACTTTCTATCTCTGTCTCTGTCTCTGTTCCTCTCTCTGCCTTTCTGGCTCTGTGTGTGCGTGTTTCACTAGTGTTGTGCTGTTGTGTGCGACATTTGCTCTCATTCAGCTTGTATCATCAGCGTCGTCGTCGTCGTCGACGTCCTCATCGTTGGGGGCATTAAGTGTCACTGAGTGCGTGATCCTTGTAAGCCGTCTAGTTACACATGTTTTTATAGCCTTGTTGTTCTGATTGTTGTTGTTGTTGTTGTTCTGGCCTCTTCATCTTCATCTGCTTGCTCTACAACCTCATCATTTCCTTTGTATATTGCCAACGTCATCGCTCTCAACACTCAACCCCCTCCAGTCGTTTCCTGTCCACCCACCAAGCACGGCACGTGTCGCCCTGAAACGGATTGAAATTGGTTTTTGGAATTTGGAAGTTGCAAGTTGGGTTTTGGGTTGCAAATTGAAATTAATATCAGTTGACACTCGAGTCGCATTCAAAACATATTTTGGCGTTTATGTTTTTTGTTTATGTTCTCACATTTGTATTTATATAGTTCATTGCTTCAGAAGTATTTTAAAGAGCAAGCGCATCCCTTAAAATCGTTGCCTAAACAATATTCTGCAATTCATAAATATACGATATGCTTATCTCTGAAAACCAATAACTAAGATCAATCGCTCAAACTATAAATGTACCACAAATGTCATTTTATTGGCAAACGATTTTCAGCAGCAAATTAACTCTTCCCTGCCAGAACTACAGCTTTAGGTAAGGATGTCATCGAGGTGTTATTGTGCTTATCTCAAATCAGTTTATCAGTTGTTTAGCACACTCTTGTCCTTGTCCTAAGTCCTTCACCTGTTGTCCGTTCTTGTTGTTGCTGTCTACTTATCAGTGACAAATCACCAAGTGAGTAACTGGACTGACAGTAAGAAGTATCATCATTGAGGAACAAACAAGCCACCAATGGCATTTGTCAAAATCAGGCAAAGCAACAACAACAAAAACTCTGCAAATAAATAAGACATGTCTCAATGATAGAAATTTGTATGTGTGTCTGTGCTCGATAAGAAGATATCCTTTACTTAAGTTCAAAAGCTGAAAACTGTTTTATCACTTGTAAATTTGAGACTTTCCTAAGTCAGTACGTTCCAAAAATAAGAATCCTTAGAGATAATACATTAGAAGCCTCGAAATGAAGTTTTTATTTGAGAACATTTATTTCCTTCAATATTCCACAGTTTTAAATATTAACATTTTGAAAACTCTTTGAAATTTACATTTAAAATAAACTATTTGTTCAAGTATAGATCTTTTTTCTTATGAAGGTTTTTCGCATGTTACATTTAAATTTATTATTTGCACTTTGTGGGAGCTTTTGACATTATCGACGATATTTTGAAACAATAATATTCATAATATATGAAGTAAATAAAATTAAACAATGGCCTGTAGATGAAATGAAATCAAATGAATATATCCAAGCCGTTGTTGCTTGTTTTTTTTAAATTAATAATGAGCAATAAGTAAGCAGGCTTGAATTCTACTGCTTGTTACCAAACTGTGCAGCAGGTCCAATTATCCAAGTGAGCCGCTTTTGTGGTTATAGGGTATCCGAAGGTACAAGCGATAAAAATAGCGAAGGCGTCGAAAACTTTGGCAAATTAAATCGCAGCATTTTTGTTGCTTGTCTACAAGAGACCTAAGAACAACAACACACAGCGCTTAGGAGTCGTTTGGCTTTCGTGAACGTGTGTGTGTGTGTGTGTGTGTGTGTGTGCGTGTGTGTGTTTTAGGTCTAGCCGCAGAAGTAACAATTTCTGAGCCAGTCGGCCACTTGTCTATACAACTGCAGCACCCTCCCCGTGGAAGACACCCTCCACTGCCTCCCCTCTGGCGTGTGTTTGGCTTGTTGGCACTGCCACAAAATCAAGGCAAATCGTATTAAATAACAGTTAATTACAAATACACACAACCCCCAGCCGACCCGAAAACGCGGCGTCGACATGATGGCAGACAAATAAATTTCCTACCAAGGAGCAGGACTATAAGTCCCCACACAAAAATCACCCACTCCCCACCCTCAACCGTCGAGCTGTGTGTGTGTGTGTGTGGGTGGGTGGGTGTGTGTGTATGTTTTTAGAAAGTGTTTTTGGGTTTATCTCTTATTTGTATCTGTGCGGTTGGCTTGGTTGGGTTTCTGATTTTGGATATTTTGTTTGGGTTGCGCATGTGAACGCCTTCGTGAGTGCTTGAGGTTGGCTAAATGCCTGAATTAATTAATGATATGCTTGAATGATTGATTATTGGTAATCGGCCGCACAAAATGATTGAATTATGTGCATACCGTTTTATATTGCCGACAGAAATCGCCAAATAAGCACACACAAATAATGTAATGCCCTTTGCACTTTGGCCCATAATTCAGGCTGGACAGATTTGGGACGTGCATAAAAACCCATAAACACAATAACCGATGCCCAGCAAAACCACATGCACACGCACACACACACACACACACACATATTTATACATTTCTTTCTCCCTCTCACTCGCTCTCCCTCCCTCACACACAATGTGCGTCGGCTTTCGTTTACTTCCATATGCAAAGCAATGCCAAGAAAATGTCGTGCCTTATGTGTCGTTTTACCCTCTTCACACTCTCCCTCTCCCACTAACTCCCCTCACTCACTGTCTCTCTCTCTCTCTCTCTCTCTCTCTGTCTGTCTGTCTCACTCTCACTTTAACTCTTCTTTGCTTATTCTTGACATGCGACACGCAGCAGCTTCTATTAAGCTACATATAACTCCATCACAAGCACTGCGCGAAATCTTAAACTAAATATTGCCAACGAATGTAAAGAATTTCAATCGTTCGATTTTAAGTTCATTTTACGATTACTGTTTACAAAGCAGCTAGCTTAGCTTAGCTCAAATATATATATATATATATATATATATATATAAATATTTTAAAAGAGGAAGTGCCTTGATAATGACGTATAAAACATTCTCTCTTACCTAATCTTTGCTAGTATGCTAAATTTAAGAGATTATCAGTTGCTGTACCTACATAAATTTCAAATGTACTCCCAGATATTTGTGGAGTTTCATTAAAGTTATCCGTTTGTCGGGCAGTGTAGGAGGTGCTGTGAGACAAAGCTAGACAAAAGCAGCTTAAAGGCGCCTGCACGCACTTGGGAATTGCTGATGATGAGGACACGACGACAGGCAGAAACGAGTACAATAACAACGATGATGTCCTTCTCGTTGTCGTTGTCGATGCTGATGGTGATGGAAATGGAGCCGAAGCTGGAACTGGAGCTGAAGCTGAAGGTGGTGCTGGGAAATGGTGTTCAAGAGCTGGCGTTACGATGACGTTGACAGCCACAAATTTGGCAAGTCGAGGCCAGACAGTGTGACGAACAGATGGACTGACTATGGAATGGACAGGGGAGGGAGTACTGCAGAGGAGGAGGAGAAGAGGGGGCATTCGGAGACTGATAGACAGCGTCTAAGCCATGTAGTTGCCCCAGTGCTTGCTCTGTTGCTGTCTGGGCCAAGTGTAAATCTGTAGGCCAAAGTTTAACACATGTTTTATGTATTTGGTTTTATGAGGGCGTCAACAGGCTGCTGCTGCCGTCTTTCACACCTTTCCCTCGACGCCTACACGAAGATTTTGACTTTGTCCTAAGTTACGCGTCATATTAACTTTGATAGAATGCAGACGAAGTCTAACTTTCGCCACGATACAAATGTAAAGAGCATAAGCCCAAGCGAATCTCACGAGACTATCAAATCATATATTTACGGTTGCCACATACAGCTCTCTCCCTCTCTCTCTCTCTCTGTATATCCAGTTAATTGAGCTCTTGCTTCAAATTTGTTTACTGGCTTTCCTATTTTTCGATTATCAGCGCATCGCATACCTGACTGGGCAGGTAAATTCCTCCGACCTTAGCTCTTATCGGAATGCACATCATCATTGCTTATAGTTTTTGTAGTTTGCTGTTTGCTGTTGATTTATGCTGTTGGCAAGTCCATCATAATTTGACTGCTGCCATTTGCACAGGCACATAGTACGCCAGCAATAGACAGAGAGGGAGAGAGAGAGAGAGAGAGAGAAAGAGAGAACAGCTATGTGGTGTAGAGTTTCCACCAGTCAATAGATTGAATGCGATGCTGTGTCTGTTATAAACGCGTAATTTGAATAGCCATCGTATGCTGAGAGCACAGTGTAGAGTGGCAATCCTCCATCCTTGAATAGCACAAAGAGGGGAAAGGTAAGCCTGCTGGAGTGCAGAGTTCCGATCGGCAGAAGCTGTGAGCTGTGAGATGAGAAAAGGAGAAAAAGGAAAATTAGCCGGATCTTTTCTAATACCAGTTAATGCTATATGCAAGATATATTAGAAGGTTTCGAATTGTGTTGGTTATCAACTCATCGCATGGGCGACTCACCAGGTGAAACCCTTTATCCCAATGCACATCATCATTGCTCATAAAAGTGGTTGTTATTGTTGTTTACAAGGTTTTCATAATTTGATTAGCGGCATTTGCACAGGCATTTAAGTGAAAAGATAAGCGTGCAAAAACCAAAATACACACACATATACACGCCTGCACTTGTTAGCCTGGCAAGCATCCAAAACGTTGTGAACTTACACCCTCATCCTCACCCTCATCCTCATCCTCACCCTCATCCTCACTCTCTCTCTCACCACATTCAGCTAGCCAGCCGGCCATATAGAGCAATTAAATGCAATGTTGGTCAATGTTGCCCAACACCAGCTGTGATCAAGTGCCGCTGCAGCTGCTGATCATTAAAATGGCCAAGAGCCAAGGGCCAATGGCTAAGGGCCACGTTAATGAAGTGTCGGGCATATTGCTACTGCTACTGCTGCTGCCTTTGCCCGCTTAAAGAGCTCAAGTAGGGGTCGACCGACCCGTTTTTCAATTGCACCACAAAACTTACTTACTAATGCTCTCTAATTTCAGGCGGCGGCAGCAGCAGCTGCAGCAGCAGCGCATCCCCAACTGCTGCATCACCTCTCCCCTTCGGCTGGAGCTGATTGAGTGATGGGCTGCTGCAGGCCATGAAGCTGCAACTGCAACCATCTGATGTGCTTCTGTGTGCATGTGTGAACGTTGCCATGTGTGCTCTGTGTGGTTTTCTAAATTATCTTCATGGGTTGCAAACGGAGCATAGTCAAACAATCGGCTCTGCCAGCTTCTTGTCAGGTGGAGTTCAACGGCTGATAGACAAAAATACTAGATGTGTGTGTGAGTGTGTGCATGTCGCCAGTCACCAGTTGGCAGCAATTGAATGTGGCCCCGGCGACCACCGACAAACGACACAAACGTCCAATCGTCCTGTGCCCAGTGTCCACTGTATTCCGTATCCTTTGTCCGTCGTGGGTCGTTTGTCGTTTTGGTTAACGTTGTAGCTCTGAGCTCCGAGGGTTGTCGGTTCTGGCATCGGTCTTGTATGCTGCGTGGCAAAAATAATTCCATTTGTTGGCTTCTGTGCTTATCTATTTAACGATATTTATTTTGCTCGTGAAATGGACGATAACTTATTAGCTTACATCCTTGTAGCTTACATTTCTTGTTGAAATTATTTCTTTGGTTGATTATCCAACAGCTCGAGTAACAAGCTAAATGCTAAGTTAATGTTTCAATTCATGGCATATCCTTAATGCATTGAATCTAAACTTCATATTTAATGGAATTGCTTCTTAATAATAAAATTATATTTTTAAATAGACTTGATAAACTGTATTGAGAGCATTGCAGCAAATTACTTTCAGATATTTTTGTGTTTTGTTTGGTTAAATTGTATTTTAAAAATGGGAGACTTGTATGTTTATCGGTACTACGACAGCGCATTAATGCAATCATTATTTTTTTTAGATCGATAGATATACACACTGCTGTTAAATCCCTACACTAATTGGCTCAAATGTCGGCTAAAGCCACAGCAACAGCAACAGCATCAGCAACAGCCAGACAACAATCTATATTGCATTGCAACTTGGAATGCGGCGATGTTGTTTATATCTCTGTCTACAACGTAAGCTGCTGCTGTTCCTGCTGTTGGATAGCTTCGCTCCAGCTGCGTTAATTCAATAAAATGCTGAATACAATTGATTGATTAGCTACACAAGTAGCCGCACGTTGTTCTTTTTGTCCTTTCTCCCTCCCACCCACTTCAGTCTTCACACTTGCCACTGACCCAACGACTGCAATAAGCAAAAAAAAAAAACTCAGTTGCTGATGCTGCTGCTGCTGCTGTTGCTGTTGCACTAAGCTGTTTCCTGGTGCCTGCTTTTCTTGCCACATTTGTGATTCCTTTTGCCAACGCTGACACTGTTTTTCTTGTTCTTCCTCTTAACTTTTCTTAGTATTTGGCTGCTACAGCTCCAGCTACAGCTACAGCTCCAGCTCCAGCTGCTGCTGCATACACAATTGTCTGTGCATTATTTGAGCTTGTGCCGGCATTTGTTATTTTGCTTTTATCCCTTTAGATCACGACGTAATGCGATTGTGTGAGGTACGACAAACGTCGAGCTTCGCGTGCTTTTCCTTGTCTTGCCTCGCGTCGCATCGTATCCTCAGCACACTGATTTCCTGTGTACTTATAGCTTCGGTGCACCCCGTCCTTCTCCTGTCCGGATTCTCCTCTTCCAGCAGCACACATCGGAGATGTGAACGATTTCCCAGCGCTGCCAAAATGTCACGCTGTGTGACAAAGATAGCAGTCAGCATACACACTCACACACACTCACACACACTCACACACACTCACACACACATACACACACAACTTTTAAAGCTTCGTTTTCTCTGCTTAAAATAGCAGCAGATCGGCACTCCACAATCCATAATATGGCCGCCAGCACACACACACACAACATATACGACACAAACATGGAAGCATGCATGTCTCTCTCTCTCTCTCTCTTTCTCTCTCTCTCTCTGTGTGTGTTTAAAGTTGCAGCAGATCCTCAGTCTACACTCTACTCTACACTTTCCGTAGTAAATGTTGCCTAAACTTTGAAATGACTCCATACAACAACTTACTTTCTCTCTTCCCCTACAGATCGGCTGTCTTAAATACTTATGCTATGCTCACTTTGCTTTATTTATGCATGTGCTCTCTTCTCCCCCTCTCTCTCACTCTTGTAGCTGGTTAGCTTGTGGCTGTATTTGTTGCTTCCAATTATAATGCTATGCATTTATGCCTGTACGTATTTATTGTGCCTGGTGACCCGAAAACATTTTGTGATATCCCCGCCCTCGCCTCAGCCTGTCGCATCTGCAGCAGCTGCATTGTGTCGGGCATTTAGCTTAGTCCGTTGCTCAATGTTCAATTAAAAGCCAGTCGTACTCAGCTCTGCAGGACATCAGGTGGTGTTTGCATGTTTGCCCCGACCGTTTGCCTGGTTGTCATTTTGGCTGCTTGCATATTTGATTTGTGCATTAAAACATTTCAAACTGGCTACACCACCACCACCACCAGCACCCCCCCTACACTTGTACCCCTTCGTCGTGCGACCACGAGCAGCAGAAGCGGCATCAGCATCAGCAGCAACAGCAGCAGCAGCGACAGAAACAGCAAAGCGCTCATTGCAAATTCTCTTTAGAGCAATTTTAGTTATTATATTGCGTTGGCTTTGTTCCCAGTTGCCGTTGTTGTGCTTGTTGTTAATGTTGTTGTTGCTGGCAGATGCAGCTTGACGTCCACCTTGCATTACTTATTTATTATTGAAGATTAACAAGCAGCTTCAGCTGTTGGACAAGCCAACAGCACCGGACAGACCGACCAGAACCAGCCAGCAGCTAGTGTCCAGAAGTGACTGTCAGCGTGAATGTGGCCTTTGGCCGTTTGGTGAATAGTTCGGTGGAGTGGGAAGAGCTTGAGCACTGAGCTTCAGCCAGAGGCTTTGAGCCGCATTCAAGTGGCAGTAGGTCCAACTACCAGCTGTCGATCTGTCTGTCTGTCTGTCTCTCTGTGTGTCCCCCTCCTTTAACTAAACTCTTGCTTCTAATGTGCAATATACATTTTGCATATCAGTTGCAAATTTTAAGTATAGGCTTTGGGGTTATGTACTCATAGACAGAGATGGACATATGTATGTATTTAGATATATATGTATATATATACAAGTGTAGCTATAAGTTTGAACTGTCGCATAGCTGCACATGGGCTCAACTGAAAATGAGACCTATTCAATAGTCATTTTTTTATCTTATGTTCTGTTTCGCTCACTCACTCACTCACTCTCTCTCTCACTCTCTCTCTCTTTCTCTTATCTTTCTCTTTGCAGTTTGCCGCACCCAGCAGCAGCAGCAGCAACACTGGCAAAATTAGTAGTTGGAGCAGCATTACGCCTTTCATCAGCAACAGCAGCAGTAGCAGCAGAGGCATAAATAAATATGATTAAGCTTAAGAATATATAAAAAGAAAGTTCAAATGAAATAACGCAATATAAAAAACATAAATAAGTAAGGAAGCAAGCAGCATCAGGAGCAACAGCAGCGGCAACAGCAAAACGCAACGAGCCGAGGGCAAGAGGCCAACTGGCAGCTGGGGAGTAGCGCACAGTGTGGCAGTCTCTGCTGTCTGACCGTCTGCCAGCCAGCGTGTGCAGCAGCAGTCTGGAGAGTCTGTGGAGTGTGGAGCGTGTAGAGCGTGTTGTGTGGAGAGTGTAGAACTGAGATAGAGAATCGAGCTCAATTACGCCGCCAAACTGTCGTGTCAGCAACAACGTGAAATGTGCAATTCCTGGCTGCTGCCCATAATTGCGCTCACTGTTGTCTGCCTGTGGAACTCGCAACAAACCGAAACATCCAAATCATGCCCAGCCGAGTGCATCTGCTTGTCCCAGACTCAAGTAAGCTTAACAATGTCTCCCTCTCTCCCTCTCTATCTCTCTCTCTCTCTCTCTCTCTCTCTCTCTCTCTCTCTCTCTGTATATCTCTCTCTCTCTCTTTATCTTCCTCTTTCTCATTTTCTCTTGCTCTAGACAACTGATTTGCTGCTGTTGTATTGTTTGTTGTATTTGTTGCCATTCCACTTGTAGTTTTATAGTTGTTAGCTCTGTGCAACAAGAACATCATCATCATCATCGTCAGGGGCGAAAAAGGAAAGAAATACTGAGAAGCAGCAGGTCGTCTGGGGGATCCTGGCCTGGTCAGCTGCTATCGGAGCCCCGTGATGAACAGAGCACAAAATATTAAATCCAAAATGCTGGGCAAAATGGTCATTTCCCTTTGTTTCAAAATGTAGACTGCAAAAGAAAAAAAAAGAATGGCAGAGGGTGGAGGGCGGAGGGCGGAGGGCGGAGGGACACTCGTCATGGGAGGAGCACGAAGCTCGCATACCACTTGTTACATTTCCGTCTGTCTTTTCTTTTTGTGTGTGTTTGCTTCGTATTCAATTGTCTCCCACGAGAATTTTGCGGCCAGCTGGAGACACAATAGAAGGGAAGCGGGGGACAGTGAGAGGGAGGATGACAGTAGGCCTCGCCTCGCTTAATGCGCATCCTTATTACCAATGGGGCCGAGAGCGCACAGCGCTGCTGGCATCGTCATTTTTACCAAATTGAGAACTTAAGTGATTTCATTATTCCAGATTATGAACAATGAAATGATTTACTCAGCACTCGACAAAACAACAACCCGAAAAATGCACACAAATATCCACACACAACAAAATGGAGCATCACGAAAAAATGCGGCATTCCAACTCATTACAAAAAGCTGCAAACGCTCCCAAAGACGAGTAGTCCTTGCGGTATTTAAGACTGAATAAAACCAGGTGTAGCATGTTTTTTTTTGTTTTTTTTTTTTTGTTTCTGGCCAATTTAAGTTAAAGTTCAGTGCTTGAAATGCGTGGAAAGCGGAAAAATGTGTCGCCGAGTTTTTCGCTGCGAAATGAAATTTCATTAAATCAAACAAAGCCGGCAAGACAAAAAACGAAAACCAAGTAAAAGTGTTTGAGAATGCCTTACTATGAGTAACTCTATGGTCGTCGCTTAAAACTCTAATACATTTTTTTTTGTTTTGCAAGTTTTGAAATATTTTCAATGAACATTTTCTGATTATTAAAATTTGTACAATCATTTATAATTTGTATTATTTCTTCTTTCGAATTCCGGAAAACAAAAAAAGAAGTCACAGACGCTTTTTTGAGATTCAGATTTAATGGGTAGAAGTTATAACAATACAAAATGGAGCGGCACAATTCAGAATGAAACGCAGCGAAACGTATTGCAACGAAACGTTGAGCCATAAAGCAGCAAAACATGCACATAAACAACTGTTAAACAAGAGAATAATAAGAAGTTGGAAGGGAAGAAGCAGTCTCAGAAGTCTCAGAGGTTGGAGCAAAAGAAAAAGCGGAAAGAAATGAAACTTTTAATTCGTTCATTTAAAAGGTGAACCGTATGAAAATTGTGCAAATGTTTACGCAACTTGGACTAAGAGCGTAGACGATGGAGATATGGGGCTAGACTAAGTCCCGGATAGAGGGGAATGTAGTGATAGACCCTAAAAGAAGAGCCAGTGTTGAACCGGGTGCCCGTGGATTACGGGGTGTGGGATTTTCAGAATAGACAACGATGACATCAACGTGACAGCGACAAGCGACACAAAGCGATGCGACGGCAGATAGACAGATGGCCGAGCCGAAGGACAGCAACATTGTTGCGATGCTTGGGTAGGGAAATTGGGCAGGGGAAGGGGGGTGGTCTCTCCACTGACGCACACATCAGCACATAATAGTTATAAAAAATTAAAGCACAAAGCAGAGACAAGAAGAAGGCAACGCAAATGGTTGGGAGGTGTGGGGCAGCAGCTTGATTAAAACCCCCGAAAAAAAGAACAATGAAACGCGCAGCGAATGAACGCGGCGACAAAACAAAAGCAAAAACAAAAAAAGCAGCAAAGAAGTAACAAAAAAAAAAAAAAATTCGATTTAATTTTATTTGCAGCAATAAAGCCGCAAATTCAATTTTCGAGCCACGCGCTGCAATTGCCCCCTATCTGACTAAGACTTTCCACTCTCTATCTCTTACTTTTCTCCCTGCCTTTTTCACTCACTCACTCACACTCTCTATCTCTCTCTCTCTCTCTCTCTGTCTCTGTATCTGGCTGCCCCTTGCAGGTGCTGTGTAACACGGGCGGACTCGAGCAGATACCGCTGCGCCAGTTGCCCGCAACGGTGGAAAATCTCGCACTGACGAAAAACCATTTTCCGATCATCAAACCGGACTCATTTACGGGTCTGCGCGCGCTGAAGAAACTTTCGCTGGATGGCAATAACATAACGCGCATCAAACAGTTTGCGTTTCGTGGCCTGCCACGTCTCCGGGAGCTCTCCATACAGTATACCCCCCTGCAAATGGTGGCACAGTTTGCATTTGCCGGCCTTCAGAATCTATCGACGATATTGCTGAGCCACAATCAAATTCAGCGCATCGAGGGCAATGCATTTGCGGGCACGTCAAACATCAAGCTAATACTGTTGAGCAACAATCCGCTGATACGGATCGAGAGTTCGGCCTTTTCCAGCCTGACGAATGTGGGTCACTTGATATTGCCGTCGGGCATACGAAGCATTGAGCAGGACGCATTCTATGGCATGGATGCGGTCGGACTGCTCAAGCTGGCCTATATGGACCTCAAGGAGATATCGCCCTTCACGTTTCGTGGTCTGTCCAATGTGCTGCTGCTAACGCTGCAGGAATCCGATTTGGGCGTCATCTGTGCGGATGCCTTTACGGGTCTCACGCAGGTGGAGACGCTGCAGATATTGAACAACAAGATCGACTCGATTGAGGAGCTTAACTTTACCAATACGGCGGCCATCAAGCACTTAAAGTTCCATGGCAATCATGTGCTGGAGACGCCCGATCCGAATGCAATTATTGTCGATGGCGTTGATCATTTGCAGCTGCTAAACAATCACTTCCCCTGCGGCTGCCACATACACACCCTGCTCGACGGCCCACTCGCCGAGGGTGCCCACAATCTGAGCGAGTTCCTGCAGAAGAACTATTGCATCTCGCCGTTGGAGGTCAACGGTCGTGTGATGAGCGAACTGGACATCGATGCGATCGGACGCTGTGCCGATCAGCTAACCAAGGGTAATCTCGGCTCATCGGCTGCATCTCTGGCGCTGGGCTTAAATGCCATGCTCCTCATTGCCGTCGCCAGCTGTGTGGAGTGGCGCTATGCCCGCCTAATCGCCGCCCGCGTGGCCCAGCTGTTTGGACACAGTCACGTCGCCTGGCGTCGACGCCGGAAACGCCGGCGACCCAACTAAGCTGCCAAATGTCGACAAGCAAGCGCGGCAACCAAGAATGAGAGCGAAAACCCCAATTTGTACTTAAATCTAATCCCGCTTAATGAGTAAGTCAATTCGTATGTATGTATGTGAAGCAGCAGCCTAAGACCCCCAATGACCCCATGTTCCCTGACCCACCTTTTCCCACTGGTCGTACCGGAAACCCAAAAGACTCAACTGCACTGCATTCGAGCCCGCACTGATTTCATTTTGGGTAAGATCTTAGACTAGAAGACTGTACGGCATTCTTTGGATACTTTTCAAAGTTCTCAATTTATCAACTCATTACAATAAATTGTCAAATAAAAAATAGATGTCTTATTTTACGACTTATTAAGCAAACCCATCATTTTTATTTTGAAAGTAGCTCGAACACATCTTAGTGCCATCCTTAGTCTTTAAGTAATGTACATTAGAATTCGCATTTAAATTAACTCTAGAATATATATGTTGAATTGCATAAAGTTTCAGCTGTTCCAGCTTCATCTCAAGAGGCTTAATATAAGCCAAAGCCACCAAACAAAAGACATGACTTTATTTAACCAGGCTAATAGCCTTCATTATTCTGCATCAGAAATGAATAAACTAAAATTTGTTGGATTTTCTATCAAGTTGCGGAGTGTGAAGCACCTAGGTGCGAAACTCAGGACTTGTTTCCCAGCTAGTTTCATTGGTGGCACCGCATGTCTTAGATTCTCATTGCATTTCTAATGTCATCTCTTTGAATTTTTGATACCATCTTTATCTCCCTCCTTATATCTCGCTCCCGCTATTTCTGTGTCTGTAATCACATGCACATATAGCACACCTTCAGGCAAGTGGAAGTGCATGCCCAATCTCCATTCCCACAGACACATTCCAATCGTCATTCACAGCGTCATCAATTTTTACGTTTCACTTGAAATGCAAATGGAAAATGGTTTCAATGGTTTTCTCTCATCTTTAAATGCATTCAGACAGCAATAGCAACAGTAACTGCAACAGCTATTGCTTCAGTAAAACCAGCAGCAGCACAAAAAAAAATATATTCAATAGTATTCATCATCATATTCCGAACCGTTAGCCAAATACAAACCCAAATTCCAAATGTGTTTTGGTACCCGGCTGGCCGTTTGACTGTTTGGCTTTTGGCTCCATCGCGACGGCTTCTTTAACCAATTGAACTGCAGTCCAGCTTATGCCTTAAAGGCATCTGCTGCTGCTCGTGCCGCTCCTGCTGCAGTGCAGCTCCAAACAGTTTTATTGTGCTTGTAGCGCACTTAAAGTGCGGCAGGCTCGACTGCCAACAGAGGCGTGCCGGCAGAGGGGGCGATCTGTTGTTGTTGTTGCTATGGGTTAGCATACAAAACGAGAACGGAAATTACAAATTCTATTCACTCGTTTCGGTATTGAGGGGGCCCTCTCTAATTCGTCGGTCCAACTTGTCCCTGCCGACGCCTCGCCGCACCCCCTCACCCAACCAATCCTGGGCACATTCAGAACCACACACAAAGGCACATACACACACGCACACAGCCAAAACTTTTTGCTGGCAAAACGAGCTGTATACTAGGCTGTGACTGAGGCAAAATCCGAACGAAAGGCAAACGAAAGGCGGGTCTATTCTTTAGTCGCTTATCGCAAAGGACTTAGATTTATCTAACTTGATTATGATGCTAAGCATTGCGCCACACAAATACACACACACACACACATATATATATACTTGACTGAGTGGTTCTGTGTTCTCTTTTTTTTTTGTATTTAGTAAAAGGGGTTCCCCCCTGGAAACAAATGCGCAGAGAAATCATTGAAGGAAATTAAAACTTTGTTTACTTTCAAGTCCACATCTTGTAATGTTATCCACCCACTCAGCCTGTTATTTAATGCCTTTTCGGAAGAGTATTCGAATTTTGTACTGAAATGTGTAACTCATAGAAGAATACATTCCCAATAAGTCATGTACCCTCAAGGCATTATCGTTACAGTTATGTCTGTGGAAACTTCGCATGCTGCAAAATGTTATCCACATCTGGTTACATAATCAGCCCAATGGAGCTCTTAGTTGCGAACAATTTTGGCCAAAGTTTAGTTTCCGTTGCAGCAATAAGAGTATTTAGTCAGTGGCACACTGCACATAATTTTTCTTGCATTGTTGGCTTTTGTTTAGCTGCTGGTTTTACAGTTTTGCATTTGCGACCTTCCCGCTTGCTGTACATACACACATACTTTGCCAATTTGTTTAATCAGTTTTCCAATGATGTTCGGCTAATTGAAGACAGCTAGAGCCAGAGTTCGGCTTAAAGCTTTAACAGTTGCTGCACTTTTGGATTGCGCCGTTGGCTAAAACACGTTGCCACGTTTCTCCCGCACGTGGTTGGAGCTCTTTGGCACACGATTTCTGTCACTTGCCGCCGCATGTCCGCAGATCGTTAACTTAATTGTTCCGCTCGAAATGCGAAAACTGTTGTTCGCCATTGTTGGGACTGATAGGCGAATCCACCTCCTACACATCCTACGCATACACCGCCCCCCCCCCCCCTCGCCACCCTTCTAGTCAACGTCCATGTCAGCAATGCAATAAAATTGGCGTGACTAACAGTACATGGAGGCGCCGCGATGCCTGGTCACACTGGACTGGTCGCAAGTCGTGCGTGCCGCTGCTGACGTCGCTGCTGACGTGGGGGTGGTGGTGGGTGTGGGTGTGGGGGTGGAGGTAAGTGGTGGGACTGCGTCGTGCAATCAGCAAATGGTCGACCGCAGCAAAAGTCGCGTAATTAACGCCAACGACTCTTCAACTGTCCCCCATTTGCACCTCCCCACCTATATCCCCACCGTTGCGCATCCCCATCACACCCTTGTCCAACCAGTCAAGTCCAAATTAAAACTTGATACCCTCCCCCACGGGCGACACTTTCGTGACTGTCTGTCCATCAGCTCGCCAGCTCTTTTATGGGGGTGATAAATTTGGCCAAAAGTCGCAACACAACCAACAAAAAAATCAACAATTTAGATATGTTTTAGATTTTGTGCTCGCTAAAGCAGTTACCCTGCGCAACTTGACAACAAAGAAAGTTAGTAGATGTATGGCTTAGTTTAAACAGACTACAAGATGCTCTACAAACAGCTGAACGACTAGAAATATATATACAACAACTATAAGCAGTTGGTCTTGCAAAAGTTGTAATCAAATGATTGTTTTTGAGGATTTCCGCAGCCTTGCAGCCAAAATGTGTTTATCAAGCATTGTTTATTAGATCACAACTACAAAAAGTCTTAGTACTTATTAAACACATTACTTTAAGTAATTAAGCTAAATTTAACATTTATGACTTTTTGTTAGATTCATTTTTGAGCTACTAATTAATGTATACATCGCAGAGATTTTGATTGAGAATGCCGCATTGGGAGTTGTACAAAGATTACAGGGTATTGTGGGCACTTCGAATGTGAATAGCTATAAATAAAATCTGTGGAAAAAGTGAAACTCAATTGAAATCGTAAGCGAAAATCGCAACGCTGCGAAATTGAAAAGGTCAAGTAAGAGTAAGGGCAAAAAGGCAGTGTTTCGAAAACGTGGAAGGAAATAAAGGGGTGGAGAAGAACTACGAGCAAGTGTTAAACTTCTAAAAAATTTTGCAGTTTGGCCAATTGTTGAAAGTGACAAAAAAAAGGTAGACAAGTAGCTGAAGTCGAGAGTCTCAGCGTTGAGCGCTCAGTTCTCAGTTCTCATTGCTTAGCTCATCATGGCTGGGCAAGTCAGGCAAATTACCAGCGCCATCAATTAGCCTGGCCACACAGAGCGAGTCAACTAAGCTAGCTGGGGTAGGGTGGAGGGGGCAAGTGGCAAGAATCTGTGCCTGAAATATGACACTGGGCAGCGATTGCAGGGGGGAGGGGCAGGAACCTGGGTTAAGCGTTGTCCATTTGCGTTTCACTGCGCATTTATTTCTTTTTCATTTTTTTTTTGTCCAACCCCTCTGCTGGAGTTCTTTTTATTTTTTTTATTTTGTTATGCCGTTTGGCGTTGCAAATTTATTGAGCTAATACAAAATTTAATCAGGCTGCCAGCCTTTGGGCAGGCTCACAGGATTATCAGGCGCGCCGCCCATAAATAACAGTAAGGGCTGGGGGCGGTGCCAAACAGCTGGCGGCAAAGGATTGGATTTTGGCATTCGAATTGGGTTCAGTTTTTGTTGCGCACTTTGGACTTTCGCATTGGGCCTCGGCTAGGGCACTTGGATCCTTACACTTCATTTAAAGTCAAGGAGTCGCACATAAATTTCCATGCACATAATTAAACGGCCAAATGACAAAGCAAAATCGTTGAATCGAGGTCAAAAGAGCTTCAGCACCCCAATAGCAGCTGCGCCTACAGCGGGCCAAAGGCCAACAACAAAAGTAATTAAATATGCGACTAGGCTGACCTCACACACATGTGTGCTTATATTGCGCGTGTGTGTGCGTGTGTGTGTATGTGGGTATTTATCTCATAACGAAAAATTATGAAAATCTATGTGGGCTGCCTGTGTCAATTAACATGGCCAAATCGACCAGCCACAAGCAAGCTGTGGCCAACGGTGCGTACGAGAGATATGCGGGCTACAAGCCCGCCCACAATTAAGTTCAATCATGAGTATTTTAAAGACGCGACATACCCTCACCCAGACCATAACTGAAGACAATAACCGCTAGCTGTGTAGTACAAAAGATTGAATATCCTTTCATTATTTATAACTGCCAAATTGATATATGTACATAATAATTGGTGACTTTGCTCCACTCCACTTTCAACTGAAATCGGCCTGTTGTATATCAGTTCATGCTCGATTGCTCGTTATTTGTGAGTTTGGTCTTCGAAAATAGATTGGGTTTTCATAAAAGTACTCCATTTGCGATTGATAGCTAAAGTGTATAAGCTTTTCTTATTGTTTTGGTCAACTTAAATTATATAGTGACTCGATCAAGCCAATTGAATTTATGCCAAATTTGATACAAAATTCTTTATAGAATTACCGACCGAACACGGTGGAAATATATGGCGGTACAAAGTTTGCGAGAAAATAATGATACCCGCTGCAAGTGTATAAAGCGATTGAAACTGACATCAAGATGGTGCGAGGACGTTGGTAAATAAGGTCTTGAGGATGTCGGAAGGTCGGCGGAAGGTGGGGCGAGCCGGCAGCCAGCACGCAAAAATGCTTAAGTAAGCTTAGAGTGTGTGAGAGTTGCAGAGCACAGAGCAAACACGCGCGTATTCCCTTACACCATCGGCACATCCTCACCCTCACACGCACAGCAGCATATAAAGGATTTCTACACATGTGCGGCCTTTAGGCTTCTGCCTCTTGCCGCCGCTTGCAACAATTTAAAAGTGAAAAACTTTGTTGGTCTTCGCTTAAAGCCTTTAAGTATTTTAATTATGTAGGATTTGCGCTAAAAGCTAAAACAGCTGCCAACTAGGCTTCGACTCTCTCCCTCTCAACCTCCCCATACCCCTCTCTCTCCCTCTCTCTCTCCCTATATCTCTTTCTCCTTGGCCGAAGCCCAGCAAATTTGTAGCTACCAGCAACAGCAGCAGGCCAACTAATTGAAAAATCGCCTATGCCAAGGCATCACATCAGGCACGCTGTTGCCGCCTCCTTCTTATTGCTTCAGTCTGCTGCCACGCACTCGACCTGCGGCCCCAAATGCCACACGACACTTGCCACGCCGGCTGTGCGTGTTTATATGTGTGTGTTTGTGTGTGTGTGTGTGCTTGCTTGTGTGCGTATGTGATGTCATGTGTTGTTTTGTGATGTCACCAAAGCCGATGTGACACATGCAAATGAGCTTAGATGCGGCACGGGCCAAGAAGTCGACAACAGCTAAAGTGCTCGGACGTCACTCAGTCTGAAAGTCGGTCAGTTAGTCAGTCAGTCAGACAGCATCACAGTTAATCGTGAAGGCATTGATCAGCGTGTGAGTGCTCCTGTAATTCAAAATCCACGAGTGCTTTGTTGAAATCCGTAATGGAATTTACCGCTCCTCAGTTTTGACATTTTGATGCAGTTTGAGCTTAAGTCTGACAATCCGTATCGGTATCTAAGATATTTTAATTGAAATCAGACTTAAATCTTCAAGAGTCTTAGTTCGACTTTAAGTTGAAGTTCAAGTAATTTTTTTCAGGTTAGAATCACAATTGACTGGGGTCTGACATGTAATTACAGTCCTGAAACATTAATTCGAATCGGTAAATAAGATCGGAGTACAAGAAACTTGATGTAAAGTCCGAATTTTTAGCAAAACTTAGAGCCCAATTCCAAGTTTGCAATTTATAGTCAACACAGAATTCAATTCAATGGCTGAGCTCAGAATGATACAAGACTTTAAGCTTTAGGTTAAGTTCAAATCAATGTTCAAGTCCTGGGCTCTGGTCTTCACTGACTTTTGTCACATGTATACACTCGAAGTCCGAATTGAAGTCCAAGTTCAAAAGTCCTTTAGCGATCGTTCTCGTAAAATCGAATCAGAACTAAGTGCAAACAAATCGAGAGTGTTTGGTATCAGCAAACAACCAGCACAATTCGAGCAGATTGCGTTTGAGTCCAAACCGGAATTCGGCGCAAAGCTGATAGCTCCTAGCTGCTAGCTGCCTGTGAGGACATCAACGGATACGACAGCATAGCCCAGCACCGAGTTCAACTTGCACATAAATCAAAGCGAGGGGCGTGGATTCAACGGGTGACGTTGGCGGTGCTGTGGTATGGCAGGGAAACAACTTTATATAGTTGGATACATTTGTATATGCATGTGTGTGCATGTGTATGTGTGTGTGTGTGTGTGTGGATGCCGAAGAGTGCTCGCATAGGCATCCAAGTGCACTCGAATATCCTTTCTAGTCTCAACTGCCTTCCTGGCATTTACCCCATCTCTCGCTTACCCCTGCTTGCTGACACATCAATCTGCTTGACGACGTACACTCTGAGCTATGACAACGAAGCATTTTATTGTTGTTAACAGACTCTTCTGTACACACAAGCACACATTCCAAAATGTCATTCGACTTGTGGATATCCTGTAATCGAACTTCTTGAATACCGACTACCGACTTCTAGCGCTGCTAAGCAATGCTAAGTATGCGCAATGCAAAGCAAATCTTAAGCAAAAGCATTTTTCCTCTTTGCTCTTCTCATTGTTCTTTATTCAATCATGCTCAAGGTGCAACCCTCAGGCTTACTACCTGGATGACGATTCCGTCCTTTTCAGATCAACCTAACTTGACATAACCGAACATAACCAAACTGTCATTTCCAACTTTAGCATTCCTAATATCATCTGATCCATGAAGTTGTATTTCATTGCAAATGATCTTTATCAAATGTTCAACTTATCTTTATCAATTCCTTATCTGACTATTTTATTTTCTGTTTTGTTTTTTTAAATTAAATATAAGCATTTTGTTGCTATCTACTCAACTGATATCAAAACGTAGCAAGATCAGCAGACATTTTAGATATATACTTACACTGTTGCCAGTCAGAAGCGTTATCCAGTCAAGAGAAATTTAAAGTATTGTTCTAGCTTTGAAGCACATTCTTGTTGAAAAATGTGAAATGCCTAATGCTTATGTGCCTTTACAGGGTATCGCATAACCACAAATTTGTCAAATGTAAAAAGACTGCAGTTTTATATCTGAGTTTGTTTTATCTATGTTTATTTTATGTTTATGCAGCAAATGCCAGGCTCCTGGCTAATCCTGCATCGAGCTGGTAAGACTGGCAACTAAAATCCAATGGAGCCAACGGGGGTTTCAGGACTGCAGAGTGTTTGCGTGTGTGCGTGTGTGTGTGTGTGTGTGCTACATGGCTTTTTCGAGGTTATGGCAAAGCGCACGCAATCAATGTGAATGACTCTAAATTATTGTATCTATCGAATTTGAATCTAATGTGTAAATTATAAATTGGCAAATAACAACAACAACAAAAACTAAAACTAAAACTAAAAACAACTGAAACAACAAGCAGTTAAACAATTTAAATCGTATTTAAGCATATGTATGTACCTATATATGTACGAAATAGAATGTGGATTTTTTTTTGGGAAATTTTTTTGTCCTAGTACGTAGTCCATTAATAACAGAAAAGTGAATAAATGTATTAGCCAATTAATAAAAAGCAATTCAAAAACAAATAAAAGAAGAAAAACAAATCAACAAATAACAATATCTTAATTACCCTAGTCACAAATAATGCAGATACACAAACACACTCACACACACACACACACAGACACAGAGACACATACAAACATAAATGATAGTTAAATACACACACAAGTCTAGTCAATTAAAGCCAGTGAAATTGTATCTTGTATCTTGTATCTTGTATCTACACTGTTAGCTAATCTAAACATAAGCAAACATGGCAAAAGTGAATAAAAACAAAGAAACAAACACAACAAAAACTAACCTAATAATAAAATGGCAAATGGAAAATGCAAATCGCAACGCAAAATTTGTACTTATTTTATAAAATGCATAGAAAAGGATACTATAACTAAAGCAAATAAAAATACAAAATTAAGAAATGAAAATACTACATATTATACCTATAAATAAATATGTGATAAAGAGCGAATCTTTTGCAATTTGCATCCAACGAGAGCAGACTCCCCAACTAGCCAACTCTCTGCAGACTGTACATATCAAAAAAATTAAAATTCGAATACAAACTCATCATTATGCTTGAAACCAACCTAGCTGGCTAAAACCAAGAGTTCTGTTGAATGTTTATATCCCATTATAAGAACCTAACCAAAAACAAAAAAAAAAAAACCAAAAAAAGCAAGGAAGGAAAAAAAAGCGAAAAAAAAGCGAAAATAAAATCCCTTTCAACACTAACCGCAGTCTAAAAACTAAATTAAACTCAAATTTATAAAGTTGGTAAATGTAAAGCTACTTATTAAATAATTGTTGCCACTACATCATGTAAAATACATAATTTATACCATGCCATATGACTAAAATACCTATGTATGTATAACTAATTTAAGCCCAAATATTGTGTGTCTAATTCAAATTACAAACACATAACGCATATTAGAACAGAAACAATACAAAAGAAGACGAAATTCAGCATCATTAGAGACATACAAAAGCAGCGCTTGAAGAGGCGGTCAATGGGTCAACAACATTATTATCATTCATCATCATCTTACGCGATTCGATACACTTTCCGATTTCAATTGATTTAATTTGAGTACTTTGGAAATTCCACGCTGCAACTTTCTATACAGAACTGATTCATTTTTGAATATGATTTATTGAATAGTCACATTTTATATTCTCAGCATTACAAATAAATTAATTTTGCACATTTCCACAAATAATCCGGAAAAAAAAAACATTCTCTGTACATCATATTTCTTAAGCTTTTCCAATTGAATCCAAACGAAAACAAAAATACAAATTTGTATATATTTTATACAATTGACGATATCTCAAGAGCTATTGACCCCTCTTTACGACAATATTGTGTGCATTGCAGAGAGAATACATACATACATGCATATATCGTATATAATACTCAATGTCATATATGATAACTATGCATAACGATAACAATACATAGCCACCAAAAATTGAATACATAATACAGCCCCTAAATAACTATCGATAACGACAACTAAAAGATCATAAAACAAAACAAAACAAAACAAAAACACAAAAACCAAAAAAACAAAAAAACAAAAAGAAAAGAAAGCCAAATAAAAACATAATAAATTCAAAAGCCAAGACCAACAAGTTTCTTTATTTTAGCAGCCCATTGGACAGTGGGCGTGGCCAGGGAGAATGCGGAGAATGGATGGGCGAGACCCCAATAAATCAAGCATTGGGCGCATCATCAGACGCTGCCAAGTCTGGTTATAAAGCCAAAAAGCACAGGGACAGGACATTTGTTGTTGCCATTGTCGCCGGCGTCATTGCCCCAACTTTTGCTTCCTTTTATACTTGTATGCTGCTGTTGTCGCTGCTTCTTGTTCCGCTCTGCTAGTTCCTCTTCTTTGTTTTTTTTTTATTATTTATATGCCGCAAAAGCTTTAAATGCGTCAGCAGCAGCAGCAACAGCAGCAGCAGCAACAGCAGCAGTAGGATAAGAAGCTGTGGCAGGAGTTCGTTGAGGACACACACAGCAATTTCAGCAACAATAATAAATATCGCGAGTCAGCCGCAGCCACAGCAAAATGCAAGAACAGATGAAAACACAACACAGCACATAAACATACACACACACACACACACACACACACACACACACACACACACACACACACACACTTACACACAGTTACACACACACACACACAAACATGCAGCTAAAGCAGACGGCGCAAAAGACAAATGTATGTAAGTATTTCTATATGCAAAAGGCGCTATAGTAGCGACCTCAGCCCTATCTGCAGTAACTGGCTGCAGGCGTTGGCTGCAACATTTCAGTGGAGTGCTGCAGCACGTACACTCGCCCATAAAAGTCTACGCACAAAGCAGTCAGCAAATCGACACCACAAACACACACATACGCGCCCACCATTTAATTGATGGGCGTAAGAAATCTAGTATTATGTCGCATCTACACGACAGTCAGCACTCTGAGCAATTACTATTGTGCACACCTGTATGGCAACGGCAACGGCAACGGCAACAGCAACAGCAACAGCAACAGCAACAACAACAGCAACAGCAACAACAACAATATAATCGACCAGAGGCGTTGCTGGCAGCCTGTTTGCGCCATTTTCGCGTTAGTTGCTTGTTGCTTTTGTGCACAATATGAGCGGCATTAAAAATTAGTCGAAAGTACCGCTAAGTGCGCAAGCAACCGCAGCGACTATCAGCTGCCAGCAGCACAGCCAGAGCCAGAGCCAGAGCCAGAGCAACAACAACAATAGCTCGCAGCAAGCAATGCCCAGCTTAAAAGTTGCCGCGGAGTGTGCTCGACTAAGCGTTAGCCGAGCTAAAGTATTTAGCATATGCTTGCAAACAAACACCTTTGTTATATCGCACTACAATCAGGGAAAATGATTCATTTCAATGCAAAGCTTTCTCAAAAACTCGAACAAAATTGTCCAACTGCTTATCGCCCATCAGGGTTGATTACCCATAATCGATAAATTTAATTATTTTAGAGCCGAGCAGCCAAAATTGATTAATGGCTCAGTTTATCTTTTTATATGTATGTACATGCATATAAATGCCTGATTTAAAAGGTTGTCTCGAATAATAACGCACTTGTGTGTGCAGGGCAAGAATTTGATGTATTTACTAATTATTTTGATTAGCATCAATAGCTCAGTCAGTATAGCAATCTGATCGAACCATAGATAGTATACATTTGTAGCTTTTGTAACCCATAATAAGTTCGCTTTGATACATATCATATGTGCTATCGAAACTCAAACATGGAATATTGGTTTTTTCTTAACTTTTTATGGCATCTGAGTTTCGGCTTCAACGCGTTATCCTGACGATTACTCAAATGGATATACTGATATACACTTTGAGAACTAATCTGTTTGAGATGCAAACAGCAAGTTAAGGTGCATATCAACTTAGCTCACATATATAAAACATAATATATAAAATTGATTTCTTTTCAGCAATTCGGTTGAAATTACAGCTTTGCATGATGGCAAAATCGAAACTCTTTTTTCGGCTAGTAACACTTGCAATATATTGAATTTATTTAATAATCAATATGAAACGATTTCAATCGCATAAGAACACAGTTTGTAGCGCATAATCAAATTTGATGTATTGGATATCCCATGAAAGCAGGGTATTTGAATACACTTGTTCTCTTTCTCTCTCTCTCTCTCTCTCTCTCTCTCTCTCTCTCTCTCTCTCTCTCTCTCTCTCTTTGTCTTTCTTTATCTATGTTTCGTAACTCGAGTTCGCGTTGTGACCATATTTTTAGTGTCCAGCTGGTCGACATGAGTGTGAGTGAGTGTGGGTGATTGTAGATTCACTGTTGTTACTGCTTTTGTGGCTGGTGGCACAAATTTAATGCCACACTTGGCGCTGCGGAAGGCACGATGAATGGCAAAGCTGCTTTAAAATCGCTAGACACCTAACGGAAAGAGGCGGAGAATTGAGAAGCTTTGCAAAGAGCGGACCGCACGTGGCATGGAACAACTGCTCCATATTGTTTTTGTTGCTGTTGCCGTTGCTATTGTTGTTGCAGTTTGAGTAGTTCAGTTCATTGCATACAATGGCATAATTGGCAAGTTTTATCCATTGCCCGGTTTTTGTAGCTATTTTCGTTGGTGGGCAGAAAGGGGTTGTCAAAAGCCAAGAGGCATGAACTGAGGAAGTGGCAACTGCAATTGCCAGCAATGAAAAATACAAAACGAAATCGCTTAAACTGTACACACCAATAAATTGAAAGCAGCTTAAGCGACAGCAACAACAACCACAACAATAACAACAATGAACAGTGAACGCTGGATGGCATTGCAGCGTTAAAATATGCGACAAACGTATACATACATATACATATATATATATATATACATGTATGTACATATATATATATACTTATACATATATATTTATATAGACTGTTTTATACGAAGCACAAAAGGATGCTTCTACACCCCCTCCCTTAAAAGGAATAAATAAAAAAATTATGTAAAAAATGAGTAAATATTTTAGAATCGCTGCAATTAAATGCAAATCAGCTGACACAGCACAGACAGAGTAGACAGAGGAGCACCGCAGCACCGCAGCACCGTGCACCACACACACAGAGAGCACCACAATTGCACTGCTTTTATGTGTGGACTGAAGCAAACATTGGGCGTGGTCAACAACGTTCAACTTGTGCCTTTGCTCGAGTGTGTTTAGTTTGAGCGGCGAGGCATGCATTCACGTTCAGATTCACATTTACATTGTCATCTACAGGTAAACACACTCTCGCCATACCCTGTATACCATTAAATAAAGCGTATATAGCCTAAATATATTAAAAGATTCGCCAGCATAAGATGGATAAACGTATCGTAAACGTAGACAAGATAAGTATGTAATTAGATTCTAAATACATATGTATGTATATAAGGTGTATACAAGAGCTGTATGCATTTATTTTCAATCAGCTTTTGCAATTCATCTCATTTTTAGAGAATTAATATATTCCACATCATCATCTTAGATATATATACATATATGGTTGATTTGCATTTCTATATATATATGGTGAGATGCCGATATAAATAAGGTAAATCTATACCTAAACGGTGTCAGCATACCAGACATAAATGTATCTTCCAATGTAAACACATTTCCAAAATATATATATTTTTTCAAATGTGTATCTTTGAATATAGATATTTGAAGTTACTCCGAATATAGAAATGAAAATGATTGCTAAATAATTATTATGCCGATTTACAGGGTGTCTGCTTGTCGACTTGTTTTTATATACTACTGATCATTTATACATAATGTGATGCAAGCTTGTAGCTGCCATATACACAATATTAACCTATATATATCCTCTAGTCACACCCCGTCCCCTGCCACTGCTGGCAGGTCTGTTCAGCCGTCTGGCCGAAAATTTAACAAATGGCCAGCCGGTTTGTGTCTGCGCATGTTTTCACCTTACTGCGCAAACACAAACACAAACGCAATTCAATTCATTCCATGGATGCATTTGGACAACAGATGGACGAAGCGAACACAAGCACACACTCGCACAGATATATATATATATATATATACATATCTATATATATATATATATATATGCATCTATTTAAGTACTTATGTGTTTGTATGCACGCGTTTGAGCTCCGCATACGTTGGCCATGAAATAATCCTTAAAAGACCACAAAACGATTTTATTCAATTAAAATGTCAAAACGCTGTTTGTTTTCGTTATTTAATGCAATAAATATTTACAGTTTTATATATGCTACAACAACAATAGCCAGCAACAACAACCATTGGGTCTAAAACACCACCCACTGCACATATAGCCCTTAGCCCTATAGCTGCATCCGATAGAATTCATGCATCAAATCTTTGAGGAATGAGATACTTAGTTAACAATTAAAGTAACTATGGAGATGATGGTTAATTATAGGCGTCCATAATATTTGATTAGCTAGTGAGTTAACGTAAACTCTTCCATTTGAAATGAAAGCGAATGTCTCAGCATTTTAGATAGCACAGTTGATTAAATCGAACATTCTCATCTCGAAACTCGAAATATTTCACAATAAATATTACAACAGTTTTTCACTGTCGAAATATGGCGATGTATACGGAAATATTAAAGTTAAATTCGTCTCGGTTCAGTTAGTCATATTCATAATCAATTCTGTATTTAATAAAATAAAGTAAATCAACTAAGCCGCTTAACCATTAAGGCTTTAGTTATGTACCACAACTAGTGCGATTGTTCAAAATACAAAATCGAGCCTTAAAGTTTCAGTGAGTGCATTTTGAAGGGTTGGAAACTCTCGTCCAAGTTGAGGAAAATTTGCGAATAGCTGAGGACATAAACATTGCTTTGATAATGATAATGATTATGATAATGATTATGATTATGATTTTGATACGAAGTACAGCAAGCAGACAAGAGAAGGCGTGGTCGATAATTTGTTGTTGTATACAGTGAAGAAGAAGATGACGGAGGCAGGCAAGCGAATTGTTGGCCTATTGCAAATTTTGGGCACGTACAACTCGTAAAGACTATTTACGATTCTAATAAAAACCGTTGGACGTTCCTTTGACTTTGAGCCACCGCCAATCCACAGGTCCACAGAGTGCCACAGAGAGTCCCAAAGTTCCCTCTCTGTTTTTTTTTTTTTTTTTGGTTTTTTGTTTTTTGTGTTTTGTGCCGTGACAGTTACGAGCGGGTTGTGTAAATATGAAAATTGTTGAATTTGCTGCTAATTAAATTGCCCCGAAAATTTGCATTCGTTTTTAATAAAGTGCAGATGGACCATTGAAGAGGACGTGCTTTCAGATAGAGATTTACAGTCATGCCCTTAGCCTCATTAGGCGCTAATATTCTTATCCCTGACATGGCACAAAATTGGGCCATGTGCGGAACCACAATCTGTCAGATGCTTGTATTTACGATGCGCAGCTATTGCGACTACTATAAAATTGTAGCTGACCCACCAGAAGCCACCCAAAACTGTGGCCACAACGACTGTTGACCCAAAACACCATTTGTTGTTATGCTCTGTAAGCATAAAATGGTTTTGTAGGGTATCATAATACGGTGACACTATGTGATACTATAGCTGATACTATAACAAAAGATATAGTCGGGTATTCTAAACTGATCACCTTCAGACCTGGGTGTGCATCTTCAGAAACCTATATAAGCATTATTTAAAATACAGAAAATACTCATATAAAATTAATATATATGTACTCATATATGAAAAATAAGATCAAATGTTCACTGTTGATATGTCTATATTTATTAGTGATGAATTTTGTAATGAATGTGATCAAATTCATTATTCAAAATGCACGTAATTATTCGGATGAAACACAGTCAACTACTTTAAATGCATGCATTTAAATCGCATTAGGGTATTAACTAGTCAATCACATTGACTTTCAACTTGTTGCTGTTGTTGTTGCTGCATTGGTTTGTTATTTTGATTTTGATGTTGGCTGCTTTTTGTGCGCGTTGGCAATTTTTGTACATTGCACACTGTCGTTCCATTGATTGCCAACCGGCTTTGCAGAACCTGGACAATTGTCCATTGTCCATTGTCCAGGTGAGCAGTGGACACAACGGTACTGTTGTTTTAAATCAATACAACAAATTTCGCTGCTGGTGGTCGCGCCTGCTGTTGCAGTTGCTGCTGCCGTTTAAAATGTTCCGAGTAATTAACACGCGCTGCGTGTAACCCCAAATGGCCACAGCCAATGCGAATGTGTATGTGAATCTCGAACTGGTTGCTGGATAACAGCGGGGCTGAAGCTGTGTGGGCGGGCCTCTCTCTATGGGCGTGTAAATGTGCAGCGTAAGCTTTGAATGTAGCCCGCGTTCATGCCCACCCACGCAACCACGCACACACATACACTCCGGTCAAACCCCACCCAAATAGAAAAGAAGAATCAAGTTACACGTTTCGGGCTGCAGCGTATATATATTTATAATATATATATATATATATATATATATATATATATATATATATGTTGGTATATGTATATGCTTGTCGATGGGTGTGTGCGTAACTTTTATTTATTGATTTAATACTTTTTCAATTTACTGCAAATAGCGAAAGAAGGCTACCCATGCGGTTGTGTGTCTCAGCCATAACTAGCAACTGCGCCAGCAACTGCAGCAGCAGCAGCAGCAGCAGCCATGTAGCGGTTCGCAGTAAGGCAAATGGTTTGAGGTATTGAGGAGTTTGGTGGATAGCATGCCATTTGGCATTGGCAATACCCTCAATCCCAATGCCAATGCCGCATTCCCATCGACACAAATGTAGCGCGGCATTAACGACATGTCCCCAGTGTACACCCTCTACACCCCACCCCGCTACTCACACCAACACCAGCAGACTGCCAGTGGTAGCAACTCGTTCGTAATCGCTGTTAGCCATGGTGGCAGCTTTTAATTCACAATTTAATTTCACAGTTAGTTGCTCAATAAAAACTTTTCACAGCGTCTACAGCAGCAGGGTGGAGGGTGGAGGGTGGTAATGCCTGATCCCAGCGGTTAAAGTTTAACAGATCGCTTCTGTTAAGACTCTTTGGCTGAGGAACTCTAATTGAAATGTCTCATAACTGCCACGTTTCAAATTGTGACAGGTGGATAAAAATAGATATATATATATACGATATACCTACATAGATCTGGGATTTGTGTAATTAATTGGTATTGCTTTGCTGCACTCTGTGGGACTGCTGGTGTATGTATGCAGCATTTTGTTTAATTACTTAATATACCGCCAATTAAACAAAATGCTGTCATTTTTGATAGTTGCGACTCGGACCCAATTTTAATAACTACTTTTTAACTACTTGGGTTGTATGAGTTTTGCTTTACTTTTGTTACAAATTCAAGCTCGGATTGTCGCTCAGTTCAAACAGTACAGGTAAGAATATAAAAATACATCAAAATAGCTCTTATAGTTAATTAAATTAATAACTCGTAAGTATTAGGATTAAGAATGCCGAATCTGATTATTAAAAACTTGAAACAAATTATTCATATTTACTATAGATGCTACTAACGACATTGGTTGGTCACCCAATCATTTAGAAAGTACGTTGCTAAAGTTTATTGCAATGGTTTAGTGCAAATGTATGTATTAGGGAGAAGTAAGCATCCCCGACCCCATATAGTATATATTCTTGACCAGGATCAACAGCCGAGTCGATCTAGTCGGTTATTCCAGTTCGGTGCATGCCAAGCTTTTTGATCAAGGCTTGACCTCTATATGAGAACGGTTCAAAACTTTCCAAAGCTATAACCTTGTTTTTATGTATACAATAAGTCTTATATATGGTATTTTTACTTATATTATTGTCAAACATTTGTATTCTTAGACTTCACATAAGCATTTTGAAGACCTTTCCAAAATTTAAAAAAAAAATTATTTTCTGAGTACACTAAATAATATTTTTTTAACTCGTAAGGTCTTTCATTTCTTTTGAGTCAAGAAGGTTTGATCTAGTGACAAAATGACTCCAACATTTTCACAAATGCATTCCAATTGACAAAGGGGCGTGGAGTGGAGGCGCACATGTGTGGCATGACCGAGAGCAGAACAATGCGTTCATAAATGCGGGTCATAAAAAAGGGTGCAATGAAAACAACAAAAGCAGCTGTAAGGACCACACTGTGGACAAGGAAGAACAAGAAGGTGGAGCGAGCCGAACAGGCCAAATAGTAAACGTTCAATGAAGTGAAATTGATTTGATTTAATTTTAAATTGGAGACGCTGAGCAAAAACAGATTTTCAATTCATTTTCATAGCCGCTTCGCGGTCGGTGTTGTTTACAATGATTGGCGCATTGTTCAATTGCATTTTGTTATGGGCCAAGCACGCACAAAAAACCGGACCAGCGCATCCATAGTGCTGCGCCTGGCCAACTGGATAGGTGCTGTTGCATCTTGTAGATATACGTATTGATGTAAATTTGTGTGTGTTTGTTGTGTGCACAAGATAATTGTGTGTGGCGATCTGATATACCTTTTGGTAGGCACTTTTCTGCCTGTAGTTAACCCTACACTTATCGAATTTCACTTGAAATGTCCTTAATTATCTCGCATGCGTACAAAATTAAATTAAATTAAAACATGGTAAACATATTTTATAACGCATACGTAATATTTGTTCGTACATATTATTATGCATACGTAAAATTTGTATTTATTCACGATCTTTTTATACCATGAAGCTCTGTAAAAGTTTGGTTCAAGCAGAAGGAGGCATCTCCGATCCGATAAAATACACATATATTCCTTATGAGGATCAGCAGCCGAATCGGCTTAGCCATGTCCGTCTGTGTGACCATTTCAAAGATTATAAAAGCTAAAGACCGCAAATTATTAATAGATTCGCAGAGTCGACCCAATTCGCAAATATCGATACATATCGATTTCCGATAAAAATGAAATCCACAGTTAAAATTAATATTCGTTTTGCATATCAGCATTGTGACTTGGCTTAAGTAATATTATGTAAATTAGGTGGTTTCTCGATATTAAATATCCAACCAGAAAAGTTGATGAAATGTTGAGCAAATTCAACTGAAAATTTTGAACTTGTTACAGCAACCACACAGAGGCACACCCCCACCCACTAAGGTGCAGCAGTGCAGTCTTACTGTGCACTATATACAGATCGATATCAGATGGTTAGAGACCAACTGCTACTTGCTGGGCTGGGGAATTTCATATGCCCGCAATAACCATTCGGATAATAATCGGTGACTGGCGGCTATTTGGCTCATTGTATCAAATGACAGGTACTTAATGATGGTGCATGTTTGACACTCCCACCAGCATCCAATGAATGTGCTCCAATATTCAATGTCCTTTTGTTATAGTTGTTGCTGTTGATGCTGCCCATACGGCATCAGTAATGGAAACAACGCCAACCTCGGCATCCATTGCAACGGAAGACTGAATACCCATTGCTTTTCGGATACCCCTACTCCAGGAGGAGGGACATTGCTGTTTAATAAGCAGAGTACCCTTATCATTTTAATATATAAATATTTTTATTTCGTTTTATATGACTTCGATATCCATTTTGTAAGTTATGCTATTTAAAACTGCATACAGAAAAATAATTTGAGCTGAATAGAAATCATTACCTCATTAGAAGCCATTAGTCTAGACATATGCATTTTAAAGTACTATATAGACTCTATAGATCATTTGCAAAATATTTAACTGTTATTCTAAGGATAACAGATTCATGTTTTAATCACTTGAAATATTTGGTGATTAGTTTCTAAGGATATTCGGCATTCGATGACTTTGAATGTTTACTTTTAGTCTGGTTGACTGGCTGTTACCTGCTTGGCTAACAACAATGGCAGCTCAAAATACCAAATACCTGATATGCCAGAATTCAATGTGTTTGTCGTGTGCTGTGTGTGTTGTGAATTGGCATTGTTTGTGAATTGTGTTTGTGGCTAGCTCGTATTTTAGTGCGCCATTATCCGCTGTTGTATGCAGATGCAGACAATTTGTGGCGGCTCACATAGCGAGAGTGTAAGAGGGGCAATTGGAAATAGAGGAATTGGATGGGGCAGCAGGGGATGCTGCTGCAGGGTATGCTGCTGCATGGAGCGTTAACATAAATCAAAGCTCCAAACTCAAAGCAAGCGACAGGCGCACACAAAGCGTTCCCAATGCAACGCCGATGCGGACAGGGGCGTAGAGGGAGTGGCGAATTGAAAGGAGTGCAGGGAAGAAAGAAGAGCGGAAGATGACACACATCCAGCTTCATTTCGGCACGTGCACTTGAAAAGCCGAGCAGCGCTTTTGACATATTGCCGACTTGAGACGCAGAGCGGGGAGAAGCGGAAGGAGCTCGGGAAACTGTTGCCCAGAAGGTGCGCAGTTTTGTGCAAAATTAGACAGCGCATAGAGCCTTAGAGCGTTAGTGTTTTGTTCCCCCACTTTTTGAGTAGATAGATAGATGGATAAAGGGGCGTATGTGTGCAGATGGGAGAAGTCGGGGCGTCATTGCCAGTCATATCCTGCGGGGATAAGCGCACTTTATGCAAAACGCACAACTTTTATTCCATTTTGATTTCTTTCTTTCCTTTTCGCTTTTTCTTTATTTGGTTGTTGTTGTAAAAATCAACCCTATACCCACTCAAAATACGTAAAAAGGGCATAAGTCATTTGTAAAATTGAATGTAGGCGGCAGAAAAAATAAATCTCCAACTTTGTAAATTAGATGTATATGGAAATATATTTTTGATAGACTGTTTAACTAGAGACACTTCATTTTCATTTTCATTTTTATTTTTTAATATTTCACTTTTTTTTTAATGATGTCCAATCAACAATGAATTGCAAAAACATTCCAAGCGTGTTTAGAATATTGTTCTGTACAAATTGTTGAACTATTTAATAATAAGCAGAGAAGTGTTTTGAGAATCGGTATTGGAAATTTAATCTGGTGGTATCTCCTAGTCAAGTCGACTTTTTACTTGCTCGCATCTGCGTTTTCATCTGCTGCTTGCCTCCATCTGCTTTGCGTCACAAAGTTCTGCAGTACTGGTACAAGTCGGGTGGGTGGAGATTGGTGCGAGAAAAGTGTAAACAGCTTCCTTGTTATGTCGCTGACAATGCCTGCGAGTTGATGGCTTTCAGCAGAGATTTGCTGACAGCGATGGTGTAGGGAGGGGGGCGTGGAAGGCAGTAAAAGGCACAAAGGCAGCGAAAACGGTGAAAGCGATGGGAATTGATTGAAAAGTAAAGAAAGGCAACAACCTAACTATAGAATTAAGAAATATATACATACGCACACACACACATGCACACACACGCACACATGTATGCATGCATGTGTACAAGCGATTGACTCGTCCCCGCCCCGTTGACACACCCCTCAAGGCATCTGGGGGCGATCAGCCATTTGATTATGCTAATGAAATAACAAGCCTATAAACTTAAAAACTATGCCAAAGCCCATTCACACGCACACGCTCCTCCTCGCCCTCCGGCGCCTGCATACCCACAAGGTCTGAGAATAAAAGCAAGCATATTGAAACAAACACGTACAAAAAAGCTGACAACGGAGACTGAAAGCACTGTTCCAAAAAAGGTTCGAATACTAGCTTAGATATGCTTAAGCATCGTTACACTACGGATTAGATGGTGGCTCTTCCTTTTTTCCTAAGACTTTTATCTTTGAATGGAGGGCCAAAAGATCTATATATATATATGTGAGGGCATACATACGACTAGTTTTCTCCGATTTTTGTTAGTCCACACGACCTGGGCGGGAGTCACTCAGTATACTATATCAGCCAGTACTAAATATTCACCCGAATATCCATAAGCCGGTACAATTCTTATCGTCCTTTCCAGCTCCATCCAGCTCAAAGATGAAGAAGTAGGCATGCTCTGGAGTACAATCAGTTATTTTCAGACAGTATTATAATTTGGATTATTCAATTTGATTAAATTTAAGAGTTCTTCATTTGTTCATTTTTACCTTGAGCTGAGTTACTTTTATTTGAAGTGGAAGAGAGAGAGAGAGAGAGGGAGCAACATAATAGGCTAAATTGGTGTATGAGTTAAATTGCTCACGGAACAGCCAAGCGACACCTTGCAGCAACCAAAAAAAGCACACATAAAGATCTGACCATGAGTGCGCAGTGGAACAAGGGTTGCGAAAGATTAGCGGGGCAGTGGCAATGGCAGAGACAGTGGCAGTGGCCATTTCGTGTTAGTGGACATCTTTAATGCAACGGCCAGCAAAAACACTTATGTGCAGCAGAGCATGTTCAACTCACGCCCCGCCGCCACTCCCTGTACACAACTAGTATCCCTGACACTCTTTTGCACCATTCTCCTGCTTCTCCACGTTTTTTTCTGTTGCCAGCGTTTTCTTTGCATATTTATTGTATAGTTTTGTAGTTTTATCAAGTTAGCTAGTTAAAAGTCAAGATGCTGGCTACCGGCAGAGTCAGGTAGTCGGGCGGGTGAGTGGATGGTTAAGTTGAGTTGAGGTGGGCATGGGGGTGGGTGTGGGTGTGGGCGTGGCACATGCAGAGAGCACCTTGTCGACGACTGCCAGCGGCAACTCCACATCTTCATCTGCATCTGAGTCGACTCGACGCCGTGGTGTGGCTTTTATTAGCTACGTGCGACGTCGGGTCAGCCAGGAGGAACGCAGGACGGACAGACAATCGAGGAAGAGATGGGGAGAGGGGGGTAGCTATACTATAGCTGAGAACTTCCAAGCGTTGGCGATAAGATGAGCGTGCTAAAGTTTTATTGCCGCATATTTAAGCTATTAAAAAATTCATGCATAAAATGACACACATACACCCACACCCACATCCACAGCCGCACACACAGACACACATGCAGATTAAAGCGTGGCAAGAAAATTAAAATGCCACTGCTGAAGGTAAAACGCAGCTAAAAGTTAATACTCTATCAGGATGATCTTTGCGCCAGGTAAAAACCTCCTGGTTTCCACAGAACACACCAAACAACTCCATTTGGCCCAATGAACAACGGTCTGTCATCAAATGGTCAAATCAGAGTTAAGTTCGTTGACTACTATTAATATATCGGTAATTGGGCTTCAGTTTGGAGAAGTGCAAAGAGCAGAGCTTGAGCTGGTCAAATCAATCCAAATGACTCCTTGAAACTTTTATCGTTAAGCATTTAAGCAGCTTATAGACTCAGAAATGAGTTTTGCAATTTGGTCAGACAAATATAAATACCGGTAACAGAAACGTGGATAGACACACTTGTAATTTTGAATACCGCAGCATTATCTTGCCATACCCATCTCACTCTTCCAACCTCTTTCTCTCCCTCTCTCTCTCTCTCTCTCTCTCTCCCTCTGTCGCTCTGTCTCGCTCTTACAGCAAGCCACTGCAGTTGTGCGCGTTGGCAGCTCTGAAGGCGCCCAAAATGTCGAAACAAAAAAGGTTTTGGGTGGAAGGGCATAGGAGTCGGATAACCGTTGCTAAGTGCAACTGGCGGTGTACAATAATAACTATAATAATCAACATAGTGGCAACACACACACACACACACACACACACGCACAGCAGACACATTATGGCCTGTGGGTGTTTCGTTGTTTTCAGCTTTTTCTGTTGCATTTTCATTTTCTTTGGTGCTGTTTGTATTTATTGGATGTGTCTGCCAGCCGCTGCCACCGTCATTTCCCCTACCTAATACCTCTTAATCTCCCCTTTCGCTGGCCCCTTGCAACGTGTTAGCCTTTGTGCAGCTTTTTAGTATTCATTAAATTGCATAATTATACAATAAGTGCAATAGCTTTGACTTTAAACCGAACCCTCCCCTTAAGCCAAACATTCTCTACACCAAAAAGGCGTCTGACAGACTCCAGCGGATATAAATATGCATTAGTGTATTATACAAACTAAATATGCATTTATGTACATCTGCACTCCTTTTAAACCTGTTTGCGTCTTCAAGTGTCTGCATTAAAGTGCGCCTAACCAAAACAGCAACTTCTTAAATATTGATTAATTATTTGCTGGCAACTTAGTTAACCATCATTGTCTTCAGTGCAAATTGAAACTGTCGCAGCAGTTTCACCTTTATCTATCTGTCCATGTATGTATATATATATGAATTGATATCTGCCTAAAATCCAGCTGTGCTCATTTTATCTATTTAGCTAAAACGTTTTTGCCTATTTTATTTCATTTCATTTCTTTTTCTATGAATTCGTACAAGCCGCTCTCCCCAATATATGTGGGTTGACGGGTGGTTGGAGGGAGTGGGAGGGGAGGGCATAGTTGCTGTGGATTATTAGGCAGGATTATGAATACATGGGCCGTTCAGTTGGCCGCATTGTTTTTATGTTTAAGCAACTTGCCAATTTGCAGCTGAAGAATGATGGGAAAGGGAGTAGAGGGAGGTGTTGTCGCTGCTCAGATCGCTTGACCCAAAATGGAGCGGCAACATAAACAAATCCCTTAAACGTTTAAATGCCTGCAACCGAAGCAGGCAGCAGCTGGCACTGACACGCCTTCCCCGCCCCGCAAAACGTGCAACGTTGCCTCACACACAGAGAGAGCGAGAGAGAGAGAGACAGAGACACATAACTTGGTGGCAACCCGATTGCCATTGGACACTGGACATTGGACGCACTTGGAGCATGTGTGTGCGTCGTTTCAAGCTCGAAAATAGTTTTTGCCAAAGCCGCACACACACACACACACACATACAAAGAGAAACACTCATGGATGGCGGCAGAGGCAGCCTTTCGAGCAGGACCTAGGGTCAGGAGCAGGACCAACAGGAGGCCAAGCATCGCCCTCATGTGCATCGTAAAAAATAAGCAGCAGCAAATTGTATTTTTATGAGCTGAAACTGTTTTGGGGCCACATTTCAATGTCGATAAAAACAACGATGGCCAACAGCAGCAGCAGCAACAAGGAACCGGAAATAACACCCGAAACCAAACCCGAAACCGAATCCGAATTCGAAACACAGCCCGAACCGGAACCGGTTACTGAAACTGAAACAGTACCAAAACTGACAACAACAAAAGAATGGCGGACATCAAATACCTTTTTGAAAACATATTCTTTGCAATTGTTGTAATACACACAAATAGATATATATTCCTGTACTCTAAAATAATATATATTTAGTAAGGAAAACATTTTCCAAATTTTCGCCGACTGTAAGCTACAAATATTAAATATGGAAAATCCGTCTAAAATATACCTATAAAAGATATGCATACATGTATATAATAAAACAACTCAAACTATCTAAATACTGCATAAGGAAGGCTTTGCAGATGTTATCAAAATGCGGATAGGGTATAATAAGGAAAAGGAATCTGGCAATGTGGAGAATGTTAAGTGGGAAATAAGGAACGAGGAACGGGGAATAGAATGTGGACAAGGCTAGTGTTAACCGGCAACTGGCAACAACAATAAAAACTGAAACAAAAACTTACAACAAATTACAAATAACGAGCCAAGGACCGTATGAGTATCTGTCTGTGTGGGAAATGGGTTTTGAGAGCTATATGGGGTGAGGGAGGGGGAGGGGTGGGGGCTGGTCAGAAACTAATAGAAAAGCGTGTAGGAAAATTGCATTGGCCAGCAATGGGAAACGTGCCATGACCGAGCCGGCTAAATATTCATTAGAGCTAATTAAACATGATCTGCCCCGGGCGGCAGACCACCAGGCAGACACTCGTTGTCGAAAATGTCGACGGATACGGAGACGTAGAAACGGAGACGAAACCGTAGCCGGACAACTAACTAACTGACCAACAAAACAACTGGCCAAGTGTAACAAGACATGCAACTGGTCAATCCGGTTCAGTTTTGGCCAGCGTGGGAAGTTAATTGGACAAATACCGAGGCGATAGCAGCTGCATTTAATAAAATGTGTATACATGGCGAGATGGTGAGTAAAATTGTTAACGAATCGGATATGTCGTATAGTAAACAAATGAAACGTCTGCCAAAAACAAATTCCAACATAACGTTACAATTTCATTGGAAAATGCATGATTTCACGTGTAAAATTGGTCGAATTGGCCAAATTGAAATTGGAGAACACGCCAGGAACACGGTATGAAAATCAATGGCAAATGCGAAAGGAATTTAGGAATTGGAATTTCGATTCTGATACGAAAAGTACGAGTATGAACATTTCTGTTGATATTCCTGCATTTATTCAAACTTTTTTATGGTCTCCGGTTACGTATTGCTACATTAATTTCCATTATTTCGCGTTCTACGCTGAACCCATTAAAATGGGCTTAGAGTGTATAATGATGTTGTGCAATAGTCTGTATAACGCAGAAGGAAGCCTTGTCAGTCAATCATATGTGTAATTATTTTAATATAGATTCGGCTCGAGTATATTCTGTATGGGTATAAATAAGTGTGTATTTCGAGTTAAATATAAATGTTTAATTATGCATATAATATGCATATTAATTAAAATCGGTGACTGGGTGAGTGTGTGTGTGTGTGTGTGTGTGTGTGTGTGTTGTACGTGTGCGTGTGTCTAGTAAATAAATACAATTAGCTGGAACGGCCGCTGTGTGGCCTGCCAAAATGAGATGACACTAAATCAAAGTTATTCTACGCACGTCGTTAAGTCATTAATCGAACAATGCGCGGCAGCAAGATACCTCCCTACCAACACAGACCACCACACCATCACACACACATACACCTACACATGATGCTGTAACATATGCTGAAATCGTCGCCTCGACGCCATCACGTTGACGACCATGTTGGCACATAATAATAACAGCACAAGCGCCAGCGCCAGCGCCTGCCACACCCGCACTTCCCCCTGGCAACGCCTTCCATGCCCCTTTGAATGCTAATAATAATGATGATCCTGTTGTGGCTGTTGTCTCAAATAACCGCGGGGCAAACACAATGCCAATCGCAATCGCAATGGATGCCACATAGCATCAAAGATTCAACCACATCTGAGAGTTGTTCGGCTGCATTATTAAAGTCAAGACGCAGCTAAAACGTCGCCAGGCATATTGCCCATACACACACTACTCACTACTCAATTTCGTCCCCAAAACAACTATCCACTCCCCAGTGACCACTTGTGTGGTCAGGATTTGCTGGTCGTCTTGCGGTGTCATTTTCTGAGCTGTCGCAATCGCAATTCAAGTGCAATTGACAAGTGCCCGGCGCAGTGTGAACAATGACAATGTCGCACCACACTCCAACAGCGACTAACCCAATCCAACCGAATCCCACACAACACGTAGTGCCCATGTCTCACCCATCCCCGTTCTCCTGCCAATCTTTTGCCATCCGCAATCTGAATTCAATTGATGTTAATTTTTTGCACCTGTTTGGCTTGAAAAAAAAGAAAAAAATTAAAAAATACAAATATATGTATTTTTCACCTACCAATGCTCGACTAATTATATCCTCTTGTATATATTTATTCCATTTTAAATATTACAAATCACAAATTAAAACTTTTGATCAAGCAATGGAAGCTGATAATCTGAAAGTGTTCAATGTAATTGCAAGTTCTTGAGATTCTCCGATTGAAACATGTTAAAGTATCTGTAAACAGCAACTTTTGGTTCCAATGGCAAATCTGAATAAGTGATCCGATCTGGCCAACTCTGGCACATATGCGAAGATAGCTTATCAAGTTTATTACTTAAAATCTGAGGGAATAGTTTGCATAGACATGGCTAGCGATGCTAATGAATTATATATATATATATATATATATATATATATATATATATATATATATATATATATATATATATATATATACTTTATGGAGTCGGATAAGTCTTCTGTAATGCGTAACAAGCTTCGCGACAAAGTGCTAATACCCGTTGCAAATATGTGGGTACAGGGTACAGAGAAAAAGTGTGACCGCAAGCGAGGTTACACAGCTCGGCAATAGGATTATGCCAGGCCGTGGAGGTGGACTCCATCAAAGCCAAAACAACCGCAACCACGCATAATTGTTCAATTTATTTATTTAAGCGCCAATTGCGCAGTGACCTGGTCCCCTATCAAAATGTGAGCATTCTGAGCGTGGCAGGAGTCAATGAACATTTTTCGGTTATTGCGGTCAATGCGAAACAGTTTTAAACAATATATATGAAATTGTAAATAAATATTTAAAACTGTGATGACAGCATCACACGCACACGCACACGCACACACTAAGAGACAGGAGCAGGTAGAATAGGTGGCACCACCTGGTGGCAAGCGATCAAGTCGTGGCTCTTTTGCCAAATTAGTTGGCTTTATACTGTGCAGTTTATGGCAATCATTGGACGCCGAAAAGAAATCAATGGGCGACGACAAATTATAATTATAATATGTATTTGGTATTGCAGAGAGCATTGTAAGTAAAAGGGAAAGGGAGGAGGAGTGGGGGACTGGGGGGCGGGGAGAGGAAGAGGAAGAGGGAGAGGAATGGTTGGTGTGTGCGCTAGCTAGCAATGAGTACTCGACTAATTAGTCTCCTGAGCGTGTTCGCTGATTCCCGATGCCTGATTATAGTAAATCTCTGGTCACGCACCAGCGAAAGAATTCATAAATTTAATTTGCCGTCAAGCGTATGAAGCAGGAGGGGAGCTAGTTACGTCATGGGTTGGGGCTGTCGTAGGAGGATGAGGACACGTCGTAGCAGCAGTGGCAGCGGCAGCAAACGAATTCCCACAATAAACATTTGCACGGCAGCCGCGTGCCCAATGATAATGATGATGTTGAATGTTCACAATGATTATAATGATATAGGCGGGGGGGAGGGACGAGAGTCGCGTAGATGAAGTGGAGGGGCGTAGATGAAGGAGGGGGCAAAGGGAGTAGCTGGTAATGACGCTGGATGACAACACAGCATTGGGAATTACTGGGCGCCCCCCTCGTATTTTGTATATGCAGTCATGTAGCATCGATTAATCATTTTATTATTATTGTTGCCGCCATTCGTTGCCGTTCCCAGCGCTCGTGATCCTCATACATACGCTGGATGTACAGGCGCATAGCTGAGAGGGGGAGGAGCGGGGGCGGGGGATTGGTTGCTGTAGACAATATTATTATGCGTGCCAAATAGCAAAAGTCATGCAATTCATGCTGAAAAGCCCCCTAACCTTCACCCCACTCGATCGCAGCAACGGTAAATGCTAGCGCAAACAAACATTTGCATTTTTTTCTCTCTGACTTAGTAACGTTTAACGTTGTCAAAACTTTACTGTTAAGCTAATTTTTTATTTGCCACAATATTAAATTGTTGAATTTGATTTTGACACAAAGCTGAGCTGGCAGCGCATTAACCAACACTGTTTTGCATGTTTTTCGCCTGTGCCAGAGCGAGGCAGCAATACTATCAGAGCAGCCCATTAGTGTGTGCTCAAGCACTTCTCTCACTCGCTCTCTCGCTAGCTTGTCATTCGATAATTATTTTAAACTATTCTCGGAACAGAAGAAAGCAACAGAATACTAGAACAAATAGAAACAAGTGCATTATGTACGCCGCAGTGAAGCCCCTTTCGAAATATCTTCGATTGAAGACGGTGCGCATCTACGATCCGATATTCACACTGCATTCCAAGTGCACCATTGTCATCCTGCTGACCTGCACATTCCTGCTGTCGGCCAAACAGTATTTTGGCGAGCCAATACTCTGCCTCAGCACCGCAAAGTATACGGAGTACGTTCAATCCTATTGCTGGACCATGGGCACCTATATACTGTCCCCGTATAATAATAGCATTGATGGTAGCAAATCATCGCCACCGATGGAACACCTAAAGCCACAGTCACAGTTACAGTCACAGCACCCGCCACGCTCGATGGCCCTCAGTGAAGACAGCATGCGCATCCTTTTGGCCCAAAATGAGCAATACGTTCGCATGGTTTCCATAGCGGAGGGCGTTGGACCCGAGACGCGCGGCGTTACGAAGCGGATGTATTTGCGTTATTATCAGTGGATATTTATGATATTGCTGTTCCAGTCGCTACTCTTCTACTTCCCCTCGTACTTGTGGAAGGTATGGGAGGGGCAGCGCATGGAGCAGCTGTGCTGCGAAATCGGTCATGCGCTCATCCTGGAGGAGACCTATCAATTGCGACTGCGCATGCTAACCAAATACTTTCTGGCCAACTTCTCCGCCATCCATTGTTGCTATGCCATCAAGTATGCCTTCTGCGAGCTTCTCAATCTGATCATTAGCGTGAGTATCGAAATTGACGGCAAGCGAAAGTAAGATCAGCTAAAGCTAATGCAGTAGGGATAAATGATAAATGATTTAATTATGCCACAGATTAGAGATTATAGATCTAGTTTAATTTGCAGTTGCTCAACTTTTGGCTCATGGACGTCATATTTAATGGATTCTGGCACAAGTATATTCACGCACTGGCTGCGATACCCGTTTACGATTGGAATCTGTGGAATTTGATGAGCTCACGCGTATTTCCCAAGGTGGCCAAATGCGAGATGTTCATCTATGGGCCGAGCGGCACACCCAATATACTGGACATACTCTGCCTCCTGCCGCTCAACATTTTGAACGAGAAACTCTTCGCCGTACTCTACGTGTGGTTCCTCTTCATTGCCATGCTGGCTGCCATCAATATACTCTATCGTCTGTTGCTTGTGTGCTGCCCGGAGCTGCGTCTGCAGCTGCTGCGCACCCATCTGCGCGGCATGCCCAAGTCGCATGTGCGTCAGGTTTTGGCCAGCGCCTGCTATGGCGATTGGTTTGTCCTCATGTGCGTCAGCATCAATGTGAATCCAACGCTCTTCCGCGAGCTGCTAGAGCAGCTCTATGCGGAGATAAGTAGCGCCAGCTTCAAGAAAGCGAACGGCATGCCAGCAGGATCTGGACAGGATCAGGATGATGATCAAAATGATGACAACACCAGCTCCACTTCCTCGCTGACCAGAACGAATGGCGTCAATCTCATGCCGGTCAACTACTATACCGAGAGCCATGCATAGAAGGAGCCGCCAAGGATCTGGGAATCGCAAGATTTGTTCGTGCTACAGTTGTAATTTGTTAGTTTTATTCGTTTTCGGTTTATTTGCGCCAAGTGCAAGACAAACACGAAATACATCAAAACGCAAATAAATGCGATAATCAAAATGCTCTAGTTACAGCCATTTATGCGTATGTATAAGGGCTGATTATACTCTGCGAGCCGAGTTGGAGATGGGTATATTGGACGGACAAGCTAAATGAATCCATTTTATGTATATATTTGTTAAGAAAACAGTACGATTTCAAATGACTACGACACTATACTCAAACTCTAACTTAATATATTTAATTATATTTTATAAATGATTAGATTGCCTTAATAATCCGAATTGGAATTGTGTATGAAACACACATACGGCACATATGATATGAAAGATCTGCAACTATTCGGCTTAAAATAATAATAATAATATTTTCAATTCATGCTATTAAAGGAATGGAGTACTACGAATTGATACATATTGACAGATAGCAGCTAGCTGCTGGGTAGCTCATGGTTTAGCAATTAAGCCACTTTGGGTCTGAGGTAAATAGGTGTGGGAGTTTAGCCCGTGGGAGGCTTTAGCAAGCCGACAGGCATAACAAAAACTTTGCCAAAACTTGCTAAAAAAGTTGAACATCAGCGAGCGCGAGAGATGACGATGATTGCAAAACTCAGGTCCTCTAGCGCTTTTGGCAGTCAACAGCTGGCAGTTGCCACTTTGCCAGCTTGTCTGTTGACAGTCGGATGTGGAGCCTGACTGCCTGACTGTCTGTCTGCCAACAGGTAATACTAAAACAAACAACAACAAGAACAACACAAGATATTCTGATGGCTGATGGCTCTGACGACAACACAAATGGCGGCAATTACAAGCAGCTACAACTGCAACAACAACAACAACAGCAACAAGAACAGCAACAAGAACAACAGCAGCGGGAAAAGTAAACATCACTTTTAAGGCGGAAAACAAGCCGTGTATGCAATGGGCGGGTGTTGGTGGCCAAAGGACGGAGACGAAAGGGGTTGAACAGGGATTGGGGGCCGGGGTAGGGAATATTGGGGGCGTCAGCCAAATGGGAAAAGCGCAAAATAAACAAAGTTAATTTTAATTAAAAACCGCAGGAAACCGAAAAAAAAACAACAAAATGCTAAATAAAAGGGGCGTCACCAACAGCAATCAGGATAGAGAGGGGAGGAGGGGCGGGCAGGGGGTTGTGATAGGGGGCGTACATAGACTTTTGTGGGCGTGTCAGCGACTTGCATGTGCATATATGTAAATAGCGCACTGCGCAAGGGGAGAGGCAGGCAAACGCGACGAAGCCGAAAGACACGGCAAACAGATGCAGAAACGGCATCAGACAGAGACAGAAAGCGAATGAATAAGAGCGACAGAGAGAGAAAGAGAGAGAGAGAGATATTGACAGAGCGGGTAAGGGAGATGCTGTCCCTCAAACCAGCAATGATAACTGTAACAAAGACACATGTAAACAATTTGGTTTCATACCCTGCAACGGCGCCTAGTCATACCCTATACACATTCGCTAAATAAGGCATACTTGGAAGATATAGATTTTAAACCGTTCGTTTTTTTGATTTTACAATTAATAAATAAAAGTAAAATGTTGATGGGCTTGTGGTATATGCACACTTGCCATTATTACGGCCTATAAACTTAAATGATGATCTGTAGTTGGGTAGTCGTGTAGTTGATAGTCCAGCACTCTCGTTTAGAGCGTTACTTGCTCGTTTTAATTATGCAAAGCGAAAACTTTGTAAACTTCAAAGTTGAAAAAGAGCAACGGTTTAAGGATTTTAACAAGCTTCCAGCCAGCAGTAAGAGCTTAGAGCACCACTCTTCCAGATCCACACCAATCGCAAATCCACCCGCCCACATACGCTCCGACCTACTCCACGGACCACTTAGATAGTTTCTGAATGCCTTTGGTTTTCGCTCTAGCAATATTAATAAGAGTATTGCCGAAAATCGTAAACTGAATAATAACACTTTAGGAAGAAGAACTATTCTAAAGCGAGAAAAGAAGACTCTCTTCAACCTGGGGAGAGATCCACCAATCTGCATGGCCTGGTGTAATATACACGGCTAAGAGACATTATTAAGCACACAGCATACACACACACACACACACACACACACACACACACACACACACATCAAACATCAACATACACAACCACCGCAGGGAACGTCTCAGAATGTTTAGCCAAGCATTTATTCCAAGTAACTACTATCTATCAAATGGGGTCCCACTTGCATGTGAGCAAGGGAACCCAGACACAAAGTCAGGCAAACCTCTGGGTTTCTCCATTGGTTCCACACTTTAGACTCTTCACTCTCCCTCTCTCTCTCTCTCTCTCTTTATCTGCTGCCCCTTCCCCTTCCCCTTGCTTTGTTAAAGCTTTGGAATTTGTGTGTTGTTTTTGCTGGCGACGCAGGCGATGCGAACAAAGCAAATGACAAATAAATTAACAAGTTAATTGAGTTTCGTGCCAGGAACGCAACCCCACAAAATAGAAAGAGACAGAGACAGAGAGAGAGAGAGAGAGAGAGACAGAGAGAAAGGGGGAGAGGTGCTTAGGCTAAGTTAGGTCTTTGAGGCGGCCTGAAAAATGCTTGTCCGCTGTTCAGTTATTAACAATAAACAATTAATGCTAAATCAATAAGCAAAACATATTGGAATTTGTCGCGACACGGAGAGTAAGGGGGCAATGGCATAGTAATTTATATGCTAATCCTTAACCAGGCGTTACCGCCTAGAGACATGCGGCATCGTACCCACTCTGGCTGTGGCTTAGCTATTAAATCTTCTCTCTTTCTCTGCAGCTACAGCATTTGAAGTTGATATGAGTTTGGCAATTCGGCAAATTAATTAAAATTTGGCCAAGCCACGAAATTATCGTACGCCAGGGCAGGGCAGTCAGGACAGTCAGGACAGCCAGGAAAACAAGGATGCGTCGGCGCCACACACACACACAGACGGACGGACGGATAGATTGCTGCAACGCGCTGCAACCGTTGCAACTGCAGCCGGACATGTGTAACAAAATAATTTTTCAATTACATTTTCGGGTTTCGTGTGCGGTGCGAGTCCTATGGTCTCTTTTAAGGGCCCTGACCACTTCCCCTGCCAACTCTCATGCAACCCCCAACCACACGGCAGAATACTACTGCCTGGATACGGGCCAGGTGCATGCGGGCCAGTTGCATAAGCACTGCGTGCGGTAAGCCTCGGTGCTGGCCCTTGCACACTGCAACCGCTGAAATTAAATTGAGAAATTCACGTTTTAAGTTTTTGTTTGAAATATTCAAAATCAAACTGTTATATCCTTTCCAGTAATTGCCCAAAGGACGAAGTTCTTTCAACATTATGAAGCCCTTTTTATATCAAATGTTGAAAATACGTATTTTTGAAATTAATTCGAGAAACTCACGTTGTAAGTTTGTGTTTGGAAAAATGCAAATTGTTATATTCAAATGGTATATCTGTTATCGCCAATAATTGTCCAAAGTCCGAATTTCTTTCAACCTTATGAAGTCCTTTAATTTAGTCGAAAATTACATAAATACAAGCATTTCTTATAAATTATTTTTATTAGCTCTAGGACCTTTTCATCAGTCAGCGTGCACTTTAAATGCTGATAAGTATTTGTCATGCACTTGTCAAATTTTCATGAGCTGCGCAATACTGTAATATATGTTTAATTTATTTTTCGACAATTTCTCCCATTTAATTGGTTTTTTTTAGAAATACTTTTTTTTTGGGTATTTTCGAATATGCTGTATGAAAACGATATATAAATGTAATTGCTTTGCAGTCCATGGTTGCCATCAACAAACTGATTCAATTACACAACGGTACAGGTGTGGGTATTCCTTTTATGTAAACACAACCACAGTTGGGATGGCTGGGTGGTTATGTGTTTAGATGGTTGGTTGAATGGTTGGATGGTTGGATGGCTGGATGGCTGCATCGACAGCTCATCGACACGATTCGACTGGTTGTCCGTCTCATTTTAATTAATTATAATTGCTCGCATTTTTGATTAGTTGGCACCCAACTGACAGATATGGTCTTCTGTCCGCCTTTTTGGCCAGTGCTCTGTAGTAAACATTTTACGTAATTGGGCACACATTTAAATTGCGTTCACATTGCATACAATACGTCAAATGATGTTGCCAAATTAAATCTTGCTTTCAATTTTCTTATCTATACGCAGGTAGGTTGATTGATATGTTATCCAACGGTGTTTAGAGTATATCGATAGCAATTATCAATTTATTAACGTCTCGTTGCTCTTAAGCCAAGTAAGCTTTATTTCCATTTCGTTGTGGTAAGGCCTCAACCAGCTTTAAAAGCAACTCTCTCCCCTTCAAATTAGTACTCTCGTATCAGGGATAAATCAGGGATTGTCGCAGGGATTGAAAGCATCCATACATATTATTAATGATATAAGCCGATTAATGATTTTAATTTGGAAAAACGAATCGATAATATATAAACAGAAATATCTGCACTTCACGGCAATATACAAATTGTATACTTCTGGGGCGACCGTCGGGTTCTGCCTAACACAAGAAGCCACAGGCTGTCGACTGCCGGCTGCCGGCTGCCGTCTGTTGACTGCTCCTGGCAGTTATAAGAAACAGAAGAGCAACGAGCATCTCTGCAGTTACTCATAAGCCTGGTTAAATCTTCAACTTGGAATCCGACTCGCCACACCATCGCACAACCACAACAATGAATGCAGTTGCCCACAAGCACTACGCTTCTCCAGCTGCACACTTGCACGTCTGACTGTCTGTTGTCCAGTTGTTGCCTGTTCGCATGTGGTCGTTGTACTGGTCCTGGTCCTGGCGCTGTCCAGATGCATTTTGCATAAGGTTTTTCAGCCCACTGCTCATATTGGTTTGTAATTTATTTATATTGTCTCGGTAAATATTTATGCACATATTTTTATTGATTTATAAATCAATTGCGAGCAGCCCGAAACAGTTTCACAGATTCTGCACGACACTGAGCTGGCCAGGACTGGACCTCAGCAGACAGCCAGGCCATTTATCACTTGCAGTTCTTGTCGAAGTCTAACGATATGTGGGGCAGGCGCTTCGTTTAAGGGTTGCGGGTTGGAGTCCTGACTTTGGCAGTAATTAACGCTCGGGCGACTTAAGCAGCCTTTTGGCTCACTTAACCCAGTTTGCCATCAAGAGAAATTACCTGAAAACCATTGGCATTGAACCCTTTGGGACCGGCAGCGTCGCTCGTCCCTCGTCCTTCGTTCTTTGACGCACTTAAGTGTCCTGTTATGTATCTGCTGGCATCTGCAAGTTGCTTGGCGCGCCGAAAACTTCAAAGCTAATCCCTCCCACACACACACACACCCACATACAGACACATACACCGCTTATGGCCGCATACAATTAAAGTGAATGCGTATTTCAGACCGCCTTTCGCCTTTCTCTTAGCCCGTTTTGCGGGATTAGGCCAAAATGGCATGCTGAGTGCCCCTCAGATTAGTCGCAATTGGCCATGAGCAATCGTCTGTTTCCCACTCCCGCCAGTCTCTTGGCTAAGTTGAGTTTGGCCCATTGATTTGATTTCATCTCTTGCTCAATTGTCTGGTTGCCTGGCTGACTGAATGCCTGATTATGCCACGCCTACAGCCGACAGCTTACAGCTAACGTGACATTCTTTAAAGTTTTGCTTTTCTTCGGCTTTTTTCCTCTTGCTCCATCTACGTACACTCAGAGCGATTTTACGACAATACAAATCTTGTTAAAATAACCTCTTCTCGATCACACTGCAAAATTCACATATCTAAAAAGTGATTTTGTTTGAAATTTACAATAAAAAAAACCTATTTATGTATTTAACTTACATATCCTGGCAAGGAGAATGCCTGTTGATTTATATTAAATGAAAATTAAGGACAGTACACTCAAAACGTTAAACGAAAGCTCTTCGGAGAAACTTAAACTCAGTGAAGTGCCAAACTCTTTAATTAAGCTCAAATCTCAATTTAATTAGATTTCATTTAAATTGAAGGAATATACTCACATCGAATGAAGAACTGCTATCTGAGTCACAGCAAAAAAAAGTCCTGTTCACGTCTGCATTGCAAATACAAAATAGTTTTTCAATACAAAATAGTTGTTCACTTGAAATAGTTTTTCAAGTGTATATACACTTATATATGTGTGTTTATAGTAAATTTGAAAAATATTTCACAGGCAATTTCGCATGCTGAGAGACATATTCTGTGTGTCCTAAGTCCGGCGACCTGCGTCCTGCGGCGCTGCCAGCCAGCCAGTCAGGCAGCATTCGCTTTTGCGCATACTTTCACAAACGGTGATAAAAAATTCAGTTCACGTCCCAAGCACTTATTGATACGTGAGCATAGATGACACACACACACACACACACACACACACGCACACACGCCTCCATAAATTGCGCATATATATGCATAGAACCTGCGTGGGCATCTGTGGGCGTGTGTGTGTGTGTGAGTGTCTGTATGTGAGTGTGCGAGGGACAGTTAAGATGAAAACCTGCCTGTTTGGTGTGAGAATCAACGCAAAAGTGAAGCGCGCGTTCTGTCATCAGCCCAAGGGGACAATGCCGGACAGTCTATACGGATAATCATATGGCGACAGAGGAGAGGTGGGATGGGGGGAATGTAGAGGGATAGCTGGTGGGCAAGGACAACGTCATAGTCGTGCCAATTACTGACCATGAAAAATGACCAAATGCCGCATAAAAAATAGCCGACAAATTTGTTAGCACAATGCCAAGGCAAGAAAGTTTCACGCATCAATTTGGTTAAACAGTTTTTTGGCCAGCATAAAGTCAACGCCATATGGGAAATCGCGTCTCATCCCCTTGGCTAAATTCCGTATATCGCCTCCTCTCTCTTTCTCTGTCTCTGAAGTCTGAGGTGTGACAACTTCGGACTTATGCGACACAAATTTGATGATGTTTTCAGATGAATTATGTGACGAGACTGTATCAATCAAGATCAAGATTAAATATAGCTCTCTCTCCCGCTTAGTTATTATATATATATATATATATATATATATATATATATAAAAAGCCTATTCATTGATGGTAGATGAAAAATTTAAAACTACAATTAATTGAATTAAAACTAGTTGAAGATATTACAATTAAAATGTAGAGAATACACTATTAGATGTATGTATGTACGAGGGTATATTGCAATTTATAAATTAGCTTATAGGATTATTTTTCATGAAATAACATTTATGTATAATGAATATTAAATAAGCTCATTAATTAAAGTATCGTTCATCACGCCACGACGCAGCAGCGGAAGTAAATCAAATTTAAAATGTTTAGGAGAATGTATTTAAATCCGTGAAATCTAAAAATTAAAATACTAATTATTTACGGTCTACGCCTCTATCTCTATTTATGTCTCTCTCTCTCTCTCCCTCTCTCTCTCTCCTCTCTCTCTCTCTCTCTCTCCTCTCTCTCCCTCTCTCTCTCTCTCTCTCCTCTCTCACTCTCGCTCTCTCCTGCTCGCTCTGTAATTTGTACCATTTTGAAGAATGGCATACTTAAAGCTCCAAATAGAAGACTTCAAGGCTAATATTGTAAGCGGGCAGGTCAATTCTCTCTATTAAATCTATTTCTCTACCTCACTTCCGCCACATCCATCTATCTATCCTGCTCACACCCCATTGGATATCGTATCCTGACCACGCGCGCCATGCAAATGAATTACGTGACTGAATCGTTTAACTAACGGCAGTTTCAAAAGATGCGAGCGACAACCTGGCGAAATTGTATTTGATTTCACGTTGTTTTCACTCACAACAATAAAATTAACTAATTAATTAATGCGACAGGAAGATTGTGAGAGAGGGGATGAGGGCTTGGGGGGGGGGGGATAGGGACGGGGACGGTGACGGGGACGGGGACGTGGGCTTGACTATGCGACCTGGTAAGGTAAGCCGCGTCACAGTTAAGCCAGCAAGTGACAGTTGAGACAACGTGAGAGACGGAGAGAGCTAGTGCAAGAGAGAGGGGAGAACAGACAGAGAGAGAGAGAGAGCGATAGTGGGGACAATCAATTATCATTATTCATGCGAATACAATTAATTTTCATAATTAAGCACGCCCACTGAGCTCTTTGAAGTGGACAGCAAAAATCACATCAGCATCCGCATCGGCATACGAATCTGCATCTGCATCCGCATCCTCCCTCTCCACACTGCTTCAGCTTGCAGATACGCGGCACAAAGGCAATTGCCGAAGCGACTGCCAATCTCAGCAGCAGCAGCAGCAGCAACATAAGCAGGTGACACCGGAGACAATAAGCTGCAATCACGCAAGTGCAAATGCTCTGTCCAATATAATAACAGACTAACAGATACCCTATATATTACGCATAAAATCATGAATGAAATATATATTTATTAAGTAAATGATCAAATGACATAAGATTTGAATTCATAAATTTAATAGGAATTTTAGCTTTAAGATATTCAAATATTTGCTTGAAAAGAAACAAAAAGCAAAGCTAATTCATATAAACACGCATTGATGCAATAAATTTAAATAGATATTGAAATATTGAACTATTACTTACTTTTGCCTAATGAAATGCCGCACTTTTTGACACTTGACATTTACAGGGTATATAAATGCAACCGACATACACGCCCAAGCACACACTATTTTAAGTTGCATGCAACATTTTGTTAAGGCCACTTTGCGACGTTTTAATTTAAATGCTAATCAGTTGCCAATAGAGTCAAAAGAGAGACTGCAACTATAGCTGCTAACGGCATAGCTATGACCATGACGATGACGCGGACGATGGCTATGGCTATGACTATGGCTCCGGCTATGGCCGTGGATATAGACATGAGGACAGCCTTGCTACGGTTGCGACTCGAGGGGGCCTGTGAAGGATGGTGTATGCATTTTAGTTGTTTGGGTTGCAAGCCGGAGACGCAATAGCGTTGCAAATTGTATTAAAATTGTCCGAGCATTGTGGATTAAACAGGCGATGTCACGACCAAAAAATGCCTATGTGCCAAAAGTGCATACCAGAACAGCAGCAGCAGCAGCAGCAGCTATCCTGGATGGGAGCTCTTTGGGACATCATTATTATTAGCCGTTTTTGTTGGCCAAACATAGTCACAGGCACAAGCAGTGACATTGGTGCAAGCATTTAGATATTGCCATTTATGCAGTGTGTACAATCTACATAAGTGCATCAGATTGCACATCAACAATTCCATTTTTGGTTTCCATTTTGGAGCTCCCCAACTTACCTCACAAGAAGTACGCAACACTCAATTTTTGTATAGCCCACACAATATGTGGCATAAATTTCTGTCTGCTCGATTGATACAGCAATTTTATTGCCATTATTTTTGAAGTTGTTGCAATAAGTATTCTGCTGTTAAATTGAATTTAACGTTGATCGCAGATGTAAACTTATCCCATAAAACCAAAAATATTAAATAATAATAACTATTAAAATTATTAAAAAGAATATAAAAAAAAACATTAAACATTATATGTATAAATAAAATTAGTGTTTAAAATATTTCAATAAAGAAAATTTATATATTTTAATAGATATTCATAATTATTTCAGTAATGCTTACATGTAAGTAAAATATTTAAAGAAAATAAGTTAATTAAAATTGCAAGAAAAACTGTTACGTTCACGTCAACGATAATTAACGGCGATAGAAACAAATCGATAAGTAGCACACGCTACAAAGCTGACCGCTACAGCACACACACAGCTTGTCCAACGATTACACTCACGAATGCATCGCTGAGTGGCGAGCGCACCGCACGTGGAGAAATATTGCCCAAAATAAAGCACTAGCGGAAAAATAAAATACAGCGCATAATACCATAGAATTAGCTAACAAAAAATGGACATGGAAAACATACAAGTGGACGCATTTGTGCCGGCGAAAAAGGCGCAAAAGCGCAGCGCCGTTGTCGACGCGCAGGACTCCAACGAAATGCAGGTGGATGCGGCGACAGGAATCGAGGGAATTCAACGTGCCAGCAGCGGACAAGCGGCGCCGCCACGAGCCAAACGGATACGCAGCGAGTTGCGCAAGGTGTCTGTGCCACCTCACCGTTACTCATCGCTCAAGGATCAATGGATGAAGATCTTCACGCCTGTCGTGGAGCATATGAAGCTGCAGATCCGTTTCAACATGAAAGCACGCCAGGTCGAGTTGCGCATCGGGCCGGAGACGCCGGATATTTCAAATCTGCAGCGGGGCGCCGATTTTGTGAAGGCATTCCTTTGCGGCTTCGAAGTGGATGATGCACTGGCACTGCTGCGTCTCGAGGATCTATTCATCGAGACGTTCGAAATCAAGGATGTGAAGACGCTGCGCGGCGATCATCAGTCGCGTGCGATTGGACGACTCGCCGGCAAAGGTGGTCGCACCAAGTTCACAATCGAGAACGTAACAAAGACGCGCATTGTGCTCGCCGACAGCAAGATTCACATCCTGGGCAGCTATCAGAATATCCAGCTTGCCCGTCGCGCCATCTGCAACCTGATCCTTGGCTCGCCACCCAGCAAAGTCTATGGCAATTTGCGGTCCGTTGCGACGCGCCTCTCGGAGCGCATGTAACGGACTGTGATCGCCTTGGGCGGGCTCTTAACTTAAGATATATTTTTTTCGCTTCGATGTAATGAATAATTATAAATAAATATATGTAAATTTAACAACACATCCGGGCAGTTTTAGTGGTTGAACAACTGATCTTGGATGATGTTTCAGATACACAAACATATATATATGTATATACACCTGTGCAAATCATCTATATTGTATATTTAAATCTGAAAGTGGTTCAAGGTCAAAGCTTGAAAATCATTGAGATATCATCGGAGTAGTAGCCTGATGACTTCTATAAAAAAAGCCCCATTGACTAGTAATAAATAAATAAAACGTATATTTTACATTACACAATTACAATGTACACACGAAACAACACGCAATAATGGAAAAACTGCTGGCTGGGGCCCATTTGGAAGGGAATTGGGCCGAAACTACAGCTTGGTTAGAATCAGCAGCAAGAGCATGAGGAAGGTGACAACCGCCAGGACGAGAATGATGCACATTTTGCGATTCTTGCGCTGGTACAATTCGGCGCGCTGCAATTGCCGCAATCCCTCGGAGACGCGTGTCTGCGTCTGTTCCACGTTGTAATCGATGCGATCCAGGACGGTGCCCTGCTCCTGCACCATGTGGCCCAGGTCTTTGAATATGTCGTTGAGATCGTAGATGGACTTGACGATTTTGGTCACCTCCTGCTCGCGATGTTGTGCATTTCGCGTGTTCTCCTCCTCGAAGAGCAGCAACTGCTGCTGGGTCATTCGATTGGCGACGGGTTTCTTGAAATGATCATCGATCTCCTGGTCATCGTCCTCAAAGATATATGTGCTCGCCGTGCTCTTGCCACGACCAATGACTGACCCATCGAGTGGCTGCAGAAAATTGTCAAAGGAGTCGACAAAATTCGCCGGCTCATCGTTATGGCCGCCGCCCAGTTCCACATTGGTGAATTCATTGTTGTCAAAGTACTTTTGGGAACGCTCCTCGCGCGAATTGAGCTGCAACAAATAGGCATTTTGACTACTCCGGAATTTTATTGTCAGATCTTGGAGCTGTAGCAGGGCACAGTGCACCGCATTGGCAGTTAAGCGTTGCTCCACTTTGCTGCCCATGCCCAGGCTGGAGCGGACGCACTGTATGTGCCGGTGGGTGCTGGCGATGAGTTTGGCAACGATCTGGCTTAACACCTCAATCTCGCACTCGTCATCTCTTTGGTCATCGAAGGTGGGGCGCAGCAAGTGGCGCGCATGCAGCGACCCCAGCTCATCCAATTTGGGTTTAATTCTGTGCAAAGACAATAGAAATATGTATACTATTTAAATATATATAGGTGCTTCTCACTCACTTGGACATTGTGTACTGCGCCTCCTCGAATTTGTCGAGCCAAACCGGCGGCGTACCGTACTCATCCTGCAACTCCAGTCCCTCCTCGGCCTCGCGCACAGTGTGCTTGAGCAGACGCTCCGAGTCGCTGCCACGCTGATGACAATATGCATAAACTTTGAGTCACTTTGTCCATAAGTCAATCAGTTCATCTCCATATGCTTACCCGATCGTCATAATGATTGCGATTCTTGCTGGCATTGTTACGCATGATAATGAAGACCTCCGTCAGGTTGCGTGACGTCATGGTGAGGACAGGTGAGTACCGTGAGCCTTGTTTTTTGTATTAATTTCTTTAGCTAACACCTATCTAAACAATTTACATTTTATTTATTTGCTATTTGTATGGGAAAAACAATCGAAAACAGTTTCGATAATATTTATCGATTTGAATTTTTTACGCATCGGAAATTGAAACGCAAACGCAAATTGAGCAATTTCAACGCAAAGCAGAGCAACGCAACGATAATTATCGAATTTTATTTAAAATACGTTACAATACATTCAAGCCGGTCCTTAATTTAAATTGATTAACCAAAAATGTTTGATAAATTATTCTATTTTGCTACCTTTACCTTTAGGATTAATCGAGCCTAGCAGCAGATTCGAAAGCCTGTTGAACGGCAGCTCAAAGAACAAAGTCAGCGCAAAAGAAAAGACTAAAACTATGACCAAGTTAGCAACGCATAGGAAAACCTGAAACGAAAGCGCCGTTAGCAACAACTGTTCGTATATGTAACTGCTACCAAGTAACTCACCAAAATAACATCATCCGTGGGAATTGCATTGCTGAGAGAATAGAACAAGTTGAGTATAATAACAGGATTGAACAAATAAACGGCATAAGTCACACGATCAATACGCTGAAAAAATTTCATTTCCAAAAAATACACCAAACATCGAGTCGGCGTAGCACTTTGCTCTCGCTTAAAGCTACTGAGAATGAGGTGGGCAATGCCTGCAGATAATAGCACTCGCAAAATTACCACAGTGCAGCCCAGCACAAGTGGGCTGGCCCCTCCCGCTGATCGCAGTAACGTTATGCCCAGCCAAAGAGCGACGACAGCCAGCCCGCTCTTGGCCAGCTTGTTGGGGAACACTGCTTCGAATGGTGAACCAGTGCCACTTGCATGTGCATAGCCGTAGATGCTGCCAATGATGTACGACGACATGCGCACCGTGGGCTTTGTGTACAACCAGTCAGCCTTCTCATACATAAGGTCAAAAATCAGTGGCACATCCAGTATGATCGGCAACAGTGCCGAATACGCTATATTTCCGAGCAGCAGCATTATAACCAGACGTCGCACCGAATGGGCATACCTACGGGAGCAAAGTGCACTCTTTGGTATTTTCCCATTGACTCCTGATTCCTTTGCAGCCGATCATACGTACCTTGTATGCAGATAGAGCAGCACCATTGCACCAATGTGCAGCTGCATTTCGCAGCCGAGGTACCAGGTCCAATTGCAGCACATCTCCTTGACCGGATAGAGGTTCTGCACGAAGAGCAGATTGCGCCACCAATGCCGAGTGCACAGCTCATCCGCTGCATTAGTTAGATGAAAGACAGAGGCCTCACGGTGGTAGGCAAAGCTCACAACCGACATCAGTATCATGACGAACTGTAGAGGTGCCAGGCGCAGATAGCGGTGCGCCAATTGACGCCCACAGCGACGCACATTGCCCGATAGCGTGTCCTCTGCAATGCAACACTGCAAGGACTCGTTGCGTAGGAAGTTGGTCACGGTGAGGAAGCCACTGTCGAAAAGAAACATCAGCTTTGCGTGAGGCATTTTTGGTATTAACATTTATCAACTACTACATCAGCACAAAATCAGCTTTTCAAATGCATACAAAATTAAAGATAAAAACCAACCTAACGACGAAGAACACCTCCAATAATGCTGGCAGAAAATAGGGCACTAGATTAATCTTGACCATTTTTGAGGTCAAGTCCGACGAGTGATTCACTGAATAGAACAGATACCAAACTACATGTAAACAGAGCAATCCAAAGGCACTGCAGACCCGCAGCCCATTAATGACGCCAATTTGCTGAGGGTCCGCTGACAGCTGCCACAGACGCTGCCAATTGGACGCCACATTGAAGCAGCCAATCACCGGGCTGGCAGCATCCCATCCATTATGTGCAAGCAGCATCAGCAGCAGGATGACAGCCACCAGTGCGGCGAGCATACGAAATGCATTGCTTGCAAAGAATTTAGCGCTTAGCTTCGGCTGCTTGGTGTAGACCAGCTCGACTCGCATCTGCAGGCGATCCGCGTGTCCTCCAGCACCCGCTGTGCTAAGCGTCTCGTGCAGCAGCCTCTCTAGCTGATTTGGGTCACAGGCGCGCGGCACACACAAACCAATATGCAACAGTGGCGTCTCCTTAACAGACAGAGCCAGCTGCCAGGGTGAGTTAGCCCGCAGATAGGCCAAGCGGTAGTCGAATGCAAAGGGCGCATATTGTTGTAGCAGCTGCTGCTGCCGCTGGGTAACGGCCCGCAGCAGTTGTTCATTGACAGCACGACAGGTCTGAGGATTGCCCAGCCAGAGGCTATTGCCCAGCATAAAATTGTCATAGCCGCTACCGGAGGCATCAAAGACTGCAAATGTTTAAAATTATTATATTTGACATGTTTATTTTAATGAGTCAAACAAATCAAATTTCTTTTTTCTTCTTCGAGTAATAAAATCAATCAGCTCAACTTAAATTAAACTAAAAATGTTTTAGATAAAAAAATGTGCCAGAATTAATAAACAAACAAAAAAAATTTTAATTTTGAGTATTATTTTAAAAATTTCTTCAAACTAATAAATAACAATAAAATGACTTTTTAGTTGCTCAACTTGTAAAAAAAATTAAATACCTTTCAGTGCCCAGCCTTGCTGCTCATGCCAAGCGTAGTGCAATATCTGAAGTTGCTTAACACATGGCGTTGTCTGTCTTGTGCCATTTTGCTGTAGCTGCACAAGATTCGTCAGGCGCCAAAGCAAGGAGTCTGACTCGAGACCTGTGCTCTGCTTAGCCAGCACCCCGATTACGAATAGGAGAATCAGTGACTGCAACATCATAGCTTGGTTGAGATTTTGTGACTGCCGTTCGCATCGCAAGCCGGCTAAAGACTACAACTCTCTTCTGAAGCTACGTGATTAAATTAGTGAAAATACAATGTTGCTCGTTGTACTTCAAACTGTACTCTAAAACAACCAGAATATGTCATTTACATTCTACAGAATACGGAAAGAATTTCAAATTTAATTTCTGTAGCCCTTATAGTCTCTTAGATCAATAGGGTATGAGGTTAATAAATTTAAGGTAGTAAACAAAAACACTTTTAATACATTGACGCATTGACGCATTGACGCACACTCTTTGCAAAGAAATAATAATAAATAAACAAAACAATTGTTGTATTTTTTTTAATTATTTATTTTGGCACTTTATTTTTGTTGTTTTATTATAATTGTAATTGGAATTGGTTTATTAAGCAAATTATTATTAAGTAAGTAAATTATTATTAATAATTATTGTTTTTGCTTTTGTTTTCCCATATGAATTAATTAAGTTTTGTATAAGTACGTGTTTGTAAATAAGGGTAATTATTTAATTAATCAATTAGTTAGTTGTTCGATCAAAAGTTTTAACGTTAACGTTAACTATACAACAAAAGTTACAATTAATTAGTACAATTAAAAAAAAAAAACAAAAAAAAATGTGTGTGTGTGTAAATGTATATAGATATATATGTATATCATATATGATTGGAATGTGGCAGCAGCAAAAACGAGCTTGATATCCGTAACCAAATAGGTGCAATGGGCCTTTTTTGTATTTATTTGCTGCTTGTCAAATGAAACTAAAAGCCAAGTCCAGAAAGAGACACAAACAAATATATATAGAGAGAGAGGGAGAGAGAGAGAGAGAGTGAGAGACAGAGAGAGAGAGGGAGACAGAGATAGAGTCGGATAGTGGTAGAGAGGGAAGACATCACTTGCGTTGGCGCAGTTCAATAATTGTGGCGCCGGATCCGCGACGCAGTTGCTGCTGCTGGACTTGATGTTGTTGATGATGATGTTGCTGTTGCTGATGATGATGATGCAGATGCTGTTGCTGTTGCTGATGGTGATGCTGTTGCGCATGATGCTGCTGCTGATGCTGTTGCTGCTGCTGCTGCTGCTGATGATGATGATGATCGTCAGCATAGAGGAGCCGCCTGTTGTTATCATCACTGCTACGCCGCACAATGCTCGCCGTATCCTTGTTCAGCTCAACGGACGGTGGCGAGCGCGAGTCCAGTGAATATTTTGGCTGCAATGCATATTTATTGTTGTTGCGTCCATAATCCTCATCGCCATGAATGACACGATATAGATCGGGTGTCTGCTGGTGCAGATTGCGCAAATATAGCTGCTTATTTTTATTGTTGTTGTCCTCCTGCAGCTGCTGCTGTTGCTGTTGCTGTTGCTGCTGCGGCTGGTAGAGATCATCGTCATTGCCATTGGCAATTTTCGTCAAATCCTTTTGACTGCGACTTATCAGATTCACAATCGATGGACTCTTGAGGCCGCTCTTCAGCGAGTTATCCTTGCCGCTGGAGTACAGATGCGGATTCGATTTGTATGCCTGCGATTGGGTTTGCGTCGACAACAGCTCGTGGCGACCATTGCTATAATTGTTACGGGTCAGTTTCTCAATATAAATGGGACTAGGATCATTGCTGCCATTCATGCCGTGCACATTGAAGCTCTTGCTGCGATTCAAGACCTTGGCATATGTGCGCGCCGGCTTCGCAGGACCAGCTCCAGATAATGCAGTGACTGCTGCTGCTGCTGTTGTCAAAGTAGGAGGAGGCGTTGCCTGCTGCTGCTGTTGCTGACTTAAGACCGTACTGTAGCTGGGCCTGCTGCTTCCTGTAATCTTCTCGAGCGTTTGATTATATCGTGGCCCTCTGTACTGTCCATGTTCGTGCAGTTTGCGGGGCAGCGTCTGCGTGGATCGATAATCCGGCTGCACATGCAAATTGGGTGTGGAGCCGCTAAAGCGCTGACCATGCTTCTGATAGCGGCCCAGTGTATGCGTGGAGCTACCAACTGGCGGCGCACGCGACTCATAAAACTCATCCTCATCCTCGAAACGGGGCTCTGTGGACCGCTGACGAGCTCGACTCTGCGCCTGCGCCTGCACTTGAGCCTGAGCATGCGCCTGGGCGTGAGCATGTCGCTCATAGATGTTCTCCTTGCCGTATAGCGTACTGGAATAGGGATCCTCGCCCAGATAATAACGCTGCCGTGGACTCATCACCGTCGACTCCAGCTCAGCCACTGTGGGCTTAAAGTTGCGCACCGGCTGCCCAACAGCAGCTGGCATATCCGGTTTGCGTCGTCGCTGGCCATCGCTAATGGAGCCCTCGGATTCGTTGCTGCTGTGCCGCATGTGTCCATTGTTGTTGTTGTTGTTGTTATTGTTATTAGTGCCACCACCAATGTGACCATCGATGACATTGTACTGCTGATAGGTGGTCACACTGGGCGACACGTTCACATTGCCCGCCGCCTGGCTGGGCGACTGTTCGCGTGATTTACTTTTTGCTGCTGCGGCACTTTTCATACGAAATTTACGCTCCGCACTCGCCGAGCGTATCTTGCTGACCAGCTTGCGCAGCGAGTTGCCAATCACCTGACCCATCTTGCTGGCAGGCTTGCTGGCGCTCACCGTCGACAGATTCGAGGTGGAGGCCGAGTTGCCGCCTGGCTGTCGATTATTATAGCTGGCGGCTGGTGCAAATCGGGTGCGTTGCTGTTGCTTCCGATTCAGGGTCAGGCTGCTGCTGCTCGCTGCCGTCTCCAAATTGGCCTGATGGCCATGTGGATGCGAGTGGGCATGACCATGGGCATGGGCATTGGCGGGGACGTGGCGTGGCCGTGTACGCAAATAATCCACCTGCGGCGATGAGCTGCGACTGCGGCTGCGCGGTGGCGGCGAATAATCCGGTGGCGGCTCCAGCTGCGTAACCACACCAGCAGCAGTCGCAGCAGATGTGGCTGGAGCTGGTGCTGGTGGCGGCTGTGGTGCGAGTAGCTTGGTAACGGCTTGATGACTGTTGTGCGATGCTGTTGCTGTTGTTGTTCCTGTGGTTGTTATCTGCTCGCCGATCTTCTTTTCGATGGCACGTCGTCGCTGGGGCACAGTGGGCCGACCCAGATTGCAGCTGCTGCTGCTACTGTTCGTCGCAAACTCCATGGGCGTTTCGAGGGAGCTGCGCTCATAGCTCTTGCCGCGCAAATTGATGGGATTACTGCTGCTCCGGCCATGGCCGTAGGCCACCCGTTTCTGTGATGGCTCCTCGGCGCGATTGGGCTGCAGTGGCGCATTCGTTGAATTAGCAACAGCGGCTAGCTGATGATGCCGCATTTGCGCTGGTGGCTGTGGATCACGTGGTCCCGGTATGGCATCCAGATCATCGAGGGCATCTCGCGAGCCACGCGTGGAGCGCGCTAAAAATTGCGAGGACAAACTCTGGCGCTTCTGCTGCAAGATATCCTCGCGACTCACATAGCTGCTATCGGCGACGCTGGACGGCAGCACATCTGGCTGTTTGCCCTTGCTCTTGAGTCCGTTGCGGCGTATCGTCTCCTGCAGATCCTCACGAAATGCTTGACTGGAGAAGTGATTGATGGGCGCCTCCTGACGCTCCGCCCAGTTCGAGATACCCTGGAAATATTTACCGCGACCAACTGACAGACCGTTCACCTCCTTAACATACTTGCGATCCAGAGTGGCGGGCAGACGTTCCCGTTCCCGTTCGCGTTCCCTTTCTCGCTCCCTTTCCCTTTCGCGTTCCCGCTCTCTTTCGGCGCTGCGTGGCAGCGTCTGCGGATGGTGCTGTTGTGTCTGTGTGATTGCTCCTGCTCCACCACCAGTTCCAGCAGCTGCACCTGCTGCTTGGCCAGAGATTGTATTGCTTGGCAGCCCGGCCGGTAGTTGGCTCTGCGATTTGATGATCACATTAAAGTAGCTCTTCTTGGTGGGCTCCACATCCACATCGTTGGCCTCGTCATCCCGCGAATCATTGGAGGCGGTCGATTCGCTGCCAAAGTGCGATTCCAGCCACTTCATCGTCTCGCCCTTGCGCGTCTCCTCCTCCCGATCAAAGTCGAGTGGACGCTTCGTTAACGCATCCTTGCGATCCGCCAGCAGCGCCACCTCTGCCCAAAAAAAAAGGCATCATTATTTGAATTTCAAATTGAAAACATGAATCGATATTTATGATGCCGGAGGAGATTCAATGGAAGTGTATAATGAATACGATTTGGAATGCTTTTCGTTGATAGATCGCTTACCTTTTTGCTGCTGCTGTTGCTGGGAGCGCCGCAGCTTGCGCATGCGATCCGAGAGGCTGTCCCAGTCGCCGGGCCGCTCCAGGGAGCCGTCCTTTTCCATTTGGGTCGTCTCGGCGGCGTAGCGCATCTCGGTGGCCACCAGTTTGCCGTCGGCTATCAGATCCACATGCTGTTCGTCCCGCTGCTTGAAGTAGCGTTGACTCGCCGCCGTTGTGGTCAACTGTTCGCCCTGCTGACCAACAACCAGCTCATTGCCGGCTTTTTGCCTGGTCCTTGTTAATGCCTTTGCCTTTGCCTCTGTCTCTGTGTCGTCTTCGTCGCCGTCAAGGATCAGCTCGTGTTCGGTGGTGCGCTTGCTCTCGGTAACCAGTGTGCCGTCCTCCTGGGCCAGGCAACGCTTCTGCGTATCCTCTGAATCGATTGTCTTGCGCGATCGACTCGTATTCGCCACCAGCTGCGGCCCAAGTGCCACCAACTGTTGCTGACTCTCCGGTGAGCAGAGGACAGCCTCAAGATCCTCAACACCCTCGCGCACCGCCTTCACGTATGTCTACAGCGAATCGAACACAAGATTGTAATGTTAAACAATGTTCAATATTAGATAAATATCCGATACAGATCAGAAAAGATAAAATGCTTTAGTCGAGAGAGCTCAACTATTTATAATATTATGTCATGTTAACAAAATATATTATATATACATATTAGATTAGATATATATATATATATTTCAAATTGTGGCTTTTATTTTTATACTTAAACTCCAAATTTGAATTCCCTAGTCTCTGAGCAATGGATGGACATGATCAGGTTTATATATTCTTTAGGATATCGGACATGATTTCTACTGCCTCTTACATAGCTTCTTGATAGCTATAGATCTACTTGCATAGCATGAATTGCCAATAAACGTATTTATATTTGTATAGTCAGGTTGAACAACAATTAAGGTTAATATTTGACCTAAAAGCAACTTAAGTTTCCATAGGCAAAAGACTTTCTCACAGTTTTAACCATTTTTCTGGGTCAACATTTGAGTTGATGACCAAAAACTTAATCGAATTAGGCAAGTCAACACTCTACTTCCGGTCATATACAAATTAAATGTTTGATTGTATTTATGAGTCACTTAAAATAAAAGTTACAATAAATCGTATCTATTATTTTGTATATCGAATGATTTATATTTATATTTATATTATTATTTGTGGATAATAATAAAGCACATAATAAATGCATAGTTTGGAAATTCGGTAGTCGCATATTTAATCCCATTATCTAAACGAGTTTTGTTGTAGACAAGCGTTATACAAAAGAGAAAAGAAGCTGAGCTGACAATGGATTTAGTTATTTTATTAATTTACTTTTTTTTATATATGTATATATGTTTTTTTTATTGCCATTATAAGATCGTTGTTCTTCTTCTCTCTTTCTGCATAGACCTGAAATGCTGTTGAATGCTGATCAGGTTGCATCATCGACATGGTCGATGCGTCGGCATCGCCAAATGCTTCTCACTCCAAGTCGATGCAATCGCCTCAACCGCACACACACACACACACACACACACACATGAGCTTAGAGAGCGGCATGGTATTCAGAGCAAGACAAAAACCACAATGCACCACATTCCGTTTTGCAAGTGAAGTAGCGTTTGGGGCGGTACCAAAAAAAAAAAAAACAAAAAAAAAAAGTAAAACCCCCGAGGAATGCATGGAAAGGGAAATAACGGTAAGAATGTGACACCAAGCAAAAGAAGAAGACGAAGAAGAAGAAGAGGATGAAACTGAAGGTGAAGCAGAAGCGCCAGCAATGCGTCAAGGTCAGTCAGTTGGTTGCCACTCCCCAACCAACCCCCCCCCCCCCCCCCTCCTTTGTGGCATGATGACCAGCGCAGCTGCACGCATCGCACGCTCAAGAAGAAGCACAAGTTGAAGCGTGAAAGATCAATTCAAAACTGAAACCATATCCACACTGACTCCAGACTGGGAATCCAGCTAATGGGTATGAGCATCATTTGCACCACTTGACCACTTTGGAAGATTCATTTATACATAACTCGTTGTTGCTGTTTGTATTGTTGTCGTTACTGCTGTTGCTGGTGTTGTTGTTGTTGTTGCTGCTGGTATTGTTGTTGTCGGCGACCTTGTTTAACGGTAACGCGCGTAGAAAGTGTTTTGTTTTTTAGCTTGAAGCTGAAAAACTTGAATGTCAGCAGCAACAACAAAAACAACAATAATAACATGAAACTCGTCTCCCCGCAAAACTCAACCCGAGCGTCTCCGCTGGCTGCCTCAGGCGGTACTGTGAATTTGACTGTTCACTGAACGATCGATGGACACGAATTCATTATGGGAGATACAAGCCAAAAAAAAAAAATAAAAAATGAGTCCAACAACAACATTCAAAGAAACAAACACACACAAAAAATAAGAAGCAAACGACAACTGAAAGCGTTCATCATCAAGATACCCCGTAATATATATCGTCATCATGTTATGCGTTATACGTGTTTCTATCAGCGTGTGGGAGCGATGCACACTTATATATACAGCTTGTGACAGAATCTGGAAGCTGGTTTAGCTCACAAGAGCCCACATACTAAATATAGTAACTGGATCTCAAATAGTCACTGAAATCATTTATTAATAAGGAACTGAATATGCATGACAACATGCCTAGGACAAAGTTCCAACTATCCGATCATATATATATATTTACATATATATATATATAAGTAATTTAAGTTACTGTAATGATTATCATCACAATCTCTACACAAACAATATTTATAAATGAGAGCCCACATATAGAGAAATATAGCTTTTCAAGTTCCCAAGTGATTTTTTTGTAATAACCTTCTAAACCTTGTGATATGTTTAGAGGGTATAATAATAGATCTTAAGCTTTATATGGAGATATGTTTAGGTAGCTCGGCTAGTGATGGATTATTGAGGAGGCGGAGGGGGCATGTGTTTCGGAGGTTGTTGTTTTGGTTTTGGTTTTGGTTTGGGTTTGGGTTTCGTGGCGTTGGCGCCAATAAAGATCATGATAAATGTTTATGGCCGAGATGAAGTCGTGATGACGTTGAAGATGATGACGCAGAAAAGGCAGACGGAGGCGACGAGGGCAAACGGACATTGTCAAGAGCTTTGTCATTGGCCAAAAATGTGAAAAACCGTTGCTTGAATTTTAGTTATAAGTTGTGCTTGATTATCACAAACAGTTTGCCGAATGCCAGTGCCAAAAGTTAAAGTTAAGTGTGTGGAATGAAGTGGAGTTAAGATTGAACACGACACACACACACACAAACACACACACACACACACGCACATGAGCTGGGGCATAATTTCAATTCGAAAAACGATTTGGCCAGCTTGAAGGTATTCAAATGAATTGCTGGCTCGTTGGCATGCCAAGTGGCCAAAAAGAGAAATGAGCCAAGTTGCTGATTTGTATTTTTTTTTCTTTTTTTTTGTTTTTATTGTCTGTTCAAGAGAAGTTTTGCTGCTGCTGCTGCTGTTGGTGTTGCTGTTGCTGCTGGGTCTGGGCCTGGGCCCAAGAGACACTCGACTTCTCGTGCGTGTGCTGCTCGACCAGACCAGTTTGCCTTGGCAGTTTACTCAACCTCCAGCCTAGGCAGCAGCAGTAACAGCACCAGCACCAGCACCAGGCCCAGCGGGCACCGAAAGCGCGTTCGATTATATTATGATTATTATTATTATTGTAATTCAGTTAGTGTGCGCTGCACGCCAACGCCAACGCAGCTGCAGCTGACCAGAGCACTTGGGGGCTCCAAACCAACTTCGCAGAGTGGTGCTCTCTGCCGCAACCTCAGTTGTGCTGGAGTTCGGGCCGATTGGTATACGCTGATTAGAGTGTGAGCCAACTCAATGTGGGCACATGGGCGCAAAGCAGAAACAAGTTTACCCAGGCAGCAAGTACCCACACACAGACTAACACACACACTTGTAGCTGTGAGTGTATGACAAGAAGTATACACACAATTAAACACACACACACACACACACACAGACAAGCACACAAATTTAAACTGAAAATTCCAATTCGAAATTCAACATATATTTCGTAGACAAAACACAACTCCAAATGTTTGTGTTTAGGCCTATATATGTGCTGTGTATGTGTGGGTGTATGTGTGCGGTGTGTGTGTTATGTGTGTGTATTGGCGTATCGGTGTTTAGTTAGGTTCATGGACCTGCTGCAGACACGCCTAGAATCCCAGCCAAGCCAAGCCGAGCCAGGCCAACTAAAGCCAAGGCATGGCAAGCCGCAGTCGCAGCCAAAGCAGGAGCAGCCGCTGTCTATTGATTAAACTGGGCTCCAGAACAGGTCTTCAGCTGTCTATGTGTGTGTATGTGTGTGTGTATGTGTGTGTGTATGTGTGTGTGTGTGTGTGTGTGTGTGTGCTTGTCTGTGTGTAAATGAACTGTGTGTATACCTTGTACAACATCATCTGCTGTGGTACACAACCTTTTGCTGCCTGGGTAATTGCCAACTACCGGTTTAAAGACATGCTCCCCAAGTCCAGTAATGCGCTACAAGCAGGCTGGAGCAGTGGGGGGTGGGGTGTGGTAAGAGAAGAAGGGAGTTTCTAAGATCTCGCACGTTTATTGACTAGCCGCAAAAGAACTTTCAAATGGAGCTAGAAGTTAGAAGCTGTTGCCTCACAAATACACATAAAAAGTACATTTAAAGTGCCTGTAGGCGAGTTCGTTGCCTAAGTCTTTCGTTGGAGGAAACTTCTGAACTGGATCACGTAATATTTCGCATAGAACTTATAATTTACCGTTTATATATCTAAGCAATAAGCCTTTAATCAAGTTCGTTGCCTAAGTTTTCATTTAGCAGATGCCTAATCAAAATAAATAGTATATATTTTTAACAATAAATTCTAAAATATAAATAAGTCTTTACTAGAGATAGGGTCGCCTCTCGCAGACACATACACTTTTATAATGTAAGACTTTTATCTTTGGTTTGTTTTCCAATAATATCACGTCATATTTCGAATATAACCTTTCAAATAAAGTTTACAGTTGGCTGGTTTTCAGTCAACTGTTGCTAACATATATTTTGACACTTACTAATTTGGGGTTTTATGCAATGTTCTAAGAGCTGTCACCTATCACACACACACACGTTCATAGATTTATAATACCTGAAATCAAGTTCGTTGCCTAAGTCTTCTGTTTATGGCATTATTTGTTAGCACTTTTTTTTTGATCCTATGAAATCGATCAAACAATTAGAGTAAGTTAGGAGGAGCTATCTCACACACATATACGCATACACACACACGCGCAGCGATCTGTATATAGTAGCTCTAATCAAGTTCGTTGCCTAAGTCTTTTAATATTTTGCACATTTTTTGGATTTGTGCAACTTATGAAATGGTTCACATAATATTCATAACATACTCATAATATATTCACATAGGTATTCGCACCTGGGTTAATTAAGCAAATTGAGCGATGCCGTTGGCCAATCGTTTAGCGCCCCACGCACAACAAAAACGAAAACTTTAGTTTTTCTTTGTTATCTCCTTTCGGTGTCTTTCTCTCTGTGTATGTTTCTCACGTTGTTGTTTTTGCTTTAGCCGTGGCTCTTCGACTCAGTCTGCTTCTAACGATGAACTTTAGTTAATTATGAGACCTAAAACTGTGTGTGTATTTTAAACTAAGCGGGGTGTGTGCGCGAGTACAAACTAAATCACAGGGCGCGCGGATGTGCGTAGGAAAAAAAAACAAAATACATCAACAAAATAACAACAAAAATGATGAAAAACAATTTTAATTTAAACAGAGACACAGCCACAAGGGGTACACAAGCGAGAGAATCAGCGATCGACAGAGCGGCCGATTGAGAGAAAGAGTGACAGAGTGAGTGAGAGGCAGAGAGAGAGAGAGAGAGAGAGACCGTTACAGACTTAAGATAAACCAAAAGTTAAGATCAAGATTAAAGACAATAAATCGCGTTGGTTACGGGCGCGACGCGTTTAGCAAGAAACGAGTTGTTGTCTGCTCTCGGCGCTCGCTCGGCGGCGACTGAACTGGCGGCAGCAACAGCTTAAGATGCAGCTAGCCAGCTTGTTGCGGCTGCTAACAACAGTAACAGCAACAGCAACAGCCACAGCAACAGCAACAACTGCCTCTAACTTTCGAATGAGCTTTAAAGAAACAACAACTTGACTCAACTGGTTGCTGGTTGCTGCTGCTGATTGCTGCTGGCGACTGCCCAGTGGCGCTGTTACCTTTTATTTATTACCCTGTTCAAATGAAACTTGTATCATAGGGTATCATAGACATATGCATGAATAAACTTATGCATTATACAAAAATGGGGAATATAATTACAAATGTATATATATATATATATATATATATATATATATATATATTGAAATGAATAGTTAAGTGTACAGACAAGACTCAACAGGTCATCTAACAGTCGAGCACACTCAATTGGAGCATTCATATTTGTTTTTTTTCACGCCAAATTGATTTTCAGTTATTTTGCATGCCAATTTGCTGCTGTTATTGTTGTTGTTGTGGCAGTGTTGGATTACAACAGCGTCTGCAGCTGCTTATATTATTTGCTCACCTCGTCGGTGAAATCGCCCAAGTGCTTGACGTCCTGCGTCTCGTGATAGTCCTTGATCTCTTCGTGCGATATGATGCGCTTATCGTCGACCTGGCGCACCAGGCCGTCAACGGGGCGCGGCACCATGCGCTTCACCAGCTTGCCACCATCGATGCCGGCTCCAACGCCGAACGCCTCCTGCAACTGGGCCAGCTGCGTCTCGTTGACGGCGCCCGCCTCCAAAGCTGCGGCGTCAATCAGCTGCGCATTGCCATCCAGCTCATCTGGCAGACCCAAGTCGCGTTTCTACGAAAGCAAATTCAATAAATCAATACATAGATGCGATTGGCGAGGCAAACGCACCTCAGTTGTCTCCGTTTCCTGTTTATCTGTGTCCTCGGTCGTATTGGTGGACACCATCGGCCCAGAGTCCTCTATCACTTTGCCATCCTGCAGCTTCACCTGTCGTTTCACCCGTGTCTCGATTTGTCTCGTTGTTGTCAGCTCTGTTTTTCGCTTCGTTATCCATTCCTCTGCAAGAAAATAAATATATTTTTAATGTTTGCATTGCATTGCATACTTTCAAGCCGTTGCTGAAAGCTTTCGCTGGCATCTTTTCAATTGAGCCCCAAAAGTGCGCTTCAAAGCATTTCGCAGAGCTTTCGAATTCGACTGCATTTGGCTGGATAGAGAGAGTCAGAGTCACAGCTAGCCAAAATGCACTTTTAGCTCAGCAAACAATTCCTTTAGCTTCTCGTTTCATATTTCAAGGGCATTTTTTAAAAAGAAAGTTACGGCAATTATTCAGCTCAAAAATAATTTGAGCTAATTTGATTTCAAATTGACTAATATAAATTTGACTAGAATGCTTTCAATATGCGAGGCCTTTTATAATTTGCCACCAAAGGTTGCAACTATTAAAAAACTATTAAAAACAAGAATAGATTGTTTAAAAATAGTGCCACAGCAACTTTTGTTAAACTGTCAGTGCAATATTTATGTAGACTAATCTTATCTCTAATTTCACGGCAATTATTTTCAAAGCGTATTTCGAACAATTAAATTTTGAAATGCTTTGCTTAAGCAGCTCAAAACTAAGTCGTTGGGTTCGCTTAATCTGCAGTACACGTTCAACTTAAATAGTTTTAAGACCTTTGCCTCGGCACATAACTGATATCGAAAAGAGTTGCTTAAACACTTAACAGTTGGGCTCTATGCGAGATTTGAGTGTTGCTAGAGCCATAAATAATGGAATTAAGGTAATTTTATGAGTGCAATTAAATGAACTATTTCGTATTTGCAACATGTTGCTTGCCACTTGCATCCATTCAGCTGTTCTGATTGCAACACCTCGCAAAGCTAGTGCCGCAAACTTTGCGATTTGCATGTTGCATATTTGCATGCAGATAAAGTGCATTTTGTATTTTAGCATTTCCACTTGTGTGCCTACTTCTAACAACGACAGCAACAGCAACAGCAACAATAACAGCAACAATAACAGCAACAGCAACAAAACGACGAGCACGAAGAAGAGGAAGAAGTGGGAGAAGAAGAAGCAGAAAAAAATAGCGAAGCGCTTGAGCGATTCGCTGAGTGGCTGCCGCATTTGGTTGCTTAGCTGGTCGCCCAATTACGTAACCCAAGTCCAAGTTGGTCTGTCTGCCACTAGACTAACTGTACTATGAGTGTATATATATATATATATATATATACTTATATGCATGTGTGTGTGTGTGTGTGTGTGTGTGTGGCAACCTGTGACGCCAACAACACACAGAGCAATGCTTTGAGCAGGACATCCGACGACTGTCTGTGTCCAAGACTGACTTACTGCAGATTTACTGAATGAAAAACTGACTTGATTTTTCTTTTTGCCTTCCACAATGCCCTATTAAATGGTATTATGACTTACTCAATGAGTATGAAGTGAATATTGCTCTGATATATGTTTTGTATGTTTATTGAAATCGAATTATTTTCCAACACAATTTGCATTATTTAATAGACATTATATCAAACATTGAATTAAAGCAAATATATTTTTTATTTCTAGATGATTCTTGATTGAAAGCCGTTTGTTTTAGCCAATCGCATTAAAAATAAGTGCATATATAACTATATATACAAAGTAGGACCAAAATATAGTTGAGAATGATCTAAAACTAATCATCTAATTGTTTGTTTTCCAAAATATGGTACGCCAAGAACAACATACCCTTGAAGACCAGCCTCAACCTGCCAGCATCTAAATTATAATAACATTCATAACTGGTGAGTTTGGTCCGATTTCAATGATAATTCGCATAATAATTCGCATATTGGATAAGTTTGTTTTGCATATTGTTATAAATTACTTTCTGTTCAATTTTATGAAAAATACAAATAAAATTTAAAAATATACATGAAGAGTATTGAAACTTTGTCATTCTCCGTTTTTTATTGTAGTTACTGTTGTTGTTTTTGTAGTTGTTACTGTTTGCTGGCTGCTGCAGCAGAAATCGCTGGACCATTAAAGGTCGCTTATATAATTTATCTGCAGTTGCAGTTGCAGTCTCTGCTGCAGTTGCAGCCGCTGTTAGAAAAACCGCAACGAGATCTCTAAGAAAACTGAAGCTGCTGGAAGCTGCTTGGAGTTGCTGTTGCTGTTGTTGCTGTTGCTGTTGCTGTTGCTATTGAGTTGAGGTGGTTACCAATGCGAGAAACTTGCAATTGGCCCGGTCAGTTGAGCCTCTTGATCCAAACCATTTAAATGATAGCCCAACATTCGTCACTCCACCAACCACCCCTCCTCAAGCCATCCTCAAGCATTTGGAAGCGTTTATCTTTATCATTTGTGCATATATCCGCATTGCATCAGCTAAGCTGCCTGCCAGACAGTCAGCCAAGCACTTCATAAATAACATTAACAATAACAATAACAACAACGACAACAACAACAACAACAACAACAACTGCAGCAACAATTAAACAAACAAACAGCACGAGACGCATGCTGAGTGGTGCGCGGGTGGTGCGCGGGTGGTGCTGCAAGTTGGCCTGTGTGGCGTTGGGTGGTGGCTACACTCTCGGTCTTCGATTTTGGTTTACTTTTGTTGCCTGTTGCCTGTTGCCTGTTGCTTGTTGCTTGTTGCTGGTTGTTTGTTGTTTATTGTTTGCATTGTTTCTCGTTTCGTTCATCGGTTTCAATCGATTGCGCAGCATTGTCGATGACATGTAATCGTTGTTTATGCCACGCCCCGCAACCCGCACACACCTCTGCCACCAGCAGTGCCACAGAGATTTCATTACGTTTGCCTGCCTTGTTGCACATGCCGCTCATTGGGCTAATTGTGGTATCAATTATGGCCACGTTAAGTGCCTACAAAAATAGCAGCGCAGCATCGTCAGCAATCTCTAACCGCCAGCTGTCAACCAACTACAACATATCTCCAACAAACCAACCACCCTCTCACCCCCACCCCCCCCCCCTCCACAAGCTCTCCCCTCTCCTCTCCTCTAATCACGCTAATTAAGTTTCGACCTCTTTTTGCCTGCTAAACTTTAAGTTAACATTTTATGCCCAAGCAAAGTATTTCGAGATCTTCAAGTAGTTGATCTCTCTAAGCTTTCATAAATCGTCAACTATTAAAAACCAACCCAACTCTACCTAATTTAATAGGTATTTTTTTATTGCCTGTGCGTATTTAAAGTTCCACTTTCAAAGTTATGTCAAAACTCGACCGATTTCTGCGGGATATGACCCATTGAGACCAGGTTCATAAATTCTCTAGAATATCGCGGGGCGGAGAGCGCTTGTCACGAAAATAGCTAGAGATTGATGTGTGTGTGTGTGCGTGTGTGTGTGCGTGTGTGTGTCTGTGTATGTGTGTGTGTGTGTGTGTGTATGAAGAGTTGTGGCATAACAAGCATAACAAGTGAGCTCCAATTATTAATATTTATGCATATGCAAAAAGACTCCAACAGCAAAACTCAGTTATTATTAATGTTGTTTGTTGCTTGTTGTTTGTTGCTTGTTGCTTGTTGCTGTCGTGTTGCTAGCGTTGATTTTTAATGATTTGCTAACGTGGGAAATTTGCAGCTGGAAACATTTTCTTTTGCATTAACATTTTGCCATTGTTGTTGCTGCTGCTACTGCTGCTGTTTGTTGTCGTTGTTGTTGTCGTTGTTATTGCTGTTGTTGTTGCTTGTAGTTGCTTGTTATTTTTAATTTTTACACTTTTTCACAATGTTACAAGTTATCCGTCGAATGTCTGCCGCTGTTGTTATTGTTGTTGGTGTTGTTGCAGTAGCCAAAGGCGCCTTTGTGCTATGCTAATCACATAATTAAATCAAACTTTCTATGATTTCCGCAACAATACGATAACAACGATAAAACCCAACCGATCGCAGATAAAAAACTATGCACTTCGCATACTGCATAGCGAAAGGGTTCAATTCACATGCAGAAACCGCCAGAGACAGTGAGAGGGGGAGCGGGGTTGAGATTATGTGTTGCCTTCCGCTAAATCAAATAATTATATTGGCAATCAGAAGCTGATTCGAATTGGATATACGAGTCGTATACGTGATATTCGTGAATCACAATTCGAGGCCCAGCCGAGTTCTGAATGCATGCAATGCATGCTGTGATTTGCACTCGCATCATAAGCAAATGCATGACGAATTAATATGCATATATAACATACATATATATATATATATATACATATATATGTGCCGATTTCATTCGGATAATTATCATAATTGTCTAGAAACAGGCATCCAAATCGATACAATGAGTAAGCAATCAATGCTATATTGACATGAGCTGGGTGTGATCATTAGCATGACAGATACAGAGAGAGAGAGAGAGGGAGAGAGAGAGAGAGAGAGAGAGAAGGAGAGAGAACGAGTGGGAGGTATAGAGAGGGAGCGAAGATCGTTCAAATTATATTCAAGGTGAATACTACAATAAATTTACATGATTTTAACTTTAGATCTATTCTAGCAGTTTTTCAAAGGCAGAAGTGAATTTTTAGATCTTTGTTACGCACTGAAGGAGACGTCTATATATATATATATATATTCTTGATTAGCATCAGCAGCCAACTCGATATAGACATGCCTGTCTGTTTGTCTGTCTGTCTGTCTGTTCAAATGCAAACTAATCTCTAAGTTTTGAAGCAATATATTTCAAACTTCGTTTTTTTGCTGCGGGCAGTATATGTATCGAATCGGATCACTATATCATATAGCCGCCATAGGAACAATCAGTCGAAAGATGAGTTCTTTTATGGGAAACTTATTTCTTTAACAGAATAGGCAAGCCAAACATACTCAATATGTGAATTATTATGCTTGTCTCTAATCATCGAGATCGGACCAATCTCAGCATTATTCAGCATGGGCAACAAGCAAATAGCATCGGACTACTGTATCATATTGCTATATGACAATCGTTCGATCTTTGGCATGCCTTATTTATATTTAATCTTACGTAACGTAATCTAATCTCACCCAACCTATCCTTGCCTAACCTAGTTCAAACCACGCTCTAAAGTTAAGAATTAACAAAAATGCAAAAATCTTCTTTTCACTATTTTTTGGACACATTAAACTAACTAAAAAAGCGCAATTAAAATTTTAAAAACAATTCTTCAAATACGAATTTCTTTTGCTATGATTCCTGATTCTCTTGGCGGATTTGGGCAGCTGTATATAGATAATATTGGTAGGATTCACTTGGGATTCACTCACCTTCTTTGGTTATAGCTTCTGTATCGGTTGCAGCTGCCTCGTTGCTGTCGTCATCATCTTTGGGCTCGAATTCGACCTGCGAAGTATCAACGTCGTAGAAATTAACGCGGGTCACGTGACGCACGTAGTCAGTGGCAGTGGTGGTGGTGCCACAATTGGTGGTGCCACTGGTTTTCTTATAATTTGTGTTAGTATAGCTGGCAGGTGGCTGTAGCTGTGGCAGGCTTGTGTCGACTCCACTTGGAGTCTGTGCGTAGATGCGATACACCAGCGATGCACTTGTCGCAGGGGCGTTGCTATAAATGTGGGCGTTGCCGTGCCCATCGGCATGGCCATGGCCATGGGCATGGACATGGGCGTAACTGCGGGGCGGCTTGGGCACCGCATTGGCTGTTGCTGTTGCTGTTGCTGGCAAGGGCGGCAGCCAGCAAGTGGACAGTGGCTGGTAGCTACTATGACTATGACTAGGCCCTGGGTGGTGGTAGTGGTGGTGGTGGTGGTGGTGCTGCTGCTGCTGTTGATGCTGCTGCTGGTGTTGGTGGTGGTGATACTGTGGGGCTGTAGTGGGCGTGACCGTGCTGCGATACAATCCAGCCGGTATTGCCGTATCGCCCGTGGATGCCGATGAGGAGACGTTGCCATTATTGCTGCTACTGCTGCTGATGCTGTTCCCATTGCTGTTCCCGTTGCTGTTGCCTGGCGAGGAGCTGCGCGCATTCGGTGGTGCTGGTGCTGGGGTGTGCTGTTGGTGGTGCTGTTGGTGTTGGTTTTGGTGTTGGTGTTGGTATTGGTATTGGTGCTGTTGGTGGGCGTGGCGAGTGATGCTGCTGCTGCTGCTGCTTTGGCTGCACGTGCATGGCGACAGTAGAAGGATCACCACCATTCGATCATCTGGCGGCGTGCAATGTGGGAGCGCTGGGCTTAGACTACATCGGTGCCGTTGCCGTTGCTGCTTGCCACCTGATGCCGCCTGTTTTTAGCTACTGCTGCTGCCGCTGCCGCTGGTGCTGGTGCTGCTGTTGCTGCTGTTGCTGCTGCTAGTGTTACTGCTCCTCCTCCTCGGCCGCCTGTTGCTGCCTAATTAATGTTGCACTTTCGCTGCAACCGATTTGAATTTCTTGTGCCATTTCAACGCGACACGCGACAAAAACAAAAAACTGGAACGTGAGGGCGAACCGAGTGTCTTATTTGTGATTTGTATTTCTTTTTTTTATTTTCTGCCAGTGAAATTTTGTAGCGTTTCGTCGACTTTGACTGGAAATCGGTTGCAAGTGTGAATTTTTCAATCAAGAGCACAAAGAGAACAAAGTTGCCGGCCTCAAAGCACAGCAAGCGTTGAGGCTTAGAACAAAAACGGTTTTCACCGTTGCCAGCAAACCATCATCCATCAGTGTTGCCAAAACGGCGCATTCTTCTTTTGGTTATAATTATAATATTATCCACATCGACTACATAGCATTAACCATAACTGAGCCTCAAATACAACCAAAACACAAACATCAAATAACTAATCAGAAAAATATTCGACATTTTAGAAATTCGAAATTGGAGCATAAAGATTGCAATCGAAAATGATTGTTTTTGGAGTGAGTATTTTTTGTATTCAAATATAAATATTGGATTTTTATAGCTATATATTTGTAGATATTATCTACATCATTAGCAAAAAATAAAAATAAAAGGGAAAAAACCAATATCAAATAATTGATGATATTTATTCAACATTTCAGAAATTAGAAATTGATGCATAAAGATTGCAATCGGAAATTATTATTTTGGATGAGCATATCTATATATATATTATACTTGCGCATAAATTTCAATTGCTTTTTAAATATATATATATATATATCACATAATTGATGATATTTATTCAACATTTCAGAAATTAGAAATTGATGCATAAAGATTGCAATCGGAAATTATTATTTTGGATGAGCATATCTATATATATATTATATTTGCGCATAAATTTCAATTGCTTTTTAAATATATATATAAATATATTTTTATCTTATATACGCTGAAACGCGCTTAATTTTTTTTTAATTATTTCTGTTTAGCCGCTAGAACCAGCTAGTTTGGCTCATTAGGAGTTTGGCTGGCTAAACACACACACACACACACAGACATAGACGGCAACGGCTCATAAAGTTAAGAGCCCATATATAAGAAAAACTGAAGATGAAGAATAGTGTTGTACACACACACACACACACACACACACACATGCACATGCACATATTCGTTGGCTTTTGGTCAGTTGGTTTATTACACAACTCACGACCCAAATGCACTCCAAAAAGGTTGCTCGAGTTATTATTGTTGCTGTTGTTGTTGTTGTGGTTGTTGGCTCAAAGGGCAGCGTGCATAGTTCAAGGCGGTGAAATGGAAAACAACTGAGCGAAAAGCACAATAACAGCAACAAACCCAAACCCAAATGCGGTCAAATGCGGCCAAAGGTCGCACCCACAGACGACAATTACCAAAAATAAGAAAAACCAAAAAAAAAAAACAGAAAAACTAAAAGTGGTTAACGAAAAAAAACCATCTGAAATGTGGGCCCTTTTGTGCAATTGGCCATTGGCACTGAGCAGCTGATTAAGCCAACTAAACAAGCCAATTGTGAGACAGTAGACAACCCCCCTAATACCCCCCCCCCCCCCCACCACCCTGCTTCATAACTAGAGTTTGTGTTTTAAGTACGTGACCAGAAGAAGAAGACGAAGCAGAAGAAGAAGAAGCAGAGCATGCATAATGCAGATAATAATGAAATTTGGAAATTTTCGTCCCTTGCAATTGACGAACTGAACGAATTTTTTTCATAATTTGTGTCTCAATTGAAGCAATGTAATACAACAACAAACAAACTTTTTGCCAAGTTCAACTTAGCGAAAGTGAAGCAAAGTTGTTGGTTCTAAACTTGGCTAAGCATTAAAATCAAATTGTAGACTCTTTTGCACGCTTCACATAAAACTCTAAGCATTTCGAGGCTTAGCTTCTAATGTTTAGATGTGGGTCAGCTAAGCGGAAGAATAAAAAAAAAAACAGCTCCCACAGTTTAATTAAAATTTTAAACGGTAATTCAGAGTTTGAATAAACTGTGATGCGAAAAAAAATAGAAAAAAAAACTCATCTTATTAGCGACTCAACGAAAGACGTTGCCAGCCTTGCACTTTGCTCAAACTTCCTGCTGCTACCTCGCTCACTCGCTCACTCGCAAAGCGCACTCACTTTGACTGCTGCTTGCCTTGTCTCTCTCGCTGAACACTCAGTATGGTCTCATCGGTCACTCACAACAGCTAGTTCTTAATTGTCATTTTGAGCGCAACTCTCCAAGCTGGGCATTCTTCATGGAGTCAAACTAAAACTCCTCCCCTCCCCACCCCACCCCACTAACCACATCTACTTCTTAATTATCATTTTGAGCGCAACTCTCCACTGGAGTGCCTTAATTGTCATTTTGAGCGCAAGTCTCCAAGCTGGGCATTTTTCATTATCTCAATCTACACGCACCCCCCGCCTCACACCTATTTCTTAATTGTCAGTTTGAGCGCAACTCTCCAAACTCTTCATTGGAGTGTCAACTGCTTTGCACTTTGCACAAATATCCCGCCAGGCCCGACTTCCCCTCCCCCGGCCTGCCTTTTGTGTAGTCAAACTCTCAAAGTTCTCACTGTTTTTGTTTTTCTTGTTGTTTATGTTTTGTTTTTTTTTTTCTTTTTATATTTTATATTTTAATTTGTTGCTGTTGGCTTTTTTTTGTGTGTGGTGCGCGAAACGATGCTTGAATCGTTAAATACGTTTTAACAATCAATTTTTGAGCTTTTGTCATTTGTTGTTGTTGTTGTGATTGCTGCCGCTTTGGGCGGCTGCCGGTTACCTTTTGTGTTGCTATTCGCGATCGATTGATCGATTCGAACAGAACATCATCAATATGCATATGACGTCAGACCGACAAAACAACAACAACAACTACAACATCAGCAACAACAACAACTAAATTATTGTGCCTGCAATTTGGCCATTTTTGTAATTACTTCCGTCCGATAGGACAAATTGAGAACCTTTTTGGCTCTGCCTTTGATTGGGGTTTTGGCCACGGTTTGTGCTTCTGTTTATGGCCATGTTAACAGTACTACCAAACCAAACCCAACCCAACCCACCCATCCCTCTCTCTCCCCTTGAAAAACATGAGTCACCCATTTCCATAGAAAGCCACGCCCCAAAATCAAAATTAAAAAAACACAAACAGACACAAATCCTACTTTGACAATTCCCAAAATATTACCAAAAAAATAAACAAACAAAAAAAACACAAAACAACACAAAATGCTATCGCAAATGCCTTTTACTTGACCCAAAAGCAGCACAATAAAAACAACAACAACAACAACAGCAACAGTTGCAACTTGCAACTTGCAACTGCAACAAGGCGTCGCGTTAGCCATACAAATGTGTTGGCCCGCAAAGAGTTTTGTTTTTGTTTTCGATTTTTTTTCTTGGGCCCCGCACAGTGGACACAAATTCAAGTGAAATAAAAATAAAAAAAAAAACTGATGTCTGAAATCTAAATCGAAAATTAAATTAAAAATTTAGGTGTTTCTTAAATGTAAATATTGTTATTTATTTAGTTGAATACTATCAGTGGCTTGAGTGAACATTTAACTTCTATTCCTGAATGCGCTCCAAGCTTTGTAGTGCTTGAAGACAGAAGAAGAATGGGGATCTTTGATGGCTTTTCGTTCTTGCTTCCCATACACTTGAACCACTGTGCGACGGCGGAGTCCACAAGTCACGCACTGGTCACCAAATACCCACACACACACACACACACACACACACACACAGACAGAAACAGACACCCCAAGTTGAAGCTGCTAATTTGCGCCTTTTGGCCAAACAGAGACATTGAATTGTTGTTGACCAAAAAAATAAAAACATACAAAAAATGAAACTCTTCAAAACATTTTCAGAAGAACCCCAACGAAAAAAAAAAAAACAGTTAAGCACATTGTTGTGGCAGCCACGAATTGTCTAAAGCAAAGTGCTTCGCAAGCAACAACAACAATAACAACTCAAAAGCTGCAGCTTGTGGGTGCACATACGCCTCCTCCCCCTCCCCCTCCCCCAGCCACCAGCAAAGCGCTGCAAGCATTTGTCCATTTTGTGAACGAATAATGCGCGTTATTTTGTTTGTATGTGTGTGTTGCTGTTGTTGTTGTTGTTGTGTGCGCTTTAATGGTGGGAAAATATTTTTGATGTGATTTTTTTTGGTTTTTTTTTGTAGTTTCGTTTTTTTGGTTTTTGGATTTGGGCAGCTATCGATAAATTGCGAGTGCGCCGCAGGATCTTTGAGGTTATGTGTAGAGTTGCGCTGTAGAGTTTTGGCTTAAGTTGAGGTTTGGCGTTACGTATACGCAACGATTATGCAACAAGTAGAAGCGGCCCAAGCAAAATTGGTGCACACAAAAACACAAAAAGCACAAAACAGAAAAACAAAAAAAAACAAAAAAAACAAAACAAACAACAACAAATGTCACGACACAATACAACACGACAACGTCGGCGGTTTTAATGATTAATTTTTTGCACGTAGTCTGCCATGTTAAGCGCACCACTTAAAGCTGGAACAGAGCGCAGCGTGTAGAGTGGAAGAGGTGGAGAGATTGGAGTATGGAGAATGCAGCATGTGCATATGCATTATGCATTATATTATGCATATGCAATAGGGCAAGTCTACACTACTGCAGTGTTGCCCCCCTCTCATAATTCTTTAGATGTGTGTGTAAGTGTGTGTGTGTGTGTGTGGTCACACTTTGTACTTTAACAAACATAAATTGACAACAAAAAATAGAAAGAAATTCAACTGACAACACTTTGGTGGATATAGTTCATATAATATTTAACCGACTTTTAATTGGCAAAGCGCGCGCATGCAAAACAACAAGTCAAAGTCGACACAAACAACAACAACAATAACAGCAAAAAAATAATACGAAAAAAAAGGAAAAACGAATGAAAAAAAAAAGAAGACAGAATTGTGTGCGCGGCGTGTTCGATTTGATGGCGCGGCGACGACTGCGGCGCTCCACGAGCTGCACCGTTAGTTTGTTACACCTGAGACGGACTGAATAGTTGCGCCGCGCTTTGAGCCAAGTGCGCGCTGCTTGCTGCTTGCTGAGCTCCATTGTTTTGCCACAGCGCCAAAGCTCTGCCAGTGCTGCACACAGGCACACACATACACACACTCACACACAGACACACAGGCTTGTCTGTGTGTGTGTGTGTGTGTGTGTGCTTCAATTTAGTTTGTTATGTTTTTGTTTTTCTTTCACTCACCAGTTCGTTCTGCTCGTCTTTGGCGCCAGCTTTCGATTTGCTCGTCTTGCTCAGTGCCATGGCGCCTCCCCAACAACCTCCACTTTGTATTTTTTCGTTGAGTGCGTCTCTCTTCCTCTCTCTCGCTCTCTCTCTCTCTCCCTCTCTATTTAGGTGTGTGTGTGTGTGTATGTGTGACTGCAATTTGAAAAATGTTTGTGCATTTATTGACAAGTGTTGCCTGCTTTTAGGCGGCGCGCGCATAAAAGTTTTCGTGCATATTGCTTCGTTTGGTTGCGGTCTTCGCTAAGCCGGCGTGTGCTCGTGCTTTCGTTAGTAAAATAATAACCGTTTTTTAAAGTCTTAGGTTATGTCAACAATTGGAATTATCCTGCTACGATTATGTATGATATTGATGGGCGCGTATCGACTCACGAAACGCAAACACGTCACGCACGACTTATTCGAATAGTTATTCACAATTGCACAGTTCTATTTACGAGCCGTTTTATTCCTTTTTATTGTTAAACATTTGATTCTGTCTGGTTTGGCTGGCACATCTCCCATCGGAATTCGCATTTTTGTGTTGACGGCTACAGCTTCAATTGTTAGGTGGTTTTTGGCGCCCACTATGTTCATAAAACGCTTTTGGTCAAAATGAGTTTTACGTATTTGGCCCAAAACGAACCTGAACTGACCGCCCACCACCAACACCCGCAACAACCACGCAATTCTCAAATAACTAAAGCGTTCTCGGCTCAAGTTTGGAAAAAGTTAAAACAAAACCGAAAACCAAAAACCAATTGGAAGATTTTAGCGATGCGACACACAAATCTCAAGGCGTTTGTTTATATGGATTTACACTATTACATATACATATCCACTTCTATATATATATATATATATATATATATATATGTATAACAGATTCTTATTGACGGTTGCTAAAAATGACGAAATGAACGAGTTATTTGCGCGACTTTACTCAATTTCGACGTCCCACACACAATAAGTGAATACAGCACAGTGATCTCTCGCTAAGTGTAACACTCCGAAAGTGCTTTAGATAAGAATCGTGATTTGCAATCGACGAAAATATTTGATATTTTTATGAGAGAATTTCCCATGACATTACACATAATGAATTCTTTTGAAGTAATTATGTTGTGATAATCAACGTTTTATTTGTTGTATGGGTAAACTTAGAGAGAGAGAGAGAGAGAGAGAGAGAGATAGAGAGTGAGATTTGTAGAAGTATTGAGTTATTCGCAAATGGCCAAGCTCTGCCAGTGATCACTGTATTTTTGGATTATTGCTGTGCGAGTGACGAGGGTCGTGAGAGCAGTTAAAAGCATAAATCGTATGTTTTTATAGTATATTTACATATGCATATGGCATATGGCATATGGCAATATGGAAATTGACGGACAATATTGTCATGTATGCAAATAAGTGCGACATGCGCAACGGAATGTCATCGAAATGACAGATAAAATCTGATCTTTTTAGTCAAGTACGCAGTGCGTTCATTTGAAGTTCAGTTCCCGGCTCCAGGCGCGACCAAGGCAAGGTCACACTGGACTGGAAGCGGTGGCGCGCACACACACACACACACACACACACAGCTCATAACACAAATATAGAATATTTGAGAAAGACAACAAAAAAAGCAAACAGCTGAAGAGATATATATTTCTGTTCAGTTTTGGTTTTTTTCTTTTGTCGATCTTGTCCAACTGGCTTGGCTTAAACGCTCAACTGGGCAAACAGATGTTGCGAAAATGGCAAATAAAACGGATGAGCGCGCACGCAACTGTCGCATTCCACGCGCCGTTAAGCGTCCGAGCATCTAAATATTCCAATGGGCCCGGCACGCGACCGCCTCCTGCTGACTAGCCCTTTTTTTTTGGATTTCCATGCGCAGGCAATCGTGTCAGATCAATCGATCTATCGGCCATCGATCGCTGTTCGTTCGATACACAATGCAAATTACGCACAGACAGACACATTGGCGCACACATTTATAAACAAAGACGCACACAGACAAAAATATATATATATATATATATATTTAATAAATATGGCTATTGGCAGGGCGTGTTTTTGAGATTTTCTATATTTGCCTGAGCTTTGGTTTTGTTTATCGTAACCACAAAAAAAAGAAGAAAATAAAAACAATAACAACAACAACGAACGTTGCAACTGGGCAACGCGACACGGCGACACACACACACACACACACACACACGTATATATATACCAAAAACACACACGTACGTTTGGAGGAGGCGCGCAAAACGTTTATTTATTTTATTTTTTTTTGTTTTTGGCCGTCGCGTTTGCGAGTTGCTACGAGCCAAGCTAAATGGTTTGTTGTCGTCTGTCCGTGCCAGATTCACAACTGATCTACCTGCTGCTCGCTAGTTGCTGCTGGCTGTCGCGCGCAGCCAAATTGGAATTGGCGATCGAGCGCACACACACACACACATTGTCGACTCCACTCCAGTCCCCTCCCGGCCCCACAGCCGCCTGTAAATCACATTCACAACAAGCTTAGCTTTTGCGGTCCATCTGCTAGCCAGATCCGCAGCTCGCAGCTCGCAACGCGCAGTTCGCATTCATTCAAGCCACATACCTGGTAAGCTCTCTCACTGAGACAGAGAGAGAGAGAGGGAGCCCGAGCGAGAGCTATTGTCATTTAATGTCCAACACTGGCCAAGCCGATCGATTGTTGTTGCTGCGCCTCATCAGGTTTTCTATGGAAAGAGCGACAGCATTCTAAAAAGCTTGCGCTCATTGTTTTTATAACCCGCACCCATTGAAAATGTGTGAAAATGGGTATAATTGTCTTGTGTAAATGTATGTAACAGGCAAAAGAAAGCATATACGATCCAATATAGCCATGTCCTGTAATGTCTGTAATGGGCTACACTTCAAATTTGGTATATAAGTTTTTCTTTTTACAGTTTCTTGCAAAGTTTTGAATAAAACTAGAATATAATATTTTCAGGATACATTCGACTACAGCATTCCTAATTGCTGTTGTTGCAGTGGCTTATGCACGATACCCATTAAACAAAATTGGGTGAGAACGGGTATGACGGGTATGTTGTGGACTATGGTTAATTCTAGTTTCTGTATATTTTTAAAACTCCGACTAAGAATTTTTAAGTAGGTGTGCAGTATTTTCGGAGTTGCCCACAGGGTATATGTTAGTCGATGCCGCTCGACAAGCTCTTGGCTGTTGTTGTGTGGAGCTGCGACAATTTTGGAGTTGGGCTGAAGGTTAGCCGCTTGGAATGTTGGCCGGCGTTGGCGTAAGCGTTGGCGCAAACTGCCAGTCCCTGTTAAGAGAGAGAGAGAGAGCGCGCAAAATATATATATAAATCGAGAGAGAGAGAGAGAGAAACACCCACACAGAGAGAGAGAGAGAGAGAGAGAGAGAGAGAGACACCTGTATTGCTCATTGTCGCATTGGCAGTTCACAGAATCGTTAAATCGACTATCTGAAATACTCTTCCGGCTTGGAGAACAATTGGAACTCGGAAATGCCTTCGTTTTGGCACGCGTTACGTGCAGCGCCTAAACAAGTGTGGCCACTTGACTCGCAACCACATGTGGAAAAATATATACATATATTGTGTATATATATATAAATATATAGATATGCGCAGAAACCGGTGCATTATTATTATTATTATTATTATTATTGCTCTCAATTTTCAATTTAATTTATTATACATTTTTGTTTTTGAGATTTTTATTTTTTTTTTTTTGTTTGTTTTTTTTTCTTCATTTTGTTGTGTGACGCTCGTTTTAGAACAATTTTAACGAAAAGTGTTTTATTTAACTTCTACCGATAATTTAATTGAGATTGCTTTATCATCTTTTGTTTTGTTTTTGTTTTTCTTTTCTTTTCTTTTTGAAATCTAACATATAGGCAATAAGTAATGTTGCTTTTCATAGGATTATCATCGGAAGGGCACATAATTTTGTCACTGATTTTTTTTTTTGCTTTTTTTTTTTTAGTTCGAAATTGGTTTTTGGTTAGATTTTGTACACAAGTAGATAACCTAAAAAATTCTAACCGGGGAAATATATGCGAGATGCGCAAAACGTGATTACAAAACGTGAATACAACAACATCAAAAAGAGACTAAAGTCATTATAAATAGTTGAATGAAACATTTCTGGAATAGTTCTTTCGTCATTTTTTAATCACGTTTAGGAGACCCCGTTTAACTATAGCATATGTGCAAATCTTTTGCAATTCCTCAATGCTACAAATTCATTCGATATATAATATAAATGTGTTTTGTATTGCATTTCATTTTCTTGTCATTTTGTATGTGTTTTTTGTTTTGTTTTGTTTTTTTTTTTTTAATTAAAACGCACGAATGTTAAAGATAACAATTCAGTAGTAATTTGTTAAGTTAAACAGTTTAAATGATGGAAATAATTAAACAGAAGATCTCATAACGGTACAATGGTGATGTTTTCGCTGCTAAAAATAAATGTGTGTAGAGGTGTTGTGTGTGTGTGTGTGTGAGTGTGTCTGTGCGTGTGTGAGTGTGAAGGCGTGGACAAATCTTTAAACTAATTACATACACATAAATTATGCTAATGATAGCGCGAGAGCTTTTAAAAAAAAAACAATAATCGTTTGAGGAAGGGGCGCACTAAATTAATTAGGACATCTAATTTTTACTTAGTTTTTTGCTTGTTTGTGTCTACAATCTAAATATCGGTTCAGTTTTGTCTGAACAGATGGCAACCAAAATGATTTTTGAGTTGTTTATTTTGTTTTTTGTTATTTGTTATTATAATGGTTTTGTATATGTTACTGGATGCATTTTTCTTTGGAGTTGTTTTGTTTCTCTTCTTTTTTGTGTGTCTTTCCCTTTGTTTTTTTTTTTTTTTTGCATTTGCATTTGTTCATCGATCTTCAGGTTGCTTGTTGAATGCTGTTTTTTTTTTGTCGCCAAGTTTTTGTTTGTTTGCTGAGTCGTTTGGTTTTCATCTGTAAATTGATGCCTGCTGCTGGCTATTTAGATACATCCATCAATTTTTGTTATTTGTTTGTTTGTGGTTGTTGCTGTTGCTAGTGCTACTGCTGTTGTTGTTATTGTTGCCTGCGTCCAATGCCTGAACTGCATTCACTCCATTTCCATTCCTTGCTGATCCTACATATATGTATATATTTTTAGTGGTTTTAGTCGCCCTGTCTGACAGCCTCTGCTTCATGCCTCTCATAATCTCTTGAGCATGCGCTTCTTCTCCTTGAGCAACTTCTCCTTCTTCTTATCCTGCAGCTTCTTATCGACGCCCGCATGCTTCTTTGTTGAGGGTCCATCATCATCTTTGGCATCGCTGGCGCCAGCACCGCACTTTGCCGGCTTAACAGAGAATGAGACATGAGAATGGCAATCAGAATTGGAATGGAAATGGGAATGTTTTGATGCAACAAACATACCTGGGCATGTATCTCTGTCATCATGCGTGCACGCTGCGAGTAGTCATCGTAGCGTTCGAGCAGCATTTTGCCAGCCTCCTCGTTGAGGGCCGATTCCGGATTGGGCACAATCAGTAGACATTTGATGGTTAGCAGTATGTGCTTAATGCCCAGATCCGGTTTCCAATCCTTTTTCAGTGTGTTCACGCATATCTCACCGTTCGACGCCACATTTGGATGGAAAATCTTGGTTAGGAAATACGCTTTTGGCGGCGTTTGTGGAAAATCTTTGCTCAGCGTCAGCTTAACACGAAAAATGCCAACGGCATACGGTGTGCCAGCGGGTCCATCGATTAGCGCTTGTATATCGGTCACATCGCTTTCATTGATCAGCACTTTGATGCCTTCGGGTGGCGTCGATTCCATGTCCTGCAGCTCCTTCATCACCTGCCGTATGGTCTGCGGCGACAGATTCTCCACATTCGAGTACTGCTGAAAAGTGCAATGTTGAAAAATGTTGCAATTAGTTTTGTTTTTTTTTCGATTTTCGCTGCGCACATTGCGCTAAACATTTGTTTACATTTACCGAACTCATGGCTGCTTCTGCTGCTGCCTGCTGTTGCTTGACTGTGTCTGTGTCTGCTGGTGTTGTGTGTGTGTGTGTGTGTGTGTCTGCCTGTTGTCTATATTTTTGTGGGGATGTGTGCGATGACTTGTGTGCGATTCTCAGAATGCGTCTCAAGGTGTTATTTGTATTATTTTTTTTTTGTATTTTTGGTTTGGTTTCCTTTTTGCAATAACGGCGCCAATGTCCTGAAGCTGTGCTTGCGTGCAGCGTTCGTAAAGTTTAAAAATTGGCTTGGCTTCTAACTGTATTTTCACTGGCGTCGCGTCAGCGTCTCGTGCATTGGCGGGGAACGAGGGGAGTTTGGGGAAAAAACGGTTTGCTCTGTTTTCGCTTTCGTATTCGCTGCTGTTTTTCCAATGTGCGCCCGTTTTATATGTCTGCTGCGATGTACGCTTTGCTTTGAAATTGTTTGAATACGTTGAAAACTGAAATTGTTTTGTTCTCTTATTTTGTTATTGGCTTTGCGACACATTTAAAACACAACAACAAAAAAAAAAAACAATTTCTAGTCAATTGTGCACACACTTCACGCTAAACAACAAAACACAAGTCTCCCATTTACAGAAACCCTCGTCGTATGGCGTGCGCTACACTTTGGGGCATGTGGCTTTTGGGCCAACGCTAATGCTTACATGCGTTCGTATCTTTGGTGGCAAATGTCTCCACTAATTAATTAGCTTTTGATAACTTACGTGTGTTTAGTAGGTTTAGTCTAATCGTATTGGATCTTCGTTTGGTTACGTTAATTATTACTATTTCTTGACTTTGCTGCCATGCAGCGTATGCAAAAGTATCCTCGATCGTACTATTGAGCAGCTATCTATACTCCTTTCATATGCATACACTAGTGTTGTCTCACTCGTGCTTATCGCGTTGGAAGGTTTCACATCAAATTCAAAATTACTCGAAGAATTTACAGTTTCGAATGAAATTAGATTTATATTTATTTTAAAACAAATGTGTGCTACTCAAATTAAATTGATTAACTGATTAACTGAGAAATAGAAGAAAAACATAAGTTTGCCATTTGTTTTGGGCCCCTAGCCAGCTTTAATGTCATTTTGTACGAAGTGTTGCCACATGCGTAGAAAATAGTTAAACATATCGATATATATGTAATGCAAAACAATTAATATTAAAATTATTTATGCTTACACGTTGGACAAGACTGAAGATTCAACTTTAAACATCATTATCGTACGATATCATTGTTAGCCAATATTAGAGAGCTAAGGCCAACTGAACAAGTTTCCAAATATATCGATATATAGGTGGATGCACGCACGATATCGGTGAATGGCGGTGCTCCAAGAAAAAAATCGCGATGTCTCGATGTTTTTTTTTTTACACAAACGCCAACGCATAATTTAGTATTAGTTTAGAATTTTTCCGATTATAATTTATTGAACATTATTAAATTTTGCTGGCTGCTGCTGGTGGTTGGCGCCGCGACGGCACTTGAATGAACGCACTGCATCAGTTGTGCTGCGTTGCTGTTGCTGTAAAATTGTGTGTGCCAGTGGAAGTGGTGCAAGTGGAAGTGGATTGGAAGTAGAAGTAGAAGTGGAAGTGCTCAAAAATGTCGAAAAATAAAATAAGCACAACTGCAGCGACGGCAGCGAATGCCGAAACGAATCTAATTGAAGTGAAATCAAAGGTGAGCAGCAACTAGCATTTTAATAAGATACAAATTAAACGAATTTACGAATGGATCATAATGAGGCTGCCACTGCCACTGCGGCTGCGGCACTGCTGATTCATGCATGTTGAAATGACAGTGGAAACGGGTTGTTGTTGTTGCGCTTGTTGCTTGTTGTCCAACAACAGCAACAGTTGGTTTTCAGCTGCCAGTTTGAGTTCATTAAATGTACTGCTTATTTTATGTGCAAATAATTTTGTTGGTTTGTTTGCATGTAGTTTGATGCCGAGTTTCGACGCTGGAGCTTTAAGCGACATGAGCCCGAGCAGAGCTTCGATAAGTTCGCATCGCTCATCGAGCAACTGCACAAACTGGCCAACATACAGTTTCTAATACTCTACATTGATCCGCGCGACAACGATCTGTTGCCCATCAATAACGATGACAACTTTGGGCGTGCACTGAAAACAGCACGTCCGCTGCTGCGCGTCATTGTCCAGCGCAAAGGTGAGTGATTTTTTTATATATATGCTTATATATATGTATACATATTTTATTTACAATGTCGCACAGACGATCTGAACGAGTACTCGGGCTTTGGCACGATGAAGCCTCGCAATCTGATTGGCAGCATACTCGGCCATACGCCGGTCAAGACCAAAGCGCCCTCCATATCGATACCGCATGATTTTCGGCAAGTGTCAGCCATCATTGATGTGGACATTGTGCCGGAGACGCATCGGCGAGTGCGTCTACTCAAGCATGGCAGCGACAAGCCGCTCGGCTTTTACATACGCGACGGCACCTCGGTGCGTGTGACCGCCAGCGGGCTGGAGAAGCAGCCGGGCATCTTCATATCGCGTCTGGTGCCCGGCGGTCTGGCCGAAAGCACCGGTCTTCTTGCCGTTAACGACGAGGTCATCGAAGTCAATGGCATTGAGGTCGCTGGCAAGACACTGGATCAAGTAAGTCAAACATTGTGTGCCTAATCATGTCTAATTATTAATTACTCAACCATTCAGGTGACCGACATGATGGTCGCGAACAGTTCCAATTTGATTATAACCGTGAAGCCGGCCAATCAGCGTACGCTGACGTCCACGAATCGGGGATCGTTCTCGCGGAACAGTCAACTGTCGAGTGGATCGCATCACACGAATCACACAAACACATCCGATGAGCTAGAGCATGAAGATCAGGATGATATTGTCGATTTGACTGGCGTTACGCTCGACGAGAGTCCGACGGGCAACGTTACAGTTACGACAACTCACACATCGTCACCGTCCACGCATCACAAACAGGCTGCCTCCAATGCATCCACAATCATGGCCAGCGATGTCAAGGATGGTGTTCTGCATTTGTAGAAACAAAAACAACAACAACAACACATCATCAATAACAGCAACAACATTTATAAGCAACAGCTGCAGCGGGCACTGGATCAATACACACACATACACCCACACACACACATACACACACACACACATACATACACCCACTCACATACATACATAAAATGGGGAATATATATATATATATATATATATATATATATATTCCACACATTTCGATACGTTTTCATTTCCAGTTTTATGCACGAATCCCAGAATTGTTTTAATTAATTTTCCACTCTAATTTGTTCATCCCCCTCCAATGATGTATTTTAAATGTAAGCATTAATGTCCTTGTTATTATCATATATATATATATATATTATATTCATTAATGTGTTACACCAGTTAGACAGACAAAGACAAAGACATATATAGAGAGAGAGAGAGGGAGCGAGAGAGAGAGAGAGAGGGCAAGCGAGCGAGCGAGTTTTACTTGTAAACCAATTGTTTAATTGCAATAATTATATACACACACAAACACACACCTGCGCTCCTTAAAATGCCTCGAACTTAAACATTGCATTCCATTTATGCACTTTGCGGCACACACACACACACACACACACATACACCTACAACAATTAAACATTTTGTATGTACTTACAACTAAAAACTTAAGAAAAATGTTTTGTATTTTTTGTTTACCCCTCCATTTTAATATTTTTTTAAATATGTATGTAACGTGTGCGAGCTTAAAAAAGTGTTACTTAATATTCTTAATATATATTTTATTTTATTTTATTGTATTTTTCTTTTAAATTGTTTTTCGTAATGTGTCTAATACTCGTTCAAGTTTTGTTTTTGTATTTGTTAAAAAAGAAAGAAAAGAAAAGAAAAGAAAAGAAGAAAGACGAGGAACTAGAAAAGAGAAAACGAAAAACAACTACCAAAACACCAACAGCGCCTTTAAAAAATAGCAACGCAAAACGTTTTATACACCTATATACAATATACGATATACTATACTATATATCTAATAGAGTTTTATACACGGATCTATTATTATTGTAGTCAAAATTGAGCAAAAGACATTAAAACGAAGAAGCAGAAATGCAAAAACTACGGACTTGAAGTTAACAATACACATATGAGAGACAGGCATATTTTAGATATAGACATACCTTTATAAATCTATATAGTTAGTGTAATGCGTTAAAAGGCAGCATCTAATTGTAATCCGAATACCGAATACCCTACTACTATATACATATATATAAAGGAAATGTTAGATTGACTGCGTTGCGCAAGTCAAATCAATAAATTTACGTGTATTTAATAATAATCATACAACTAATACGAATCGAACAACAATAACTCTACACTAAATATATAATTATACAAAGAAACACACACTCTCAAAAAACACACACACACACACTCGCAAGCGCATTCACAACGGCATTTGCTGGAAAAACAACAACAACAGCAACAAAAACAACGTCTAAGATCAAGTAATATTATGATGCATGTATTTTTAATAAATCTTAAGTGAACTTCTAAGTGCACTGAAAACATATTACAAAATGCATTTTCCCATATTATAAACATCAAGGACATCAACAGAAAAAATTTAAAGCTAACTCAAAACACTGGATTAGAGAAGATTATTACAAACCAATTCGAACAAATATTACTGAGAATTATTTTGTCTTTTCCAATCATCAACTCCTCTCCATTTGCAGAGGAGAATGCGTAGAATTCCGCGCTTGTTTACCAATTTTAAAATGTTGAATAACAAATAGTTGCCATCGTATTGTGTATTTTGTTTATTTGCGATTCATGATTAAAAAATGAAGGACCACTTATGTAACTACTGAACATATATGGAATACATGGAATTTTTGTAATATAAACGACTTAGTTGTACTAATTGAAATGCCTAAAACGTAGCTTAACGTTTCATTTGTTTTGTTTGTTTTTTTTTTTTTTAAGATTGGCCTTTGATCAATTGTAATTGCATTATTTATACAGCGAAATGGAATTTTACATTTAGGTACAGAGACGGCCGTTGAGTTAGGGGAAGAACAAGAGGAAGTAAGAGAGAGAGAGAGAGAGAGAGAGAGAGAGAGAGAGAGGGGAATCGAGATTCACGTAAAGTTTTGCATTTACAACACTAAGTTTACAAATAACGATTGAGCTTGCGATGCGCGATTTGGGGGCAGTTTAGTCATTCACTGCATCGCCGAGAACACTTGCCGCATTGTTCTCAAAGCACTTCCAGATGGTGCGTGCAGCGGGCCGATCCTCACTGTGTGCATTGGTGCACAAATAGAACAGCTCCACAATGCAGTTGTAATCATCGCTAAGCTGAAAGGCAACCGGCAGCGGCGGTCGTGTTCCATATGCCTGCTCCACATGGGTCAGTGAAAAATCAGAGATATCATTCTCTTTGGTATCATCCTCATCCTCATCTTCTACCGAGTCATCAGTGGCATTATTATCGACGCACTCGTGCGCCTTGTCCTCCCTTATGGAATTATCTGTTAGATTCATTTGCTTGCGCTGCGGCATCGCCGGCTCTTGTGAGTCCAAGTCGATGACGGCGCCGCTGCTGCTGCCAAATGCGGCGTCCAGCTCGAGTGTGTGTGGAGGGACCAGCGCCAGTGTCTCGTAGATGGTTAAGCCAAAACTGAAAATGTCTGCTTTGCTGTCAATGATATCCACACCATCCATTACCTCCGGCGGTGACCACAAAGCCGTTCCTTAAAAATGATAACAAATATTCAGTTAAAGCTGGCCCATTACTATTGATGTTATTGTTGCTAGCTGCTGTACTTACCCACATATTGCACCTGCGGATGCTTGTTAAAGTTGATCTCACCGTTCTCGTCCAGGGGCAGTGTGACGCCAAAATCGCACAATTTGCATATCTCAAATTCGCCCTTGACGAGCACATTGAAGGACTTTAGATCGCCGTGCAGCAGGCGCGCCTCGGTATGCAGAAAGTCCAAGGCATGCGCAATGTCCATTATCATTTTGAATGTGTGTTTGGCGGGCAACGGCCCAAGATCCTCATCGTGCCGCTCCTCCAAAATGGAGCCCAGCGATGTGCTGCACATTTCCAATGCCAATGCGTCCACACCCTCCAATGACTTGTAGACGCCACGAAAGCCAACAATATTTGGATGATTCAGTGTGCTATGGAATGCCAAACGAAGCAGTTATCATTATCATAGTATATGGTATACAGATATAACTGCAGTTGTTGCACTTGTGTGTATCATAATTTTGTGTATACCAAAAAGACTCACGCATATGCATGCACACGCATGCATAAACCGTACACATACGGACGCATGAGGCAACACACACGTGTGTGTTGGGGTGTGTGTGTGTGTGTGTGTACACACACTTATTTTGGTGTGTATAGTGGAAAATACATACAAAGCATAATCTGATATGAATTGGAAAATGGAGTGCTTACCGCAAAATGGCTGCTTCGTGTATGATGCGCTCATTGTAAATGGGATCCTTTTTGACTCGGGTACGTTGGGTGATGCGTTTAACGGCCCACGGCGAACGTATGTTACCCAGTTTGGGTGACCTGTCCAAACGGTAGACACTGACGCCGGTGCCATGTCCAAGTGTTTTGAGCATCGGTGATGGTGGTATTTTTATGGGTGTGCTGTTGTTCTGCACATTCTCCATGTGCAGATTGCGCAGTTTACGACGTGGCGTGTCCATATGGCTGGCTATTTTGAGTTCCAGTCCAGGTATCAGCGAGAGTGTGCGGAAAAGAAAATAATTTATTAACCAAGAGACGCGCACAAAATCGCCGTTTAATTGAAAAGTAGGAATGGCTACAAATCTCTATCGACTGGCGCTTATTTTGTATCGATAGTTCGATTAATGTCTTTAAATTTCAATCAGTTTTTTCTTTTTTAAAAACGATAATACACTTACAAGAGCTATCGATATCAGACAAGAGTAAAATATACTCATTTGGCGTTGTTGTTACACAGCATTTATTTATTAAATAACTAATAACAAAATACACAAAGCCATACAGCCAGAAATGAAATTCCCGTTCAAAAATTAACCCTATAAAAGAAAATATCATTACCTTTCTTCTGATTGGACAGGCATAATAATGTTTACCATTGACACTCTGTGAAAGCTATTTACGTAGTTTTAACAGAGGAGCCACATTTGGTGCTTATTGTCAATTGGCATACAATAATCCAAAGCCAAACCCAGAAAATACAGAAATACATCGGGAATCGCGGACAGCTCAAATAGAGGGTCAGAGGGTGGAATAATTAAAATGGATTTGGAGCGCGACAACTATCAGGCCTTCTTTGAGAAGCTGCACAGGTGAGTGCAGAGTCAAACTGCTAATGCAACCCAAATGGTCAATCAATGTTTGTCATATTGCAGCACGACCAGTCCACGTAATCTTAGCCAGATTTTCGAGGATGACAACAAGCTGATGCAAAGTGAAACGAAAAACTTGCGCTACCAGCCGCAGTCGGAGCAGAAGATGCAGCAACAGCATAAACCCAAGACAAAATTGCAGCGCAACAGCAAGCCGGATTCGAAGACGGGCGAGAGCTGGACGACGCTGATGGCCGTGGTGGCCGAGGCGTACAAGGGTAACGATGCTGTCGGTCGCGTCGGCCTGGCTTTGTTGCGCAATGAGGCCGGTGCCGCCCAGCTGATGGTGTACAAAAACGGGGCTAAGGTGCTCAGCCGGTTGCTGCTGACCAAATCGACAGAATCATCGCAGCCACGCATCGGCCAAGGTACTGTGATAATGCGGCAAACCTATTTGCAATTCTTCGACGATGAGCACTGCTTCTGGAGCCTTCATATTGAACTGGCCAAGGACGAGGAGCGGTTCACACAGGCGCTGACAAAACTGGGCATGAATTTAGACGAAACAGCCAAGAATCTAAACGATAAATCCTGGGCCACAGCCATCGCCATCGCCACATCGTCAACCAAAACCACAACCACGATGCAGGCGGAATCAGCAGTCCGAGCGAGCAACGATGACAGCGAAAGCGAGTCCGCACAATACGGCGACGATATTATCACTACATACGATGCACGTGCACCAATGGCAGCACCAGCACCTGTGGCAGCCACCAAGGCGCTGATAAAAAGTTGCAGTGCTGTCTCGCTGCCCAGAAGCGAACCGCAGATGTCCGTAGGCAAGCTGGAGATCTATCTGGATGAGCAGCGTGCCACCGGTCATTCCATAGATAAGAAAATGGAAGCCATAATGCAGGCCTTGTGCCGCCTGACCGGTGACAGCAACATCACCAGCAGCAGCGTGCACCACTTGAATGATAACGGCGATTCGGCTGCCATTGGCACGTCCAAGCAAATAGATAGCTTACTGCAGGCGAGGAAACTGATGCAGCCCTGCAATGACAACGATGAAGATGAGCTGCTGGAGCTGGAACAGAAGCTGCTCGATCTCAAAAAGGAGAATCGTGCTCTGTTGAAGAGCTTGAGGGTCAAGGAGCAAGCATTCGATGACTTGCGCACCACCACCGGTGCCCTCTGCCAGGATCTGGTGAGCCAAAACACTGAGCTCCGGCAGCAAAACACATCCCTGATCGCAGCCATGTCGACAACATTGAGTCGAACAAACGCTGACAACCTGACCATGACCAACTGCAGCAACTGTGAGCAGCACTTGACCAAGATCGCCGCATTGGAGACTCGTCTCATGGCGATGCAGAACGCATTGCTCAAGTATACGACCAGCAAGGGCGCAACTGCATCCCCGCCTCAGTAAATATTTGGGGCATTCTTCTTGTTGAACCAGCACTGTTGTATTATATATATAAATATATGAAAATCTACAATATTAATTGTCATTTCAAATTATCCAAAAATTGTGAAAACGAAGCGACATTTTTAATTATGAGTATTACCTATCACAAGTGGTATTCTTTCAATATTTTTGTAAAAAGTCATAATAAACATAATAAAATGTTTGTTGTCAATCTTAATTAGCTAAGAGATATTTATCAATGTATTGTCAATTTAATGAATTAATTAATTTATGAGATTTGCAAAGGTTTTTCTTTGGCAAATTTATCTGAAGTCTAGTTGAATTTGTCTAAAGTAATGGCAATCTCAGCATTCGACGTGCAACCGGATCGAAACACTATATAACATAAAGCTAACCGAATAGCAATCGGTCAAATAGCAATGAGTCTTAGGCTTAAGCACACTTTGCATTGTGTGTCTATATCAATAAAAACTCTTATCTCTACTCTAATTTAACTATTGTCTACAAAGATTAGTTCATCTTCGGCATGCCAGAGACTTCCGTGCTCTTCGTTCCGTTTGAGTTTGCGCCGAATACCCTTTCTTCATCCTGTCGACTATGTCTCTTAGTGTGTGTATGTGTTTGGTGTCTTTTAAATACATTTTGCACACCGAAACACGACTAAGGCTTGCCCGACTTTATACGAACCCAATCCGAATAGTAAACAAAATATCTGCATTCAACACATTTGTACAAACTAATTTGTTGTATTTGCGAATCATAGGAGAGGGATACCTTAACACTAAGACAAGACTAATGTGAGTGTAGGTGTAGGTGTGTGTGTATGTTGTGTCTGTGTGTGTGGCATACATTTGGGCAGTCTGCTGTTAATTGAGGAAGCGCAGGGGAGCTGAACCGCCAGCTGTGCTCACATTGGCATCATCATCATACATATATATATATATATATATATATATATGTAGGTATAACTATATATACATATATATATATATATATATAGGAATAACTCGCCTAACTTGCTGTTTTCCATTGTCTGCTTTTGTTTTGTTTAACTAAACGATAGACGAAACTAAATGCGTGGAAAGTGGTGCTGCTTTGGGTAGTCCGTTGCTAGTAGGTGCTGCTATCGCTGAGGCTGCTGAGGTAACTGCTGGCGCCCGGTGCACTGGAGCTGGCGACACGATGCCGCTTGCGTTTGGCCTTCGCCTTCTTGCGTCGCGGCGCTGACGTCTCCGCCTTGCGCTTATATTTGCCCTGACGCTTCTTCTTCCGGCCATACTCGTCCGATTCGCTCGTGCTCGACTCCTCGTTGTCACTCGAATCGGATTCCGTGTCGCTGCTGGACGAATCCGTATCCGAACTGGATGTCTCGCTGGCTGATGATGATGACGATGATGAGCTCGAACTGCTGCTGCTGCTGGTGGCGGGGCGACGACGTTTCGATTTCTTGCTGCTGCTGGTGCTGCTGTTGTTGCTTTTGTGTCTCTTGGACACCTCTTTGCTGCTGCTGCTGCTGGTGGTCCTGATTTTGGTGTCGTCGCTGTTCTTCTTGTGCTTCCTGTTCTTGCTCTTTCTCTTGCGCTTCTTGTGTCGCTGTTCGGCTTTAGTGTTGTTGTGTTTCGCTGCTGCTGTTTTGCTGCTGCTCCTCTTGGTGCTCTTGCTATTGTTGTTGCTTTTGCTGCTGCTGCTGCTTTTCTTATCTGTTGTTGCGGTTGCTGCTGTTGTTGTTGTTGCTGCTGCAGCTGGCACAATGTCGCCTTTGCCGCCACCGCCGCCGCCCTTGAGCTCCTGAGCGCGCAGCTCGGTTAGTGGTGTCAAATAGTCAAGCTCCGAGTCTGAGCTGGTACTTTCCACATCGAGCAGTATCTCCTTGTTGGGATCAACCTAAGAACGTCGAAAAGCGCGTGTTATTTTCACTCTCTCTCTCTATGTCTCCCTATGTGTGTCTGTCTGTCTGCTCAGTGTGTGTTTTGTTCGGCTATCGGCTTACCTTGAGAAAATTGCGGCATTGGTAGGTCAGGTGACCAGCGTAGCCGCATTTCTTGCAGGCCGCTCTCAGCGTATCCTTGTTGGCATTCGCTAGAGGAAAGTTCATATTGCTTGCCGAGTTGTATTTTGCGCTATTCTTATTTATTACTAGTCCATTAATTGACGTGATTGCGGCTGTGGCTCAGTGGCTCAGTCTGGTCTGCTCTAACCACTAGTGCTGGACGAGGCATCGATATATCGATGACACATCGATAGTATTCAATTTATTTTGCAAACATCGATGCACTTGTGCGTAAACATCGATAATTGTCCACCACTACTTTATACTCGTGTGCAACATTTCTGGCAAGGCGTGTTCGCTGCGATGTTTCTTATTTTTTTCAGGGAGTATCGGAGTGTACGATGTTTTATTAGACATTTTTCAAAATAATTCCCGTAGAAAATTCTCACTTACAAATGTATGATATATATGTAAAAAAAAATACAAAAATATATTTATTTATATGATAAAATTACACAGACAACCTCAATCCCATTGTACTACAATTGGAGGATTTGTATTATTGCAAAACATCAAAGTATCGATGTTACATCGATCAAGAATTCATAATTTTAATTTACACCAAATTGATTGAGAACACTGCCAACTTATGATTTTGTGACTAAATTATATCAGATACAAATCAAAGCTAAGACATTTGTTTGTTTAGAGTTTTGACACCTTGCAGGTATTTATAATATTAACGGAGATGATATAGCCGCAGCCAGTTATCGAATTTCAAAATAAAAAACGCAGTGCCAATTTCTCTTTTTCACATTCGATACATAGATAGGCAAGCATCTTATCGCTTGCTATCGATACTATAATCGTACTCGTGGACACTTGCTATCGAGTAGTAACACAAAATTTGCAGTGCCATTGTGTCCCCAGTAAAAGAAATGCCCGAGTATTGCCAATTGATGTAGACTTAAATTCGACGTTGCCAAGTGGAGTTGTAAGCAGGTCAGATCAGCAGGTTTCAGACGACGCTTTCACCGTTTTCACAAAACATCGTACAGAGAACAGAACACTCGACACTATAACGATTAGCAGCAGCAGCAGCAGCAGGAGAGGTACCAATTAATCTTGAGATGCAACAGAACGCAGTCAGCAATCCGTTTTCGGTGGCCGCCTATGGCGACCGACCCCAAATGGGACTTGACGTAGAGTTTGGTGCGGATCCAGCAAGCGGTGCAGCGTTCTTTCAGAGCGATGGCCGGAAACATGACGATCTCAAGCAGATGCTGGACAGCAATAAGGATGGCCTCAAGCTGGAGGCGATGAAGCGCATCATTGGGATGATAGCGCGTGGACGCGATGCCAGCGATCTGTTTCCCGCCGTTGTCAAGAACGTCGTCTCCAAGAATATCGAGGTAAAAAAACTGGTCTATGTGTATTTGGTGCGCTATGCCGAGGAGCAACAGGATCTGGCCCTGCTCTCCATATCCACATTCCAGCGCGCCCTCAAGGATCCCAATCAATTGATACGCGCCAGTGCACTCCGCGTCCTCTCTTCCATACGCGTCAGCATGATTGTGCCGATTGTAATGCTCGCAATACGCGACAGCGCTGCCGATCTGAGTCCATATGTGCGCAAGACGGCGGCACATGCTATACCCAAGCTGTACTCATTGGATCCGGACCAAAAGGATGAGCTGGTTACGGTGATTGAGAAGCTACTGTCGGACCGTACCACGCTGGTGGTTGGCTCCGCCGTAATGGCTTTCGATGAGGTGAGCTGGATAGCAAAAGCAGTTTCTCTTTCCACATAGTTTCCAGCATGACTTGACACTGAGTATTGTTTTGTTTCTGTTTTGGTTTTGTTTCTGTTAGGTTTGCCCGGAGCGCGTTGATCTCATACACAAGAACTATCGCAAGCTGTGCAATCTGCTGGTGGATGTGGACGAATGGGGTCAGGTGATCATAATCAATATGCTGACACGTTACGCACGCACGCAGTTCGTCGATCCCAATCCGGATGAGGAGCACGGCCAGATACAGGATGCCCTCGATGGTCAGGCGGCCGTCAATGATGAGCGCTTCTACGATGAGTCCTCCAATTCCAGCAGTGAAGCGAATGAAGCTTCCAGCGAAGAGGAGGGCGCAACTGCAGCAGCCACACCAGCCACAAGCACAGCCAAAGCGAAGAGCAAGTCGAGCAACAACAACAGCAACAGCAATGATAAAGACAATGACAACAACGGTGGTGGTGGTGCTGGTGGTGGTGTTGGTGCCACCGGTAGCTACCACATCGATTTGGATCACCGGTTGCTGTTGCGGCAGACAAAGCCACTGCTGCAGTCACGCAACGCATCCGTTGTGATGGCCGTCGCCCAACTCTATCACCATGTGGCGCCTCGCAACGAGGTGCAACTGATTGCGAAGGCACTGATTCGCTTGTTGCGCTCGCACAAGGAGGTGCAGAGCGTGGTGCTTAACTGCATTGCATCGATGTCGGCACGCCGCAAGGCCATCTTTGAGCCGCATCTGAAGTCGTTCTTTGTGCGCACCAGCGATCCCACGCATCTCAAGCTGCTCAAGCTGGACATACTCACGAATCTGGCATCTGCCTCGAGCATCTCGCTGATATTGCGCGAATTCCAGACATACATTTCCAGCAGCGATCGTAGCTTTGTCGCAGCCACCATTCAGGCCATCGGCCGTTGTGCGGCCAGCATTAAAGAAGTCACCGAAACATGCCTTAGCGGCCTCGTCCATCTGCTCTCCAATCATGACGGTAAGTGCTATCCATCTACCTATTCCTATTTTTTATTCCCATCGCGGATCAGTCGAGAATCTAAGTTTTTCGCTCTCATTTTTGTATGTAAACAGAGCATGTTGTGGCCGAGAGCGTGGTGGTTATCAAGAAGCTGCTGCAGAGCAAGGCCGCCGAGCACTACGAGATCATCACACAGATGGCCAAGCTGATTGACTACATCAATGTGGCGGCGGCACGAGCGGCAATCATTTGGCTAATTGGCGAATACAATGAGAAGGTGCCGCTTATTGCGCCGGATGTGTTGCGCAAAATGGCCAAATCGTTTGTGGATGAGCAGGATGTGGTCAAGTTGCAGGTGCTCAATTTGGGCGTCAAACTCTACTTAACCAATCCAGAGCAGACGTCGCTGCTCTGCCAGTATGTGTTTACGCTGGCCCGCTACGATACCAACTATGATGTTCGCGATCGGGCGCGCTTCTTGCGCCAGTTCATCTTTCCCGCCAGCGCCGGCAGCACCGTGCTCACCCAGCACGCCCGTCAGGTATTTCTGGCATCGAAGCCGGTGCCAGTGCCGGAGAGCAAATACCGTGATGGCAATGTCTACCAGCTGAGCTCACTGTCCCACTATCTGAATATGCATGCCACCGGGTACAAGGAGCTGCCCGTGTTCCCAGCGGTTGCACCCGATCCAAGTGTCCGCAACATTGCCGGCTATATGCAGGAGAAGCTGCCCGGCGATAGTCCAGGGCGGAGCAAGGATTCGCCCAAGGGCGATGCCAAGGAGACGCGTGAAAAGGGCTTCCTATCCGAGTCAGAGAAGTCTTCCGCTTATTCCGAGACCAGTGACAGCGACAGCAGCGACGGCTCATCCAGCAGCGACAGCGAACCGAACGATGATCAGGATCAGGCAACGCAGCAAAAGCAGAACCAGAACCAGAAACAGAAGCAACCGCAGGCACAGGCACAACCAAAAGCACAATCGCAGACACCAAAGTTAGATCAAGTGGTGACCAATCCAGCTGCTTCCAATACGGCTGCGGCTGCTGCTGCTGCTACTGCTGCAACTGGTAACAATAATAACAACAACGCTGTCGACGATTCTGGCACTTCCGACAGCGGCGAATCCTCGTTCTACAGCGGCAGCAGTGACGGCGACAGCAGCAGCAGCGATTCGGCCAGCGACAGCGAGGATGAACAGCAGCCTAGGAAATCAGCAACGGTTGCCGAGCAGGCGCCCAATCAGGATCTGGAGCAGCCGCAATTGTCTCAACCGCAGGATCAAGCTCAGTCGCAGACGCAGACGCAGCCGGCAGCAAAGAGCAATTTGGATCTGTTGCTCGATCTGGACGATATACCGCCAATTGGGCCAGTAATGACGCCATCGCTGGGTGGATTCCTAACGCCAGGTTAGCTATTTGAAGCTTTAATTGCAATTTAGTTGCCAACTAATTTGTGTCAAGAGAATGGCAAAGAGAAAGAGAGAATTGTAAAATACTTTAGAAATAAATGAAAATTACAATCAGAGAGCAAGTGAACCCTCAAGTGAATCCTCCGAGTTAGTTGGTTAGTCAGACAGCGAGAGAGTGAGAGAAAAGATGGAGGAAAGCATAGCTTTTAGCAAGCAATTAGCAGCTAAACTAAGTACCTACCACTTTAACTGATACTCATAACATTGACAGGTACACCGATGATGCCTGGACAGGCTGCACTGCAGCCGCAGCAGGCGCACAATCGCATCGAACTGGTTGGGCCATCGCACACGGACTTCAAGCACAAGGAGCTGCTGAACAAGGTTAGCGGACATGGTCTGCAGCTGTCGTATCGTTTCACACGCGCACCGCATCTCTACTCGGCAGCGATGTGCTCGATTGAGCTGCAGTTTCAGAATCGCAGCGATCAGGAGCTGGACAACATACGGATGGGCCAGCAGCAGCTGCCGTCAGGAATGCAGTTGAGCGAATTTGCACCGATCGTTCAACTGCTGCCCCAGCAGATGGCCAGCGGTATTTTGGGCGTTGATTTCAATGATACGACGCATGCGATTGACTTCGAACTGGTCTCCAGTGCGGGCACGGTGCGCGTCCAACTGAAGCCGCCGGTGGGGGAGCTGGTGCGTTCGGTGCACATTGGCGAGAGTTGTCATCGTGAGGAACGGGCCAAGTTGCGGGGCATGAACGAGCATCAGTGCGAGCTGCGCGGCGTGCAGCGTGAACTGCTCGATCTGGTTGCACTCAAGCAGAAGATCTACGAGTGCATCAATGTGGCGCACACGTACAGCTCGGCAACGGGCCAGCTGCATTGCTTTGCCGGTCAGACGCTGAGTTCCAAGAGCCTGGTGCTAATCACGCTGCAGTGGCAAACGGATGATGCACTCACCCTGCTGGTCAATTGCGAGAAAATGGTCATTGGCTCCATGGTGCTCAACGATCTGCGCAATGCCCTCCAGCTGAGCTTTGCCACCTAATTGGGCAACAGACTACATACAAAGAACAACAACAAAAATAGGGGAACAAATAAGGAAAAACATCCCCACATCCATACAATATATATGCAGTGATCTCTCAAAAACAAAAAATGCTTCCGTTCCACACCTGAACCTTATTTGCAAAGATTTTCAATTGCTGCATGTTGTATTTGTCCATTTGAAAAGAAAATTACTATGTTTTCCAACAAAATTGGATACAATTGCAATACGCATGCAGTAAAAGTTGCGAGTTTCTAATCTCTAATCGATCACTGTATATGTCCTACATAAATAAACTAAGCATTCTTTAAGTGCAACATTTGTTACTGCAATAGCAACTAGTTGCAGATAGTGTTCAGATTATTCAGTTGAAATTACTATTGTTAAATGAACAAATACGAATCTTTGCGTAAACAGCTCGACATGGTTTCCATGCCCCATCAAATATGCTACATACAACAAAGCCGCAACATTATGTAAAGCTAAGCAAGCATTATACAAATATATATATATATATATATATATAAATACTAGATTATGTGAAATGCGATTCCAAATAAGCTAGAAAATGAAATGAAAAACAAAAAGTGAAATTTTTATTCAATTTTGTTGCTGTGTGTGTGTGTGTTTCTATATAGTGTACTTGTACTATAGATATATGTATATATATATTCACACACAATCGTCGAGTGTGTCGAGTGTGTGTATTTAATGTTGTAACTCTGTTGCCTTCGTGCTCTATGCAGCCTTTTTCAAATTGTAGCTAACAAACATACAAATTATCTAACATATATATATAATATATATATATATACAATTATATATATATTATATATATATATATATATATATATGCGCATATGCATACATATATCTAACTGATGGCTAGCAGCAAAGCTAATTATCGCAATGTTAACAGAATTGTTGCCTAGTTTACGAACGCTGACAAAGTGAAATCTACTTTATTTTAACAATATATATATATATATTTTCTTTTTTTTTATATGCCTATATATTTACATACATATATATATATATATATAAATAAATATAAATATATTACTATGCTATTCATATATGTATGTACATATTGCCTTTTAGCACTTAGCCCAAAGGAGGAGAAATCCTTAAGCTTGCTTTCTTGGTCATTATTATTTGGTTTGCCTAGGAAATGAGGGAGTTCAAAACACAATATGATTATGAAGCAATATGCAAGTAAAGTTATAATAATAATGAACAATCGTAAGACTATTGTAAACCAGCCAGTTAGCAGTTGAACCTATACTACTATACTATATAAAGGAGCCTAGCTCCGATCTAAAACAATTTTACATCAGCCACACTGGGCCGGCACCTGATAATAATAATTATAATCCGTTAATAAAAATGTTTCCTACGCCAACTTTTCAGCTCCCCCCATTTTACTACAGTTCAGAATAATCTAAAGATACAAATAATAATATAAAAATAACGGAAAAAGCAATTTTTTTTTTGTTTTTCAGATTTTCGGCTTTCGTTAAATTAAATGTATACATCTTTTTATATATATCATAAGTGATTCAAGTTTCAAATCTCATGCGCATGCAAACTTTATAAACAATAAATATTTGTCTATTTACCAATACCATGCGCAATTATTGTTAAAATTAAAAACTATAAATAATATATATTGTATGCTTTCCAAACCTATGCAAAATGAACAAAAATCTATTAAAATAAATGCAATGTTTTAAACAAAAAAATATTGTTTTACATTGGGAATATGATATTTGAATAAAGTATCTATAGATCTGTGTAGTATCTATAGATACTTATTAGTTGATCAGCTACTCACAGTTTAATGATACTACTTACATATTTTAGTTGCCAAAATACTTTTCACAATAAATGAGTGTTTAGATGAAGTTAACTTGAAAATATTCATTTGGATACAACTGCTAAATATATATAAATATTTTTAGCAATTGATTTTAGTCGCAAGTAAAACAACAATGGAATTCTTTGAATTTTTATTTATCTTGTTTATTCACGCTTGTTCTGGTTGCCTGCTCCGCTTTGGGTTTCTTTTTTTTTGGGACACACGCACAGGGAACCAGCAGCAGGCAGCAGCGTTGCAATCTTCCATCTTGTTCTACGCTCCTTACTCACACTCATACACACACACACCCACACACACACACGCCATCCATCCAATTCCAATCTTATATAACTGTTGACAGGTTTTATAATTTATCCGTTTGCAACGGCTGCTGCTGGTGGCTTTTGAAAGATAGTTTTTTTGTTGTTGTTGTTTGGTTTTGTTTTCGGTTTGTGTTCATTTTACAATTTAAGATTGCTAAGTTGTAGGTTATCCGGGGAACATAAGATGACATAAATGGGCGTGGCATGCATACATACACAAGTGGGCGTAGGCACACACACATAAATACATATTAATATCGATGCCAACACAGCCGCACAAATATTCATCATGTGCTTTATGGATACTCGTGTTTTTCATTTCATTTCTTTTTTTTTGTTGTTTTTGTTTCTGTTTTTGTTATTTTTTGTTTTTGTTTTTGTTTTTGCTTTTGTTTTTGTTTTGCTAGGACTTGCACAATTAAAAAAGCTCAATTTTATGCTTATAATATAAACAATTAAGTTTTAGTTTGCTAGGTTAGTTTTGCACAGCTGCACTTAAAAATTGGTTAGGTTAGGATTAGGTCTTTGAGGTTAACTTTAACGGATGAAATTGAACTGAGTTGGGGGCCATGAGAGAGGAGCGCTTGTGGTGGTGGTGGTGCATCTGCATGAAGAAGAGAAGAGATTGCTGATTGAACTGCTTGCTTGCTTGCTGACCGCGTTTCTTGTAAGCAGTTCGAAATGACATTCAAGATTTGTAAGTGCTTACGTTTCATGTTTTGAATAGAAAGTCTATGAGTAATATAATTTTATGTATATTGTTTTTGGCTTTGAATGAGCAATGCATAAATGTTTTGTATTGATAATGGATATATATATATATATATATATATATATATATGTATGTATGTATGTATGTATGTATATCTGGGTAGGCATTGTTTTATGATAAGTATGACATGGCATTGCCTCGTTCTGCATAGTGTTCGTTAAGTTATTCTTTGTTCATTTTCATATTTTCATAAATTGTTTTGATTTTCCACTTAATTTCATATAAAACTAGTTTTTTTTTTGTTTTTTTTTCTTCTTTTTTTTTGTATTATATATATATGTATATATTTGTGTATGTATATGCAGGTTTTAGTATATATATATATAGATATATATATATAGAGATATATGTATATGTTTAGGTATGTCTAGGGATGATTTTCAATCACTTATTGTTACGTACGGTGTTTGGTATAACATGCTTTGCTTGGACTGACGAACGCTTTCATTTATTTATGTTATTCACTTTAGCCTCTCTCAATAGCATGTAAAGCGTTTTCTGTGTGTTTGTGTGTGTGTGTCTGTGTGTGTCTGTGTGTGTGATTGAGTGTTACAGCAAGCAACGGATTCTCTGCATCCAAACATTAGGCTCTCAATCTCCAAAACGGACGGAGTGACAAATGAGCTAATCTCACATTTGTTTGCTTTCTTTTTCGACAACGGAAAATGAGAGAAAGATGGGGAAAAGCTTTCTACGACTTGCCGTTTTCTTGCTGTGTGTGTGTGTGTGTGTGTGTGTGTAAAGTCGTCGCTATTTCTTTTGGCCTGTTTTTCTCGTGTGCCTGTCAAAGTTATCAAGGTGTGTTTCACATGCCGTCAAACTGAATTTGATTTCTTTTGGTTTTAGATATTCTTGAAATGTGGATGTTAAATATTTGACATGAAGTTATGTTACTTAATTGCAGAGTTGCCTACTTGAAAGCAAAAAACAGTTAGTTGCAAGCTTTTAAGCACACAATTTACAAACATTTTTGTTTTTTTTTTCTCTTTTCTTTTTTCTTTTTTTTTTTTTGATTAAAAGGATATTAGACTGCGTAACATAAAGTTTGACAGGCACATGAAGCAACCTGCCTTCGAGTAGTGCATAAGGTTATAATTTTGTTTTTTGTAGCTTTTGAATTACTTTTGCCATTTTCCTTGGTTGCGTATAACCTTAACACATTAGTAAGCTAACGTTAAGGTATATTTGTATAAAGGTAGTATGTATGAATGTATGTATGTAAATAGTATGCATGTATGTAGGCATGTATGTAAATAGTATGCATGTATGTAGGCATGTATGTATTATGTATGCTTGGATGTATAACTTGACTTCGTAAGCCTTTCGCTGTCTATGCGAATTTGTGTGTGGGCTAATGCAGTTTTGATAATGCCATTATTATGCAGTTATATGTATGTATAGTATGTATGTATGTGTGTATTATTGTATGTATGTATGTATATAGAGAGCCACATACATATACACATACACATATGGATGCAGTTGCATTAGTTGCAATTACAGTTGCCGTTAATGAATGATGAAGTTGTAGTTTCTGTTTGATTTTGCTTATAGTGTTAGCTGCTATATCCTCGCCTAGTGGCTTTTGCTTTTGCTTTGTGGGTTAACTTTAGTTGTAGTGACTAAGGCTGGCAAATCGCTTCATGTGCTTAAAGTTTCTTATACCAATACAGATAGTGTTCACCATCCTCGACCATTAGCTCATCCACACCTGCAAAATGCAATCTGATTAGTATAGTCTATATATATATATATATATTTATACAGGTTAATAAAATTGCATGTGGCTTAACTGACCAACAGGCGCAATAAGCTGATTCCCAGGCGTATTGTTCGGATCAGGTAACTCGGGCAATCTGTACAGCAGCCAGTAGTGGTATCTATAGCGGGGATTGTTTTGTATATAGGCAGTTTCCAATTTGATATTTGTGGTTAGACTTACCCCCGCGGCTCTTCCTTCTTGCCATAGAGGGTGTGGACGTAGTGTCCGTTGGGCCACTCGCGCGCCTCGAAAATGAATCTATAAATGGCACCAATATTAGTTTCCTCATTCATTAAATATCCTACTGATCTAACTGAATATGCTTCTGGGTTAAAAATAAAGTTAAAGTATTATTGACCTTGGATCCATATCGGCGGCCTGAGTCATTGCCTTGAAGAAGCTCGTGTTCTTGGGGGATATCAGAGAGAGGGAGAAGGCTTCGGTCACATTGGAGCCCACCCACAAGGTATACGTGTATGAGATGTTCTTCGAATCCGACTCCTCAGCCGAGGAGCTAAGCCCGAACGGCAATGCCAGCTTTGGTTCACCATTCTCTGCATAAGCGGAGCAGAACACGTTATTAAACGGAAAGTGGAAGAAGTGTTTCTTTTACCTGTGGGATCGCTGCTCTCGCGGATGACATGATCACACTGAAGGGCACGGACAGCGCCCAGACCCTTCCAGCCTAGGGCCAGAATGATGTCGGCTGTGAGACCGACACCAATATCCGGCTCCTGGCCATCCTGCAATGGCTCCTCGCTCCAGCCGCCATCGGCACGCTGCCGACTCAATATATAACGTGATGCGGCTGTGCGATTCCAATGGCCAGCCGGATCATATTCGAGATCCTGCAACGCCTGCATGGCAAGCGCCGTGCTGCGCAACGAACCAAAGCTGCCACGCTGATCCTGGAGGCTGGCCAGGCCGCGGGCCGGTCGTCGCACAAAGTGCTGCAGATGCCGATGGCGATGGTCGGTGACGATGCAGCGCAGCGCCAATATGACCATGGCAATGGCATCCACACTCTGATCCGTCACACCGCTGGCGATGTCGAGGAGTCGCCGGATCTGGCGCTTGCGCACATGCGCTGCCGAGCTGCACGCGGACAGCGTGGTCAAAGCGAACTCAATGTCCTGGGCGGGCTCATGATGTTGCAGCGTCGCAACCAGATCGTGTCCATGGAAATGCTTTGGATCCTTGCACAGCGAACCCAGCGCAAGCACATAGCGCGCCAGCTTGTCCAGATTGAGGGGACGGGGCAGCGTATGATGGCGATCGAGCATCGCCAGTATTTCAATCTCCATCTCCTTGACGGAGAGCGTATCCTCCAGCTCCTGAATGACCAGCATATGCGCATCGGCGCTCTCATTGGGATCCCGCCCGCCTGACAACTCCTTGGCCAGGATGACGACATGGGTGTCGTTGCCCCAGCCATAGTCCAAGGCGCGCTTCTCCTTCAGCCAGTCCAGTGCCCGCAATATCGAATCCTGTTCGTTCTTCGTCGGTGTCGCCGAGCCAATTATCTCGTGCGGCGGTGGAGACGGCGATGCGGTTGCTGGTGCACCCTCTGCTGCAGCACTGCTGCTGCTGCTGCTGCTGCTGCTGGAGGTGGTCGTGTTGCCTGTGGGCGGCAACGCTGCAACGGCAACGCCAACATTCGCTGTGGTTTCCGGCTGCTGCTCAATGGACGCCAAAGTTGCTGCTGCGCTGCTGCTGCTGCTGCTGGTTGTCGTTGTTGATGTTGTTGCCGTTGCTGTTGTTGTCGTTGTTGATGCGGCCAGTGCTGCATTACTATTGCTGTTGTTGCTGTTGTTGTTGTTGGTTTGCTCATAAATGGCATCGTTGTTGTTGTTGCTGTTGTTGGTATTTTCATAATCCTTGGCCAGCGGCAATTGTGGAGGCGCAGCTGTGCTTAAGCCAGCGCCGCCCGCCTCACCAACGGCCGTTGACGTCAGCGTCACATTCTCAGTCAGCGCCAGCGCCGGCAGCGAGATGAACAGTAACAGAAGCGGCAGTGAAATCATCTTTGCTGTTCCTATTCCGATTATGCTGCTCAGTCAGCTGGAAGGGAGAGAGAGAAGGAGAGAGAGAGAGATGAGGACAAACGGCGAAAGTCAATGGCTGGCAATAAGCAGAAGAATGTTACAGTCGAAATTAGCCGACTATATCATACTCTGCTTAACACAAAACTGTAGAAGGGAAAAGTACATTATCGAAATTCTAGTGATAAGCGGTAAAACTCATACTTGATCTGTGATCATTTGATCGCTATATATATAATATAATAAATATATATACATAAATATGTGCAAGGACATTGCACAAACCGAATATACTCATTCGACCCTTATAAGGGCACAGTGTGTACAAAAAAGAAAGGAGTAGAATGGTAGGCAGTACGGTGGGGGAGGGGGGGGGTCAATGGCGGCAATGGAGGCGTTGCCTTGAACTGAATTTTCTGCGCACACATCCACAATCAAAAAAAAAAACACGCAAATGCAATATTGCAAATTACATTTTGCCAACGTCACGCTTTTATCGATAATTAAGACATCAGATCGATAAGCAGCCCTGTAGGCCTCCCCCCCTCCCAGAATAACTGTCAATTAGTCATGCACAAAAACAAAAGGAAAAAAACATACACACCAAGTTGCCAAGCAGCAAAAGCAGACTACATTAACCACACACACACACACACATGCACACAATCTGTGTGTGTGTGTGTTTCGGGCGCTTCTGAAACAATAAAAGTTAATTAAGTGACAGCAGAAAGTGTCGAGCTGTCGCTTACATAAGGCAAAACAAAAAAAAAGAAAATGAGAAATATGCTGCAGCAGTAGCAAAACAAAATTTTTCATTAAATTAATGCACACAAAGCAGCAGCAGCAGCAGCATGAGGAAGGAGCAGCGGGAAAAGCTCTACTCTAAAGCTTTGCAATGGCAGTAACAGCAACAATGGCGCCCGCCAGCTGTAGTTGTTGTTGTTGGTGCTGTCGCTTAATTAACTGCACTTTTTAAACACTATCGTTCTCTTTTACCCTACCATACACACACAGACAGGCGCTTCTTGCTCAACTTTAACTTTATTATGCTGCGCTGCGCTGATATGCTGCTGACTGCGCTGCTTTAGCTGTGCTGCTCTTGTTTGTTGTTGCTTTTGCTGATGACGCTGTCACCTCGTTTGCTTACCTGCGCCGTCGTCTTCGCTTCGCTTCCTTTCTTTTACTTTTCTGTGTGTCGTCTATTAATCGCTGTTCTTCTTGTTGTTGTTGTTGTTGCTGTTGTTATTGCCGTTGTTTTGTCTTGTCTCTGCTGCTGCTGCTACTCCTGTTGTCTATTGATTTTTTTTGTATGCCTAGAAAGCAATCGGCGACTAGGCGACGTTTGTTTAACTGGTTGCAAGTATTAGTTATTGTTGTTCTTGTTCGTTGTTCGTTGCTCGTTGTTCGTTCTTCGCACAATCAATAAATGATGAGTGACTAATTTAGTTGTAGTTGTTTCCCTTTTTCGCTCTTCCTTTGCTTTATTTTTTTTATGTAATCGCGCGCACACATCAGGACATCACTAGGAATAGTGTCAGTGTGTGTCTGTGTGTATGTGTATGTGTATGTGTAGTGGACTGGGGCGGGGTTGAATGAGGGGGTGGAGGGGAAGTGGGGGCGTGATTGGTGTGATGTGTGTGCTATAATTGCTAATAATGCTCTGAATTAAGAGTACTTTGTGCCGTTAGCAGCATATCGGCTGCAACACACACACTCACGCACGCACACGCACACGAACAAGTGCTTTGACTGACTCACACAGCTGTTTGTTTGCTGCAAAAAGTAACGGAAAAAAAAGCTGCGGCTTTAATTGCAACAATTGCTTTCGTTGTTGTTGTTGCTGTTGTTGTAGCTCGTAGCTGACATAGCTGCTTTCCTGATTCTTTGTGCCTTTTTAATATTTTTTCTAATGTCGTCGTTGTTGTTTCTGTTTTTGTAGTTGGTGTTGGTGTTCCTGTCGTTGTTGTTGTTGGGTGTTGTGCCAAAATTGCCTGTGCTGAGAGTTCTTTTAATCAAGTTGTTGTGGCGGTTGCCGTCCGCTCTCGACTGACTGAATATCGCCTGGCACTACACGCACTGCTCGAAAGCATGTCTGTGCGTGCGATGCTGCCACTGGCCACCACAAAGGAATGCGCAGGATATGCACCCAGTCTGGCAACATTCATGCGCGGTATTTTTCGAAGCCATTTCTTGCACCGCTTAGCCAAGTTGCAAGTATGTGTCCTGGCTGTAAGCGTTCGTTAAGTGAGCAACAAGTTGCGTGCAAACGGTGAGAGTCCTGGCTAAAGCTTGACACACAAAAACAGGGCTGTTATGCAAGTGTTCAAGTGCAAGCGCGCGCAAAAAAAAAGCGCTTGTTTTTTTTTGTCTTTATATTTATTTACTTTAATTAAATAGTAATAGTTTGTTTAAATCTTGCTAAATATATATGTGCTTAGATGAATTGCGCTGTTTGGAGCCATTGGCCAGCCTGCCCCTTAATCGCCCAGGCCGTTGCCTCAACTGCTGCCTGCTGCCAGTTTCTCTGTCTGTAATTTGATATAGTTTTGTGCTGTCCGCCGACAATCAACATCAACATCAAAAAAAAACAAGCAAAAAAAAAATATATATATATATATATATATAATAATAAAGAAAATGTGCCGCCAAAACCGCCGCAATTGAGGCCGTCAACGTTTTGTTGCTGTTTAGTTTGAATCTGATTTTTGGCTGAGATTCTTTCGAGTGGAGAGGGAGCGGGGAGCGGGGAGCGGGGAGAGTAGCTGGCTGATTGCCTATCGTTTTCGGCGAGCAATTAAAAGAACAAGCGGGCATATCGCTTACCACGACAACAACTGAAATCTATATGCAGTCTGTGGCAGGAGGCAGCGGGGCAGCGGGGCATGCAACGTCCGAAGCAGCAAAACAAAAGGCAAAGGGAAGTTCAACTTTGCTGCTGCTGCTGATGATGAAGCTGGCTCTCTTGCTCAGTTCCTTTGTGCAGTTATGACAGGCGTCCCCCTCACAGACATATATATATATATATATATATATATATGTGCTTGGTATATATCGGTGTACTTCAAAGGATCCGTTTATGGTTAAGCTTTTGCTTGGCAGCTGCTGGCCAGATCCTGCTGCACCTTGCGGCGACAATCGGCGACAAACAAATGATCCTAGCGTAATCCTAGACTCGAAACTCTTTTAACTGGCAGCTGGCAACTTGGCTTCGCCACTTGATGTCGCTATCTTAAGCGGCAGGCAGCGAGAGAGAAAGATCCTGCGATACAAGGACTCCAGCAGCATTTGTCGATTGTTTGTTTCCGTTGCTGATGCTGCTGCTGCTGCCGCTGCTGCTGCTGAGCTACTCAAAAGGATGCCTCGCTGTGTATCCCTCTCTGCGCCGTGGGTGCTGCATGCAACCTTTTGCTGCGCAATATTTGGCAAGCCAATTATCTCTGTTGTTGTTGTTGCTGTTGCTGTTGTTGTTGCTGTTGTTGTTGTTTGTTTAGCCGGCGCTATTTATTCAAGCCTTGAGCATTGCGGACAATAGAGGCATACAGCCTTGAGCTATTATCCTGCCAGATCGTTGCGTCTCCTGCGACTGCTACTGCTCCTGCTCCTGGCTATCGGCTCTCTTCTCTCGGCTTATTCACGTTTTGCATTCTATTTCTGCTTCTATTTCTGCTTCTGCTTCTATTTTATTTCCCTTTTGCGTAATCGAAACAATTGTCTATTTATCTTCATGTTGTTGCTGTTGTTGCTTAGGGCGCAGCAGCAGCAGCAGCAGCAGATGATGATGAGATCAATCTGCCTGATAAAAAACACAGACAACACACCAAAAACAAAACAAAACAAACCGATTCGAAACGAATCGAATCGAATCGAATCCATAACAATGCAAAAGAATCTAAAAAGTGCACCGAACTGCGCCCTGATTACGATTACAATTGTCAGCATTCAATTGCCAACTGTTGGTGTTGCCTGAAATTTAAAATATATATAAAATATGTATATACATATATAGATATATATATATATACACATTATTTACTCTTGCAACAGACGGAAATCTCTTCGAGAACCATTCGAATTGTGTGGCCTAAAAACAGTTCAAAATTTTCAAAAATTCAAGTTACAAATCAAAAGAAGAAATTCAATAAAAAAAATGAAACTGAAAGTTAAGGAAAAATCAGCAAAGTAAATTAAATAAATTGAGTTAAGTCGATGGAATTGCTAAATAATTTTTAACACTTAAGTTACAAATTCTGAAGAAAGATAAAAAACAATGGAATAGATTGAAGAATATAATAAATATATTATATTATGATTATTAATGTATATTAGTAATAAGAAAAATAACAATGTTAAGCAAGCAAAGAGAGAGAGAGAGAGAGAGTGAGAGAGAGAGAGAGAGAGAGAGAGAGAGAGAGACAGCGGGAGAGACAAAAAGTGAGACACAGAAAATAAGGAAAATATGGCAAATCTTTGAATCTGGAGTTAGAAAAGCTTACCATCCATTAACATATATATTTATATATATATGGAGAGATATATACATATGTACACATTTGCAATTATTTTTATTTCGAGAGATTCCAAGAACAATCTTTTAGAAATTCTCAATAGCTCTGAAAGCCAAAGGACTTGCTAAAGTTTGATTTCCTTGGAAATGGCAATCTTGTTTCTCAAAACTGTCTGCTTGAAACTTGATTTTCAATATTTTTGAAGAACAGTTTAATTTAATATTCATTTTTGGTCTTAAAAAAAAAACACTTCTAATAACTTCGAAGCAGATATAATAATTCGATTTTGTGTGCTTTAAAGATATTTTCCCATTTGTGGAAGTGGCATCTTTTTGGGTTTTTTTTTTTATGCTGAAGCACAGCAAAAATGGTTGGGTAATTTTTGCAGTTGCCAAACTGCTCAAGTGTCCTTTATAGTTATTGAGAAAGGAAGAAATAGCATTTACTGCTCAATAGCTAAATACGGGTCGCTCAACAGTTTGGCTGGCTGTTGGGCGAATGACAAGCACAAGGACAACAAATACAAAGGATTTCGTTGGAATATTAGAAAGGACTGTCAGCTGAGGCAGGTGAAGGAGGTGCATAGCGGGCCCAAATGACAAATGGCCGCAGATCAACAAATAAGGAAACGAGCAAACAAAAATGCTGAGGGGGGTGGCAGGGCTAGGAGCAGACATGTGTCAGGTGTGCTCGGGCGAGTATATAGGCAAGTACATAAACGCTTTACATAAGCCCCAAGAGTACATAGAATAAAGCACAAAAACAAAACAACGACAACAAAACAGAAGAAAAAATGAAGAAACATAGGAAGCTGAGGATACAAGGACGAACAGCAAGGCAGACTGAGCAAAGTGCGCGCAACAACACCCAACACCTAAGAGCACAGGCCTGCACGGACTGGCGCGACAGACAGAGAGACAGACAGAGAGACAGACAGACGGACAGGGAGGACAGAAGAAGCCAAAGGACGCGCCAGTGAGTGGTGCCAAATGCTCCTTTGCCTTGCTGCCTCCCTGCCAGTTGTCTGTCTGTCTGTCTGTCTGTCTGTCTGCCTGTCTATCTGTCTGTCTGTCTGTTTGTCTGTCTGTTTGTCTGTCTGACTGGCTGACTGAGTGCCTGGGTGCCAGGCAAAAGCATAGCCAAATTGAGCTAAAGCCAAATGAAGCAACGTTGACGACAGACGCAGAAAGCTGAAAACAGCAAACAGACACAAGGGTAGCTGCAGGCTCTCAATATCATCCCCCCACTCCACCCCACCCCACCTCCCCCGACCATCGGAAAACTGCCTCTCTGACGTATGTATGTACGTTTCGAGGAGGCAGGCAAAGAGGGGGTTGCTCGCCGGGTTGGTCGACACATAAGGGCGGATTTTGGGCTCTGTCTGGCGCTGGCTCGCCATGAAAGGCAAGTAAAGCGCTATAAGAGCAAATATGGCTGCCAACACCCGAATCCGACACGTAAAGTGACGCGTTAGCTGCGTTGCTATGACAACCCTGGTCTGGTCTGGCCTGGCCTGGCCTGGTCTGGTCCCAACTACAGATTCCAAGCCACACACACACACACACCAGCTAGCCAACACGAAAAAAAGAAGAAACTTTTGGTTTCGTTTTTTTTTTTGTTTTTTTTTTGGTCCAATCTTCCTTTTTTTTCCGTGCCTTTGGGGATTTGTCGTCCGGTCGTATATAAAGTTGGATGCGTGGGGGCAGCAAAGGTAGCTTTATCTATCGGTCATCAAAAGTGGATACACGGTGGCCATCATTGGCTTGCATTTAATGAGATTTTCCCTCGCATTTTCGCTCGCTTTTCACTTGCTTCTTTTTTGTTTTTCGTCTTTTTTTTCATGTGGCTCCCTTTTTGCGAGTTTTTTTTTTATTATCTTATTTGCTCGCTGTCAGTCGCTTTTTAAAGCGCAGTCAATACTGCGACAGACACTGGTTGTCCAAAGTGGGTGTACAGCCAGCCCTTCACATTGGGGCACATTTGAGAATTGCATAGAAAGGCGATAGACATAAGATTTGAGCTTGAGTTAATTGGTTGTTCGATGAAATTCATTTCAAATGATGCTAAGATGAATAGATACATGACTAAATATACATATAGATAGATAGATAGACAGATAGATAAATAGATAGATAGAGAGAAAATATTAATAGTTGGATTCATTGAGAGACGGTTGAGTCAAGACAAAAACGAATAGAAACATATAGCAAGATATTTGTTAGAAGTAAGAAGAATAGATAAATAGTTGGAATAATGATGATAAAACAAATAATGGGCTTATAAATATATGAATAAGTATCAACAAAAAAAAAATTGATTTATTAGTACATATGTAGAAACAGAGATACAAAAAGAGCTGAATATGGGCATCTATCTCGGAAGCCAGCGTCGGAAATTTGGTGTTTGTTGAAACAACAATGGACAAGAATGTGTATCTCAATATATTAAAGGAACATTTACTCCAAAGTGCCGAGAAGCTAGGAATCCGAAAATAAGTTCCGGAATCACAGATCCGATCTCAAAAATGCTCTGCTGGATGAGTGGAGCAAAATCAGTCCAGAAACTACCCGGAAGCTGGTATCTTCCATGAAGGGAAGTTATTAAGGCTATCCTTATTAAAGTTTTCATATGCCTAATATATTACTTTTCTAAGACTGTCTAAAATAACCTTTGACATGTATTTTGGATAAGTTTTCATTTTTCGACTAATTTTAATTGATTAATTTAAACATTTTGCGTTTGTTTCTTTGTTTAAACTTTATAGCTAGACACTGCTGAAGTAAGCTGTGAGGCACTGTAGCTATGATAGACGGATAGGTAGATAAAAACATTATTATATGTTTAAATGAAAACTCTCAGAGTAATGAGTTAAATGTTGTATGGTTTCTTAGGTTTAAAATACATGTATCTATTTATGTACTATATATGTATATACCTAAGGCATTTTTACTATATTTAAATAAATTGAATGCCAAAATAAAAACATATTAAATGTTTAAAGACCCTTTCAAATGCACATGCACTTAAACAATCATGCGGCCACTTAAGACAACAATTAATTATTGATTGGCGCAGTTAATGCCACTATTTGCATTAATTGCATTAAATATTGCTACAATTGTAATATGATATGGAAGGCTAAGTACTCTCATCAAATTGAATATTTCATTCCATTTCAAATGGAATGCGAAATGCTTCGCACGAACTTCTTAAATTTCGAATTTGAAACTTGCATTAAGATCTAAAATCTGAAAACCGGAAAGTGACTTTATCTGTAAACAAAAAAGAAGATCGGCTATCTTAGATAGATTAGTCTGTTGATATATTAATTTTAGTGCAAACATATAATATGAAATGTCATCAGAAAGATTTGTTCTAAATTCCATTATTTAAGACAAATCTTTCGATCGATTTTTTTAATGAGACTCCGATCCGATCCAGTTGGCAAAAAGACTGATGACGTTTCAGCAAAATGGCTTTAGCATTAAGGGAGTCCAATTTATTCAAAAAATTGGTGTACCAAATGAGAACAGACTCACCGACGGACATTGCTATATCGACTCGACTCGACCAGAGATGCTGATCAAGAAGGCAACAAACCTAACATTTTTTCATTCTAGAATGCAATGGCTCAACTTAAGATGATTTTCTTGAGTTCACTTTGAACTACTTTGTTTAACGATTGTTGCTGGATGTGATAATAATACCTGTGCCAATGTAAGGAAGGCCTGCAAGGGTATTTCAACTTCGACTTCAACTTCAGGCGAGTTAACTTTTGAAATTCAAGCCGTTGCAGCTTAGGCAGCCTTCAAGCGCCAATTTTAACAGCTTGTCAACCGCAAGCAAGGCTATCCCCAACCCAAACCATAAAGTCAACCCCAAACAGCCCCCAAAATGGAACTGAGCAACTGAGAAGCTGAGTTGTGTTTGTTTTTACCTTCCGTTTGGGGCTAATCAGCATTGCATTTGACTCTTCTGCTTCGTTGATTTGGTTTTAATAAAGTGCAAAATGCATTTGCTGCAAATGGGGAATGGGTGAATGGGTGAATGGGGGAATGGGGGAATGGGGGTGGGAAGGGCGTGGCTGGAACTGAAAGATGCAGCAAGCAGAAATCTTTTGTTTTGCGCCACTCGACGAAATGAGTACGTCAAGAACGATGAACATGAACATGAACCAGGACCAGGACCACGACCACGACCAGGGTCGGGAACAGGACCACGACGAGGACATGTACTAGCAGAAGGACTAGCAACAGCAGCAGTACAGCTTGTCACAAGACACACCCACTTGCAAACACACACACACACACACGCACACACATATTTGTGGCAACTGGCTGTGACAGTTGGCAACCGCAGCTCGCCATATTGGCACATGTCCTTTGAAAGGCACCCACACACGAGCTCTCTCTTTCAGCTGTTGTTGTGCTGCAGTTGTTGTAATTATGCGGCTTGGCAGCCAAGAAACATCTAAAAAAAAAAAGCATACAAAGTAGAAAGCAGCAAAGGCTGAAAGCAAAAATAAAAATAAAAATAAAACAAAAAATAAAAATGGAGACAAACCAAAGAATTGCTTTCTTCAACTTGCTGTAGACTTAATGCTCTTACAGAGATATTTTATACAAATTTTCGAGTGTTTCTTAAAGTGAGTGCAACACGTAATTTTCGAGTTAGTTCCGGATAACGTCGAAATGCAACTCGACTTTTAACAGTTACACATATCATTGAAAAATTTGAATACCTTCCGCAAGGGTAGAGAAGAACAAGGAAGAACTGCCTAAAATCCAGTCGCATGTGGAAGCCTACACACAATGAAACACTCATCTACTTGACAGTTATTAGGCTAACGATGTTGAAAAGCTTTTTGTCATAAGCATCGTGACAGGCAACAACAACAACCAACAACAACAACAACCAACAACCAACAACAACAACATGTAAACGTGCTTTCCGCTTTGTTGTTGCTGCCAGAGTTCCTCATCATCAATGTGATGTTGTTTGGCCGACTCGTCGACTGGAACTCAATTGGCTTTTTATGCTCTCCCCGCCCTAAAAACACCACTTTCGTCAACCCCAGCCCACATTGTACACACCCCTTTGGCCACTCTTTTAAGCCAATTTTCGTCTCGCCTTTGGGGCTATCTAATCGAATTTCGGATCTGGTAACAACGTTTTGGGTATAGATCAATTGAACATCCCCTTGACTGTTGTTTCCTTGCAAATGGTTTTTCATTAACTTTTTGAGGGTTTTGTAAATTTAGCTTTGCTGCAGCACAATTCTCCTTCAAGCTCAACTTATGAATCCAACTTATGCAATCGGTAATCACTCAAAGTTAATTCCTTATTCGCCTTTCCTGGATCTCTTTAATATCTCACATGAATGATCATTTATATCATTTATTTATGAACTATTTGTTTTGACTTTTATTTCTTTGTGGTGAAGTGGTTTAAGTGATAGCATTTTTCTATTATTAGATTAATTGTAATCTGCTTAAAATTATCGTGCATCTTAAAAAAATAAGAAATTTAATTTATTTGCCGCAATTTCTTGGAAAAATGCAAGAAAAGTTACTGAATATCTGGGGGGATTCCTGGAATAGTGTCAGTTACAGATCGGTTTAGGCTGAACTCCCGTTAATCCATTCCCTTCGTCGACTCAAAATGAATTTGCAACCCATGTCACATTCCTTGCAACAATTTGAAGCTCCTTTTTTGCTTTTTTGTGGATTTTTTTTTGTTTCGTGCAGAGAATATTTTATTTTTTCTCACTTAATATATATAATATACTAATATATATATTTATATATATATAATTATTCTTGATCAAGTCGCTCAGTTTTGAAAATCTCCTAATAAAACTCGAAACTAAAAAATAAATAATAAATATAAATGTTGCTTGATATTTTGTGTTAAATTTGATTATTTTTAGATGCAAGCCCTAGTTTTCCGACAAAAACAATATAAATAGCTCTACAATATGTCTACGGGGAAATTTAATCTTCGGAAATCCGAAAATATTTTTATTTTCTGCGTTATTTTTTTAATTACGCATATTGCGGCAAAGCGGAATGCCTGTAAAAGCGACAGAGAGTCGTTGCTTAAGTTGTGTCCCACACCCAGCCAGCAGCAAGCAAGAAAGGCAGTATTGCCCTCTCTCTCCACCTCCCCCGCCCAATCTCTTCATCTCCATCCACCCACTCCACTCCACTCCACTACCCAGCCAGACGCCCCTGTCTGGCACTCGAGTCGTGCAAATCCAAACGGAAATATGCGCAAATTAAGCCGTTTGTTATTTACGGAAATTATAAAACGCGTCAAGTGCGCCCAAGCCGCCAAGCCAGGCAGCTCAATCCACCCGAATCCCCGTCCGTAGGCTACCCCCGTGGCCCATTAGCCTAACATCATTGGCATCAAAAGCCGTTGAATCCCCCTCATCCCTAAAAAGAAAAAAATGGCAAATGACGGAGCAGCGGCCTCGACAACGATGACGACGACGAAACAAATAAAAACAGCCACCTATAAAGCACAGCCCCAAAACAGAGGCGCCTCACCCCCATACCCACCCCCACCCCCATCCCCATAAAATGCAGGCAGCTCTTCTATGCATCAACTAGGCCCCACCCAAGCTGGGCAAGGCAACTGGTGGCACAGTCAATGCAAGAAAATGTCATGAATATGATTTGCTTAGTAGTTGCTTTGGTTTTAATGGAATGCGATTGGGGGGGTTGGGGGTCTGGTGCCACTTAAATGCATGTGAATGACTATGACGGTTTGAAGTGACTCCGAAGCTGGCTAAGATGGCTGCCAGGGCAAAGCACTCGGCACTCGGCATTCGGCACTCGGCGCGCACTTAAGCGGTAATGCAGCGCCATGCAATTTTTACAAGCTTCAATACCTAGGCGAGGCAAGTTACCCTTATGCCACCCCCACCAGCCACCCTCCCCCCGACACTCGGCAACCTCTCTTAGCAGCCCCAAACAGCCGGTCGGCTAAGCTTGTGTTTGACTTGCATTTAGCACAGTCAACGACAACGGCAAACGACGTCCAATGATGATGATGTTGCTGTTGAATGACGTTGTACGATGAGCCGACTGCCTGAATGTCTGCCTGGCTGCCCCAACTCTGCCCCTCGCCCCTCGCTGCTGCTCCTGCTCCTGCTCCACCCCATTCCAAGTTCACCTATACCCCATTTGAGGGGTTGTATCTTTGGCATTGCATGCAAATGCCACGTTGATTTGATTTTGCCAATAAAGTAAGCTGTCACAGTCAGCACTTTTGTGGTAACGTCTGGCTGTCAGCCATTTGCTTTTGTTGTGACCACCCTCCATCCACCGACCCCCCTCTTCGCCCTACTCTCTCCCTCAGCCAGTTAGCCACCCTTTGCCCCATTAGTTTGTTAACGGCATAGAGTCACAATCGCAAAGCAAGTCTGGCTGCATCCATTGTTGACTCGGGGCTGGCAACGTCCTGATTATGCCGCAATTTTCTAAGTGCTGCGGCCAAAAATCTTCAGGTCCAGGACTCCCAAACAGATTCTGTTGCCGGTTGTGGTACAGTTCAGTTCAGTTCAGGTACAGTTACTCGTATCCCCGCATATTGTGCTATTTGAGTGTCACTAATTGGGCGTTGGCAAAAGTTGCAAATAGTTTGTTGGCTCTGCCACAATTTCTGTGCCCGGCAATGGGACAATGGGGTTTGCTTACCAACCTGCCTCATTACGGACCACATTTGCTTTCGCCATCTCAATTTCTAGTAATTGCAGTTGTCAAATATTGAATGGGAAACATCTTGAGATATATATATATAATGATGAAAAATAATATATGAGACTCAAAATATGCGGGATAAAACAAGTTTGGTCCAGTGATAAATATAATAATTTGTTGTCGATAGTTTTAAATTGTTTTTCTTTTTCTGTTTTAAATTTGATTTGTATAATTTAATCAGATTTTATTTTATTTATATCTACTGACTCTGCCGCGTATTTTTTGAGATTGGTCTGAGTTGGTCACAAAATGATTCAAACGAAAACCAATCTTTCGACCGATCGTTCCACTGGCTTACTTAATATATTACAACTCAAGAGTTCCACAGAACGATAATCAAGAACGGATAAACTTAATACTTGAACCTGTCAATGCGTTACAAAGTTCAAAATACCCTCGACGGGGGAATACAAATATGCATTTTACATACGTGATAAATCCATTTATTAGAGTTAATTTTGTACTTGTGGTACTATTAGAGCAAAATCCTAATAAGTCTCTATTTGGGAGTTACAGTCGAGTGGTTTAAATGATTCAAGTGATTCGATTGCAGCTGTTATGCTCGCAATGCATTGCCAACGAATCAGTTAATTTAATGGTCAATTAGCTCTAGCTGTGGCTCCTGGGGCGCAACTGAGGCGCCAAGTCAGCAACAAACTGTTGTGCAAGCTTTCACTTGAATTAATTGCACACAAACACAAACACGCACACAAACACACACACACACACGCACACACACACAGAGTGGCATATACTAAGCATATTAATTGACGAGCTGCCACCCAAAAGGAGAAAACGCATTTGAAGCCATGGCCGGGCTAACAAAGTGCGGCAGGAAATGCGCTTAAATATTTATGAGGCTCTTTTAAAATTTGTCTTAAGCACCGGAAATACAAATACCGGCCACACACACACACACACATACACACACAGATACTTGAGTGTGTGTGTGTGTGTGTTTTCGTCCACATACGTTTAGTCCGGGGAGCTCTTGTTCGAGGCAAATAGTCATGCAATATGAATGAGGCAGCTTGGCCGTTGTAGTAGTATTAGTAGTGGTAGTGGTAGTGGTAGTAGTACAGTCACCGCTGGCATTGTTAGTCCGGCAGTTTGGCTATCCGCAGATTACGCAACTTGTCATAGTAACCGAAAAGCGTTCGCCTCCCAAACACCCCAAACACTCCAACACTCCATACCCACAGCAGCCATCCCCTCCATCGATACGCTGTGCAAGTGCTTAGCTAAGGACATCTTTCAATTTTCTTTGACTGTCACTTGCACGAGGGTCCCGACTCACTCGAGTCCTGGTCCTGGTCCTGCGTGCGTGAGTCCGGGTCCCGGCGGACTTATCGTGCGCGTTGTGTGAATGTAAATTAAACGTCTCATTTCCGTTATGGCGCAACGCCCAGCCCACCAACTCAACTAGCAACCACTCACAAGCAACAACCACCATCCCCTCCACAGCCAGCGAGCAGCATCAGCCATCAGTTTCATCAGCAGCACCACCCAAAATACTCATGGGTATAGCAAACAACCACCAAAATGTTGTTGCCACGACCGTGCTGGCAATTTGCCCGCCCGTGTCAACCATTCGTCAACGCAACTTCGCGTCGTCCCTCAGCAGCAGCTTTGATATCCTGCCAGCCTGCCTGCCAGCCTGCCAGTCTGCAGTTGTTGTTGTTGTTGTTGCTGTTTTTGGTTATGTTTCAACATCTTATTGTTGGTCTCTAGCATCCAAGCCAACCCACAAAATATATGAAGTCCCACACCTCCCCGCACGTCCCATTCACACTCCACCCCACCTGCGGATTTCAGTTATTAAATTGAAGAATTTGCGCCCCGCATTCCAGCTATATACATATACATACATATGTATGTACATGTATATATGTATATATGAGTGTATATATATATGTGGGTGTGTTGAGTGGTGCTTTAGTCATTCTGCGTGAGTTTTTGCTCTCTAATTAGAACGCCTTTCATCATATACATTTGTACATGTTTGCGTATCGTATTTGGAAACTCTTCACGAACTGTTGTATTCTCATTTTCTCATCCAATTGAATGATATAATATGGAATTAAACTACAGTTTGATCTATCTGATTTATGTTCTTTATGTATTGATTTTATATCTTTTGGTTTCTGGTTTCTTGATCATCAGAACTTCCTTTAAGATTTAGAGAGTAAGAAACGAATTTCGGTGAAGTAATCATGTTAAAATATGATCATATAATTATTATGAATCAATGAAGTTCATTTCTTCGACTTGTTTAGCATGGCATTTTTTCAACGGAAAGGGTATGCATTGGCAACGACAAGTATTGTTTTTAGTTTTGGCCAAGTTGTGCCTTTGATATTGGTTCTTTCAGAGGGTTACTTGGGAATCGTTCGGCACTGTCGATGCGGCAGATTGCAGTTGAGGACCCGGTGGCATATTCACGCTTCGCAGGACACGTTGGTCGCCCAGCAGGTGGAAATCTTTCTCCCTAAATTTTTTTTGTTCTCTCCCACACATTCACTCTCTCCTTCTTTGTCTCTCTCTATCTCTCTCTCTCTCTCTGTCTCTCTCTGTCATTCTCTCTGTGTTTCTGTTCACCTCATTTTGCCATTGTCTTTCAGTCGTTTCTTTCATTTGGCTCGGCAACCACTTTTAAAATGGTGGCATTTTTGCATTACAACTGAAAAAAAAAGTTTGCACAAACAGCAAAACAAAACCTGGCAACAATATGCAGACCCACATCCTCAGCCCCCGTCCACCCCCCAACATGGCAACTCATCCTCATCGTTCTCTTCAGCGACATTCGCATCCCCAACGAACGAGCTTTGACAAAACGCCCCAAAAAAGTATTTGCAGGGTTTTCTCTTGTTCTATACCATTGCTGAGGATATTATTATGATCAAGTGTGTAACGCAATGCAAAAGAGAGTTTATACGAATAGATATATATATATATATTTAGATATATATATGTAATGTTCTAGTTATTCTTGCATTATAGGCTCATTTAATTCTCTCTCTTCAAAGTTGTCTTTTATTATTGAAACAGCTTAAATGGACAGAAATTTATGAGCAGCAATTTGATTCAGCATTATTCGTTTACTCATTCAAGATTCTCTGAATTTTATATATATTATAGATGCATAAACATATGCAACTTTATATATACGTTTATTCATATATAATATCTATAACTGAAAGGGAATTAAATCTTCCGCACAACGAATGAATTTCTTTTAGTTGTCTTATTTTGATGTCGGTGCGCCAGAGACAGTAAGAGAGAAATGGGACACAGAGCGAGATAGAGATAGCGAGAGGCAGAGAGAGAGAGAGAGAGAGAGATATAGAGCGATAGAGAGAAGGATAGAAGAGAGGCGACAATGGAAACCAGAAGCTGCGACGATGGCAGTTAATTAAAATCGCTCACTTGTCCTGGAAAAGACAAGGAGCAAAAACCGAAACCCCAACATAATAACTTGAGAAACGACAAACGGCTCCAGTTAATTGATGCATGGTTCCTTTTGCTTTTGCCTTTGGGGCAGGCACTCTACAAACATATGTTGTCACTGCAATCGGCTTGCGGGAATTTAAAGGATACATAACAGCTGCTGCGCCAGAGAACACAGAAAACCCCCAGCCAAGCGCAACTTTTGAAGCTGTAAATTATTCAGGAATTTATGCGCCATTAAATTATCAGCAATGTAATAGCAAAATAAACGGCTAATAGTTGAACTCATTAAATTCAATAACGTTTTTGAATGTGTTCCAAACTAATTTCGTTATATTTTATATTTCGCAAATCTTAAATCATTTTTTAAGTTTTTGTTTCTCTGATTTTTTTCCATCCTCAAAAGTACAAAATTCAGGCTAAGTCTACTTCCTTAAATGTGTCCAATATAATGAATTAAGTATTTTAATTCTTATACACTTTGTAAACAAATGTACTCTTTTTTGCTCCGACTCAAATACAAAAAAAAATAAAAAATAATAAATGGCAAACCCTATTTTAAACGCATCTCGTTACTTGGCACTTATTAGTTGGTATTAAAAGACTTTCGTTTATTGAAGCAGCTTTTATTGTGCCACAATCAACTCGAATTGCGAGCTCATTAACGCTTTTCAAGTCCTCCAATGCCAAAAACAATAATGAAAACGATAACGATAAAGTTAAAAAAAAAAAGAGAAAATGAAATTGAAAAAATACTTGCAACGAGGACCTGAAAACCCTTGCATAACGGTAAATGACGGCACGTCAACAACTCTACCGATTAATTAACAGCATAAATTATGCTCAAGTGTATTATGGCAACACCAGCACAAGGAGCGCGGAGCGGACAACGACGAGGACGAGGACGAGGACGAGAACGAGGACGATGCGAATGCGATTTTGAGGATATGCACGGATATTCCATATGTGCATTTTCAAACATTTTCGCGTCGACGAATCGAGTTGAGAGAGTAACAGAAATCGACACTTGAGTGTGCACAGCAGCAACAACAACAACAACAAGAGTCAAGGGTGGCCTGGCCAAGAGTGGATAAGGTGGCGGGTGGCGGGGGGTATTGGCTGTAGCATATCCATTTCATTAAAAGTCAAAAGGCGGCTGCCTGATGCGGGCGTGGGTAAGGAGGACATGAGGACTGACTGACGGGTGTGGGGGTGCCTGGTATGGGGACAAAGGGGCGCTTACTACACGTGTCATGCTGACGCTTTTTGCTGCTACCCTTCAGCCCGGTCGAGGGCCAGTGTAGGGTTGCAGAGTTGCCAGCATTCGGCATAATGGCTGCCTGGCCCGGGTACTTCACTATAGCGTTTTGTTGTTGTTGTTGTTGTTGCTGTTGTTGCTTTCGTTTCTTGTTTTACTGCTGCTGTTTATTAATATATAATTCAGCGTACATTCGTTTTGCACATTTCAACCCTGGCAAGCTCAACAGCAACAGCAACAGCAACAACAACAAACGCACAACCCTATGTACAGTTGCCTCCCCCACAGGGCTTTTTTTGTGCTGCTGCTGTTGCTGTTGCTGCTGTTGCTGTTGATGGTGCTGAAGATGCGGACGATGATGGCGACGGCGATGGCGATGGCGACACAACGTACGTGTTATTTACCAAACACTCGACAACGGCATATAACACATACAGGCCGGCGAGGTCTGTTGTCATACCAGCCGCCTACCCCTAGCCATACCACTACCCCTTGCCTCCAGCCCTATCCATTCGCAGCTTGCAGCTCGCAGCTCGCAGCTCACATCGCTCGAGTCCTGTTCCCTTGTCAATTGTATATACATACACATGTATACGGCGCCAGACTAGCACACCATACATACGGGTGGGACGGCCTCTATTGAGTGCTTGGCAGCTTAACTGCCACGACGAGACGCGACCAGGCAGCCAAGTCGCTCTGTTCGTTTGCCAGTTTGTCAGTTGGTTCAACACGCGTCCTGCCACCCAAATGCGCTGCGCACAGTGGGCACACAGCTAACAAGTGGTAATGCTGTAATCGAGTTAGCTCGATTATATACTCATTATCTATATCTATATCGATATCTATATCTATATCTACATCTATATCTATATATACTCAACTGTTAAACATATTTCTATAGTTTTATTTCTGCCCTACAAAAACTTTCACTGAAGTGAAAACGTTTTGGATGTTTCTTATCCGATTCTGATGAAAATGTCCAGTTCATCAATAATGAGTCAAAGTGAAGCATATCAATAAGAAGCCTCTGCCCTTTAGTTTCTGACTCGTATTGCGATCGGAGATTAATACCTAGACATTTACACAAAGCGCGGTCATTTATCGATAAAATGAAATAAACATTATCTTCGCGGGGTATATTCAAAATTTCAAGTCTCTAACTCTTATATACTCTGAGATATACAGATGGACAGACGGACATGGCTATATCGACTCGTCTCTTGATGCTGATCAAGACTATATTTTCTTTATGGGATTGGAGATGCTTCCTTCCTACTTTTGCACAAAACCATTATCCCCGTTTTAAGGATATTTAAGTATTGCGTTAAACAAGCATTTGAAAAAATTTATATTTAGTTAAAGTTCATTGCGGAGTACTTAGAAAGCTTCTGGGAAACGAAAAACGAATCCATACAATTTTGATTACTTTTGGTTAGCTGTTCAGAATTGATGATTGACTGATTTTATTCTCCAGATTTATCTATAATTAAATTTAAGTTCCTCCTATTTTGATATTTTCATTAAGATCATATATTTTGTCACTTTTTGGGCATTTTCTTCACTGTACTAGAGAGATTCACTGGCTTTGGACGTCGCCTGGTGTGATTAGCCAACGCTTCATGCCAAGAGCATAAAAATGTAATGAATACAACAACGAGAACAATAACAACAACGTCAAAGTTTGTGGACTCGTTGTTTATTTTTTATTTTTGCCTGGCCTGTGCCAACAGACAAAATTCGAGCAACTCCAGAGAACAGAAGCGTGGAGCAAAGAGAGAAGGAGCCAGAGCGGAGTAGGTCGGTAGGAGTAGGGACAAGCAGATGAAGAGTGGGGAGGCCACGTGCTATTATATTCAAGTTTTTCTTTCTTTTTTTTTTATACATTGCAGATTAGTTTATGAGGGTTGGGGAGCGGAAAGAGGTGCTGCAGGGATCATTGCTGTTTTTTTTTTTTTCTTTTTTTTTTGGTGAGCAGACGACAATTTTGTGTAGTCGTCACCCAATTCAGGATGCCAGCATTTCACGTACACAGACTTCAGCTGTGTATTTTGTATGTGTGTGTGTGTGTGTAGATGCTCTTGAAAACATGTTTGAAGTCTGATGGTTCTTTTTGTGTAAATAGATTACAAGCGATAAAACATTTTACGTGGACTCCGCAATAGCAGCAAACAAACGCGGCCAGGACAAGCAGGAGAGCAAACCCAGGCATACACAGAGAGTGAGAGAGAGATAGAGAGAGATAGTCAGTTTTATATATAGTACATACATATATATGTGTATATAAAGCATGTGTCAGTGCCATCTATAGTTGTCATATTGGAAAACGCCCAAAGACGCAACTGGCAGGTGCGTCAATTGCGAATGCCACTGCCCATTGCGTCAGCTGAAATGGAGCGAAAGGAGTAGAATATCGAATAGAATAACATCTAGTTTTTGGCTTATAGCACAAGTTGAACAGGAGAACATTGATTATATTCACACATTCGAAACTTAAAAATGAGCATTTGTTCAGAAAACAAATCATTCCAGCCTTCAATATATTACAATTTTTAAAGTTAGCAAGTTCCTGAATGGTTCATCTTCTAAAGATATAAACTGAAAATTTGAAAGACTGACAAAAAAGATTTCACTTTTTGAATACTAAAATTATTAAACAAAATATTATATACTGATATAATACTTTCAAACATTACTTATTGTTTAGCGAGTTGTTTTTATGATGTAAATAGATATTTGATTTCAAGTGTTTCAATGAGTAATTGGCCGTTTTAAGACTTTACTAATTTAATTTTAATCCGATTTGCATAAATAACAAAATGGTTATACATTTATTATGTTGACCTGAAAAATCACACTTTAATAAGTATTCAAAGTAAAGTATTCCAAAGCTATTCTTTAGCTCAAATATTATTATTTTTCTCTTTTGTTTTCACACATCTTAAATTCATCTTTATTGTCTTCATTTTTATTGACGGGTGGACAAAAAAACCATAATCAGAAGCAATATCAGTGAACGAAATGCACAGACTATATCCAAAACCGTAAAAGCATCGTGTTTGTTTATTTTTTTTATTAGTAACTCGCAGCATATATTAGTCTGGTAATCTCTATTAGAGCATTACCTGTCTTTCAATGCAAAGCTGTGTATTTTTGCCCAGAATTCCAATACTGTTTTTCCGTCGGAGTTGACGTATATGCAATTGTTAAATAAATAATAGGACATAACTGCATATAAGCTTTGCATAAGCAGTTAGCAAGAAACACAAAAAATATATCGCACTCTGGGCCAAAATTTAGATATCGTCAGGTTGACTTTGGTCTTCGGCGCGCCCAATAAAGCTTTTTATCATTTTCATTTTTTTAGGCCAAGCCCACATTCTATAAGTAAAAGTAAGTTTTCTAAAGTTTTTTGGAAAGGTTACTTATTATTTATGTTGCACATATTCTTTCAGCGAATGAATCTGCACCAAAGATTAAACAGAAAATATGCCTACTTAATCATCGAAACGACCAAATACGTCTATTTTCGATATTCCAAACAAATATATATTCATTTTTATTAATTTGAATATAAATGGTTCAATTTATTAGAATTAATTACCGATGTAAATCGGCTAATTTGAAAAAGTTGGTTAAACAGTTTAATAAGTTATTCATTTTATTCCATTCTGTGTGAAGAACTATGGATGATAAGCTAAGGTTCTACTCTTGGATACACTACTTGGCATGGTTCCCATTTTGTAGATCCAATCCAAGTGACTTGTCCTCTTAGTGTATACGTGAGATCCTGCTGAATATTCTCATTACTTAAGTATATGAATGTGCATTGTTCAAGCTGAATGATGTCATTGTTGACAGCATATGTGAAAATACGCTTAGCTGGTAATAGATCAAGCAGGGCCTGTATAAAAAAAAATCCCAGTTCCACTTTGTGTATGTGTAAGTGTGTGTGTGTGTGTGTGTGTGTGTGTGTATTTGTATTTGCATTTGTTGTGTGCACCCAATGCTCAGCCAAATGCTGTCGAAGCTTTGCCACACATTGCGCTCGGGGTGCAGGCAAAAAGTGTTTACTTCCTTGAGGCCCATTCAGGACATCCGCTGTTGTTGTTATTGTTGTTGTTGCTGTTATTGTTGTTGGTGCTGCTTGAAAAGCTGTACACAGGATGATGATGATGATGATGATGATGCTGATGCTGATGTGTTTTGTCTACCATTGACGAAACCTACTTCGGGGTTGCTGCTGCTACTGCTGCTGCTGCTGCTGCTGCTGAAAGGGGGTTGGCCACAAATCCCAACTGCCTAACATATACTATCCCTGTGTGTCCTGCTTTTGCTGTTGCTGCCCGGCTTAGCGCTTTTTATTGTGCGCTTTATTGATAAAGGTCGCCCTGCACTTCGCATATCAATTTCAAGAGGCATCGCCCAAACCTTCCGTCCATCCTACTGCTGCTCACCCCCGTGTTCCCCCTCATACCCATCCCCATTCTCATCCTCGTCCTCGTCCTCGGCCTTATCGTCATCATTATCCTCGAATGTTTTCATTATTTTTCCACTTGGCTCAACTCCTTGTCTGTTCGAATGCCGTCAATGGACGACGACATGTTTATAATGCGAGTTGAGAGTCGTTTTACCCCGCCCCAAAGCCGACTCTCCGTCAGCATCACTGAAATTGAGTGTTTGGGTGAGTGGGTGGTGTGTGTTGGCTTGTTTGAGTGGTTGGTTGGGTTAGCTTCGATGTTGCTTAGTCGGCTTGTGGTGGTTGCTTGTCAGCACCATTTTGATCTAACTCCTGGGAATTGGCCCAAGCCATTCTGATTTGATGAAATGCTCGTAATCGCGCCATATCCATGACACATAAGTCCTGCCACCGCCCCCAGCCAGCAGTCCCATTGTGCTGCCTGTGCATGTGCCAGCATTTGATTAAAAGAGCTGCAAAATTAATTTCAGCGCCCCTTTGTATGTGTGGGTTGTGTGGCGTTGAAATTGTCGCAGCACTCGTAGAACTACTTGAGCGCTAAACGTCGTCCTTTGTGTTTGGCTCACAGCAGGGGTGAATTAATTAGGGCGGTTCAACCACTAGCGGATCACTTTAGCAATCTACTCGCCTCCCACCCCCTCTGCAGCATTGCCCCTCCCGCTACCCTTTGGTTGGCATGATGTCCGCCATTTTGGCTGGCGCCTGGACATGATTTTAGTCTTTCAGATTTTCTGCTTTTGGACAATTTCTATTTGCTCTGCCACTGAAGTGGAGCCGCAGCAGCAGCAGCAGCGACAACGATTCTTGACTTTTGAGCAATGGTAATTAAAAATGCTTGGCATACAACGAACAACACTTGGAACAAGGGACTTCCAGTTCCAATTGGACTGCTTCCTTTCGCATTGAACTTTTGCGTATTTCATGCAATTTTTAATTAATGACCACAAAACCGTCTTCGGAGCATACACTACAGAGAGAGGAAGAGAGAGCGAGAGAGAGAAATAGAGAGGAGGAGAGAGCGAGAGAGAAAGAGAGAGGACCACTGCTTCACATTATTGGTTGCTTGATGGCCAACAATTTGACATTTGGAGTGACTGCCGCCTCCGGCTCCAATTATTTGAGCGTCCATTCAGGAATTGTCGCTGTCGTTTCTCGTTTGTCGCTTGTCGTCTGATTTTTGCATTGATGGCTCCACTTGGTTGCTGGCTGCTCATTAGCCCGACTGGAGCCGGTGCTCATAATTTGGAATTCGAGTGGCACTCGACTGCTAGCCGCCCGCTACATTTTTTTCTTTTTTTTTTTACAGCATGGCTGCCGCGCCTACCGCCTCCCCTACGCCTCTTTTCGTTTCGTTTCGTTTCGTTTCAGTTTGGGCTTCATTTATGCCAATTTATCAAACTAATTGGTGCTGTTGACATCTTTTTCTTCTTTCTCTCTCTTTCAGTTTGCAGCATCTTTCCATGCCCCTCGTGTTAAGCACCACCAAGAACATTTTTGCATTGAGAACTTTTGCAGCTGGCTGGAAAAAGGGGGGAAAGGGCAAAAGTGGGTTATGGCGTTGAATCACGACGATCCCCACTAAAAGCACTCAGCAATAAAATTAGTGAACGCTGCTGCACTCGGCTTTTTTGCAGCCTTCAAGCAGTGGCGCTGTGCAACCAAGGGCCAAGAAAAGGGGCAACGTGAAGTTACCAACTGATATGTGGTAAACACAGAATAATTAATAGTTTTAAAGTTTGTTTTTACCAAAAATTTTACGTATAACATATAATGAAAACAACTGACTTGAATATTGACTAGGCTAGTGATGCTGATCAATAATATTTATACTACATGGAGTTGAAGAAGGAAGGAAAATAAAATTATGATTAATTTCCCTCAACAAGGTTATACAAATAAATAATAATAGTACGCCCTCGTATAAGATTTGTTATAATAAATATTTGACGGTCAATTATTGACCAAACATTTTAGTCGTATTAAGCACAGAAATAATATCCTCTGTGTACGATTATATTTACACTATATTAATATATATACGACATTTATTCTTGATTCATCTTCTGTAATCAAGGTCTTCTTGGGCTTTTAATATTACATCAATCGTTGAGCTGCCCCTTTTGGATATGAACGCATTTTGACTACGTCAATGCACTTTAGCTAGTTGAATTTTTATTTTTTTGCTCGTGATTCGCGACTTTTCAGCATTTCAGCTAATAAATCCCGTAAATGCAATAAATGTTAAATTGCATAGTAAAAACGATGAAGAAGAGGTTGAGGAGTTGTGCGCCGGGTGAGAGCAGATGGCAAGGGTTGTAAGTAAATGATTTATTTGAAGGGACTCATGAGAATAGGCTAATTGAAAGCTGACTGTGATCCACATGCGATTTCATTTAACTTAATTTTGAATGTGTTAAATGAGATATATTTGTATGCTTTAGTTTTTCTCAAATATATTTAAATGATTTTGAGTAATCTCAAACGATATAAGAATTATGCTAGCGGCTCTGATCAAAATATTGCAAATATTTTACAATTCGCCAAGTAAACATTGAAAATTTTAACAGACGCACACACAATGGACATGCCTGTGTTGTGTTTGTGTGTTGGTTTGAGTGGCAGGTGCACAAAGGTGGCATGTTCATGGTCCGCTGCCCAATCAATTTTTGATGGACGTGCGAAATTTATGGTAAAACATATTTGACTATGCACAATGAACCTGAGAGTCGTGAAATTGTGCAAAAGCCCGAATAAAATTGGGAAAACGGGGGCGAGAGCTGAAACAAAAACTAAATGAACCCGGCCAAAAGCGCTGATGTTGGCCAGGTCGACCAATGCGGCTAGCCGAAAGCTAAACCCCCAAAACACCCCTTAAATCACCCACAAACGAACAGTAAGCCAGCACAGGTGAGGGCAGGTGAAGCGGGTCAGTGGAAAAAAATATTTGTCCAGTAACAGAAACAGCAACAGCAACTGAATCCGAGTACAATACCCGCTTATTGTTGTATTATATTGTTGTTGTTTAATTTTTCTGCTTTTCTTTTTTTTTTTTTGCTTGCTTGCCACATTTTTTCTTCATTTGTTGCGTATTTATAACGCTGAGGGCCGCTGTTTTTGCCGCTATTCTGCTAATACCCGAACAATAGGGCATCTAGTTTTCAGTGAACAGATCTCTTTTTCAATCTTTTCAGAACGTTCATTAAACTGAGCACGCATTGCCAATTTAAAAACACGTCAATGGAACATAAACTTCAAATTTATATTTTATATATTTTCATTTTAATTTCAACTCTTTTTGATAACATGTAAAATGTAGTTTCAATCAAGGTAAACAAATTCCGTAGGCAATCATAAGCAAAATGTCAACAAAATTGAGAGAGAATCTTAAAATCTGTACAAGAGATAAAACGGAAAGACGAATACCAAAACAAATGTATATAAATATTTTTAATAAATGTTATATAATTAGTTCAATTTATTACTTTTGCAGCTTTTCGAGAAGTCAATATAAGGACGGGGATCAAAATAGGATGAAAGCATACAGACTCTGGCAGCCTTTGGGAAAGTCTTAATGAAACTTGTGAAGTTGTTTGCTTTGTTGCATTCTGTCTGACATGTTAGGTTTGATGGTGCAGGTATTTTCGAGTCGGCCAGTTGCATTGAAATACTCCCGCTACTCTGTTGGCGTTCTATGAAGCGTTTTAAAGTGCTTCCAGGCAATTTGCCAATAAACAATCACTGAAATAACCAACATAAAATATTTAAAAGTGTTCAAATAGCCTAGCCCCGTCTCCACTCCCTCTCAATGGCCCATCTCCTCCCATCCCGCCGCCGCTGCCGACGTTCCGTTGGCGGTTCGCGTTGGTGTTGCTGCCGCTTCGTTACCTCTTGCGGCGCGTTTGATTTGATTTATTTTGAATTTGCATTTTTGGCGCCACATCACCACCCTCCCCATACGCTAACCTTCACTTCGCCCCTTGATGCAGCCCTGCTGCGATTTAGGCAGCTATGCGCTTGCATTTTTAAACATGTTGCATACTTTTGTGCGTTCGAGCCGTGGGGCCTCTGCATACATGAGTGGAGTGTTGTTTAGAAATTCAAATGTGACTGGGCATAACGATCAGCAAATTTATTTTCAAACTCAATGGCCATCAAAAACTGCAAAGTGTTACACACAAAAATTATGTGGTAAAATACATAGTTTTAGCCGAAAGACTTTGGGGAATAGAAGTAATAAATATTCAAAAATTAATTAATAATTAAAAATAAATCGTTTGCGACTCCACGAATTTTTGAATACAAGTATATTCTTGATCAGCATAACCAGCTATTTGCCATATTATATAACTGGCAGCTATCGGATGAAACTATAGGTCAAGATATAAGTTCTTGTCAATTATTGTTACCTCTAAACTGTCCTGAGTCATAACTTTGTTTAATCCGATTTTGAAAAGCAAAGCCTTTTTGATTAATACGGCTCTAAAGTTTGGCAACAAAAACACAGCTATTATTATAAATATAGACCAAAATACATAGATACAATTATTGTTCTGCTCATAAAAAAATCATCATAATTTTTTGCCCGGACCCGGTCATTTAATTATCGGAGTGCCTCAGGTAAACGTTTCTTATTTTTGCAAAAAAAGTAGTTACCATACATTTTTAAACATTATACGTTAATAATTAAAAGTTACATAAGGTGATGTGATGATTTGTACACAACTGTTGCTTGTTTTATTGCTTACATAAAATATGGTATATACGCGTCATTGAATTACATGCGTTTATGTAAAAAGGATTTTATTTTGATCTCTTTTAAGCCAGCTAACAATATATACGTGTATTTTTCAAATCGAGTAAGCTCTTTGACCGCATTTAAAGCTTTGATTAAGATATCTAGAATCTGAATTATGTAAATAAAACTGATGTCAACTTAGGAATACAAAAATAAAAACATTTGCTCATATTAAAAGTGGGTAATCAATCGAGCGAGAGAGCTGAAATATGACGACTATAAAATATACAAACTATAAAATATGTGTAGAGCACATTCGCACAGGAAGCGAATGGTGAAGGGGGCCTGGTTTTGGATATTGGGTTTTCCGTTTTGGCCAGCATCTGGCCATGAAATTTGCATGCTGTTGGATTTGTTTATTAGAATTCCATAGAATTGGATTTGAAATTGAAATATTTAACACATTTGGGCGGCAACACAGGACATGATGGACAAGCAGGACATGCACGGATGCGACCATTCACAATTGCCATTGGCCCATGCAATTTTAATGGGTCGCAAAAGTAATTGACGTTAAATGTTGATGCCAAATCATCGCCAACTGACCCACTGTGCTGTGAATGAGTGGGCGGGTGCGCTGTTGAGTAAGTGAGTGAATGAATGAGTAAATAATATTCGAAAATTGTAAAATCGTATCGCTCTCACTTTCTTGATCCGTTTAGCCAACTCAAAAAGGGTAGAAGAAACATACACCCAGAAACGTATTCGTATTTGTATTCGTATTCCCTTCATAGATTTGCATTTGTATTCGTATTCGTATTCGTTCGCTGATTCAAAGTTGAGGTTCGCTTACAGCTGAGTGGGCAAACAAATTGCGCAATCAGGCGCAAATAACAAAAACCAGAAAATGAAATGAAAGCAAAAACTCCCCAGACAGCCCTTAGATCATATCATCATCAACATCATAATCATCATCAGCTGCCCAGCCAGAAATGCCCAACGGCCCTCATCAAAAGACTCTGTTGAGGATGCTGCTGTGATGATGATGAAGATGACTATGATGATGTGGCACAGCTAACGGAAAACTGATAAAAGTATTTCAATTAGTGTCAGGAAATAGGCACATATACGTGTGTGTGTGAGAGTCTGTGTGTGAACAGCAAAAAAAATAAAACTGTTGAGTCTTGAATAATTTGCAAGTGTGCAATTCCTTAAGCGTATTGATCAGTTTATTTTATATATAAAAACATATATACAGTGTTCGCTCAGAAAGATGACCTTCTCTTTTGTCATCTCGAAGCTTAATTCAAGAATTTATTGCATTCTGGAATGAAAAAATCGTTGATTATGAATTATCAATCAAGAATGTCTTCGTAAAAATTAGTACGAAAGTAAATTAGTATCAGTGGAAATACAAGAAATTTGATGCCCGATTTTGACTCAACCTCAGAATCTTTATTCCAGAATTTTCTCCGTCAGTCTTTTATTCTTTAAACCAGCCTAGATTCTTGTTTATTATTGTTTCTCCTTATAAAACATTTCCTCCATTTAAATCGAATATATTTGTAAGTCAACTCAAATTATTTTCGTAATCAACGAATTTAAAAATATATTGTATTTTGTATTATTATTTAATATAGTGCAAACAAATATATTTATTTTGACTTTTTTTAATTGTGTCGCATTTTGTGAAGATGACTTATTTCAAAATTTCGCCAACTAGGAGAGTGACCACTGTATTGAAAAATATATATACATAATATATGTGTATATAAGCACATGTCTGTATGTATATAGATCTGTGCGTAATTGTTTGCACGAATGCCTTTTTTTCACCCTCAGGCGACGAAGCCAACGCCAAAGGCAAAACAACAACAACAGCGACAACGGCAACAACAACAACAATAAAAACAGCAGCAACAACAACAATAACAATGGCGGCCGCTGTTGCTGACGACGGTTGACACGAGACGAGTCAAATTAAGCAAGAAGCGCCTGATGAAGAAAATGATTTCAAATTCAAAGCAGCTCAACACTAGCTTACACACACACATATATATATATATATACATATTACATCAGCATATAGTAGTCAGCTAAGTGGGTAGGAGAAGGGGGGCTGGGTTTTGGGTGTGGGCAGCGCGTGCTGCCATTTTATTAGAAAACGCCATGTAAAATGAAAGAAGTCGACGACGGCGCCAGCGGCAGAGCAAATGTCACCATTTTGTCACACATACACACACACTCACGGAAAGAGAAGCGGGCAAATAAACAGCAGCAGCAGCATAAAAAAAAAAACAATAACAATAACAATAGGCAGAAGAACGTTAGGCAAAACGTCGCTGTTTTGGTGGTGACAAAATCGAAAATGCTGCGACGCCAGCATTAGCCACAGCAGCGCAGTCTGGCTGGTATTGAGCGAGAGCAAACTGAAACTCACCACGGCAGCGACAGCGGCAGCGTTTATGCTTATGCTCAACAGAGTGTGCTCTCGCTCTCACGCGCTCTCTGCTAGGCTGGTTTTTTGAATGCCAAAACAACCCTCGCTCTTTCGCTTGCGTCTGCCTGTGTGCCAGTCGCGTGTATATGTATATGTGTTTATGTGTGTGTGTTTGTGTTTTGCGACTGAGCATTTTCGGTGTTGATGCGTCGTTGCTGCTTCTGCCGCTGCGTTGTCTTCGACCGACACTTGGCCAATGCTGACAAATGACCGTTAGGCAGAGCCGTATTTGAGTTGGGGTTGCCAGGCGATCAGTGAAAGGATTCGTTAAACTTTCAAATGAATTACAATTAGAACGGTGCATTATTCAAAGTCCTTATATTAAATAAAACCAAAGAAACACAGATTTTGCTATTTAATATTTTTAAATAACACATTCTTATACAATTTAAAATAACAATAAAAAAGGTAGCTCACAAATCGTTTAAGTTAAAATTTAGAACTACATAAAATGTTTTCATTTTGTTGTAATTCATAAAATTAGTTTGTTTTTGATATAAATAATTTAATAGCAACAATTTAAATTAGTCACGAATTACAATCACTTTTAGAATTTAATTTTTTTAACTGAAGTCTCGGGATTAAAGAGGATCGACGATCCTTGGCTGTCGAAATGAAACCCAAAAGCAAAAGCTTACTTGGACATATACATTTAAGCATATCCATATGTAACCACTGGGCATAGACGCATATACGAGTAACAACCCTGTCTTTGGCTAATGAAACTGAAATCGAAACAACCCTTAGGAGCCGCTGACTCCTGTCGCACACAACACAGCCCTTGGCAGCAGTTGAGCTCCATTTTCTTCCTTCTTAGTCATCAAAAGAAATGCGTTGCGTACGCTCTGCCATAGGTGGCGCCTGCAGCAACGCGCGTGCTGCCAATGCCTGATACTAGGTGGCGCCACCGAGCGATGCGACCTATTTGCTGAAGAGGAGCGAGAATGGGAACGGGGTGGACACTAGGTGAGCACGGGGTGTGCACTTGAAGGACCCAATCGCTTTGTGAGCTGTACTCAGCGCGCTTGGTCAGCGATTTCTGCGAAAATCTGTTATGAACCTGGTCAGCAGCCGAAACAGCAGCAAAAATAACAAAAAAACAACAAAAAATATGTAAGAGAATTATCCAGGTTGACATGTGCGCAGGGGGGAGGCGCGTGGCAGTGGGAGTGAGTGTTTTGTGCTGGCTTTTGACTTTTAAAAAAAAATAACAAAAACAAGTTAAGCAAAAAATGTAGCCAGTCGCAGAAGAAGGCATAATTTTAACGCTATGTGTGTCCTGTCTGCCTGTTTGGTTGTGTGTGTGTGTGTGTGTGTGTCTGCCTCCATTGCGGGCCATGTTATGTTTGTTGTTGCCTTGTTGACTGGAAAATATGACCGCCAGCTGTTTGTTGTGCAGTGCTGCCCCCCCTCCCCCGCACACACACACACGCACAGATACATACACGTACCTACCCAAAAAAAAAACACCAACTTTAATTCCCCAATCCCCAACCCATCAACTCCCAAGCCCCATCCTGCTGCCAACGCAGTTTTGGGCTAGCTGATGTTGGCTTTTAAGCAGAAAATCACACAAACAACACGGGCAGCTGTACCAGAAACAAGACCACGACCAGGATGAAGAGGACCAGGCACACGCACACACACACAGACACACAAACAAACACAACATGGCACACACAGAATGGCCAGAGCGAAGCCTGCAAAACTTGGAGCTGGGGCAGAATGGAACGGTTTATTAGACTGTCCCAAAATGGAGCGCATCACTATATGAACTATTTGGCTTACCCTTGAACACAAAAGTTTGGAACATCTCCAATATGCTAAGAGTAGCAGAAAGATAAGGACAGAGATATAGAGAGATAGAGAGAGAAAGGGTTGCACTGTGGCACAGTTTTGAAAAGATATTTCGCGTTTATATAAAACAGATTTTAGTCTTACATATATATGTATATAAATATGAGAGAATTTTTATCTGTTTTATAATGTATTAGTATTAGTATCAGTATTAGTATTAATATATTTTTACTTCATTTTTGAGTATATCTCCTTTCATAAGTTAAATACGATTGTAGGCATTTTGAGTTTCTAGTTTCAAGTCTAATGAAGAAGTGCAATGTCGTGTTGAGTGCGCTGTGTGCACTGATTAGCCAATTGGATTTGACAAAATATTTTTGGCTCACTCTGGTCACCGACCACACCAAAATGGCTGACTTTGCTCTGACAGCCCCCATTCCCCCTGCCCACCCCCTTGTTCATTTACCATTTCTCCTGCCCTCGCTGCATGAGTGATGCCCTTTGGGTGCACTGACGTTGGCTACACTCAATTTTCGACAGGCGATACAGCCTCGCATGTGTGCATGTGTGTGTGTGTGTGTGTGTGTGTCTGCGTGTTGTGTATCCAGTTCATAGCCAAAAGTTATGGATTCAACTTTTGGCCAATTTAATTTTCTCGCCTAAGACGGGTACAGAGCCAACCGACAGCAACAACATTTGACCAACAACTGCCCAGAGTGAAAACTACCTTCCCAAACCACCCTCATTTACAGCACTATAAAAAAAGTCTTCAATTTGGTGGACATTATGATATATTATATTTTTATAGCTTACAGAAATATGTTTTATTTTATTTTTTATTAATAATATTTAACATGAGAAATAATAATGGATTGTAATTTTGGCATCATTTCCTATATAATTTTTTTTTTTTTAGTGTATGTGTAATGCAGGAGGTACCCAGCCAGAGGCAGAGGTAGAGGCAGACGCAGAGCTGGAGTCAGAGTCAGACACAGGACCTGGTTGAGGTCCTGGTCGTGAGCCCGCATTTACAGATGATTAAGCTGATGTTAAAGGCCAGCTGCCTCGGGGGGCACGGGTTGTGGATAGTAGAGTCGAGGCGGAGGAACGGGTGGCTGTTTCGACACAAGAACGAATGGGACCATGCAGTGTGGACACATTGTGCCCCATTAGTTTCTACGACAACAACAACAATGGGCATCTGCCAAATTTGCATGATTTTGCATGGTGCTAGACGTTCAGATTTTGTTTTTGCTATTGCTGTTGTTGTTGTAATGAGAAATGCTTTATGCACGCACTCTCAACTGGCAGCGCTGGCCACCACAGAGGCCTGGAGGCCATCAGTAGTGACCAGTTTTCCAGACCATTTAATTTTGTAGCAAGCCCGCACTTTTTATTATATGCCTTATTTCTGGATTTTTGCTGTGTGTTGCGCTGTTGCTGGTTTTGGGATGATATAAAGAGTCTGTGGGTTACATAAAAGTCTTATGAATTATGCAACATGTTGGAACAGGCATTCCCAACCGTATATAGTATATACCTATTATATTCTCAATCTTAATGTTGCTGTTATCGAAACGCTCTTTTTGTTTCTGCATAAAATCTTAATATATTTCAATGATTTTGTCATTTTAGTCTTCTTTCTTTTATACTCTTCTACCGAAAGAAGAACGATAATCGCAAATCGACAAATCCATATATCTCCCACAAAGCTACAGTTCCAAAATTTGGATGGTAGGTTGTTGGCAATGTTTCTCACAGATTGGCATGGGCCACTCTCAGCTCTTCCGCCTCCAGCGTCACCGCCATCAATATCGAAATGTGGAAAATTTGGAAAAGATAAACTATCGCTAACCGCCTTCAAGAATTAATAAAAGATCGCATGAACACGCCCATTCCTGCCCCAATAATCGTAAAGATTGATATGTCTTAAGCTCTGTATATGTTCATATATCCGCAGTTAGAGTCGCCAAAATTCGCAGGGTAGATCGCTGTTGACATAACTCAAGAATCGTCAAATAAATTCCTGTCATTGTTTTTTTTTTTAATCGAATTACTTGTGACAAAGCTGTGACTATGGAACGACTAAAGCCGACATTATAAACAGTTTCTTACATGAATTAAATGTAGTATTAATAAAGGAGGATGATCTGGGCAACCCTGTTTTCAATGGAGACTTGAAATGCCAGTTGAAGAAATTCAATTATTTAAAATAGATATGTTACTTGGAAATTTGTTCTGCCCTAGCTTTGGGCATTGCCAACTTGTGCCGATGGTTCTCTTCTTCTTTTTAAAGAGTGTTGCGAGGTCGCTATTTTGGTTGCAAGTATTTCTGTGCGTCGTTTTTTTTTTTTGCTGTGGCATCTGTTTGGCACTTTGATTTTGTAGGCGTGTAATTTAATGACAGGCTAATAAAATTATATGCACGTAATAGGCTGAATGTTTTGATGTAGTCCTCCTCATTCGGTGGTATACCAAAATGCTTTTGAAGCAAAATATTAGAATTTAATTAAAGAATTTTCTAACAGTTTTGGTAAAATGCACTAACAAATTGCATATCCAACACTTGCACGAAGCTTTATCCAAAATAATTATTTTGCAGAACTCAGCTCGTCTCTGAATTTTGAGTGGCTGACATACATACAAACTGCATAGATAAATATGCATGTTCATACCAGGATATTTTCTCCCACATTTTCATATTCAGCATTTGAATATTGGTTGCATAAATACACATATGTATATACTTTGCTACTCTTGTTGGGAAGCTGTGTGCCACATTTCCAAATTCTACTTAGTTATAGTTTATTAAGGTGTGTACTAATTTGGTATGTCGGATCATCAAGTAAAAGGAACTACAACCAATAACTTTTGCTCAAAGTCGTATAAGCTACGGAGAAAAAAGGCTGAAAATAAAATTATTTGCTCAAATATTATTGAGTTTGATGTCAAATTGATATGTACAAGTCCAAAGGAAAATATCTTCATCATTTTTGAATACGTTTTAAAATTGTATTTTTGGTTCAATTTGAGGCTAGAAACAGATTTAAGTTTGAATTCTTTGACTTAACATTTGACATAAATGTTTTGAAAAATAATAAGAAACGCTTGGATGCATTTTAAAAGATGGAATTCAATTTTCATATATCGAGCGAAATTTGCCTTAGTTTTGATAGATTTATTTGCAAGATGCACTTTTAAGTAGTTAGTTTGAATTTTTAACTTACTTTTCGGCCAAAACACTACATTTTCTGAGGGGACAATTCATCTAAGATCCAAGATTGCTAAAAATATTTACGAATCATTTGTTATCAACTGTTTGATATACTGGTCAAATAATTTCAGCTATCACATGGATATTTGTGGCTGCATTTTTTTCTGCAGCTTTATACCCTTGTAAACTGTGTTTTTAAATAAATTGATTTCGTTTTCATTTGGAGTTGCCTTGCTGAGTTGCAAGTAGAGTGGCCTTTTTCTGAAGGCCGCATCCAAGAAGTGCCCACATATTTCGCTGGCTCTTACAAAATTGTCTTAACCTCTTTTTTTAAATGGCCACGGAATGTGATGAGCTCACAGCACAACAGAGTAAAAAAAGAAATGAGCAAAACGAAAGTAATGGAAAAGCAGTTGAAGCTACTTTCAAGTTGAACTTCTACACACACACACACACGCAGGAGTGCTAAATATGTGTGTGTGTGTGTGTGTGTGGGTGTGGGTGTCTTGTTGTGCATTGTCAAGTGGGGCAGCATCATCTTCAGATGGCGCCGCTGCCTCAAGTTGCAGGCAACAAAAAAAAAGAAAGAAAAGAAGGGGAACTTTAAAAGGATGCCGACAACACACACAAGTACATCTTATGTACGTTTATGGATGTGTGTGTGTGTGTGTATGCATGTTGTTTGGTTTTGTTTAGCTTAATTTGCTCACTTGCTTTGATGTGTAGACTGACAGTGGAGTGCTGCGGGTGCTACATTTGGGGGGCAGGAGGCCCTTGCCTCAGGATAGCAATGCCATTTCAACGGCAGTGCACCCTCTTTTTGAAGGACGCCTCTTTTCCTGCTTGGCGCCTTTTATTACGATAATCGGCCAAAGAGCCCACTTCGCTCTCTGTGGCAGTTAGTTCATCCTGTTCTGCCCCAGCTGCTCCGTCAGCTTCAGCATTACTTGTTCGTTCTTCTTATTTGACCGATTGCACAGGTGTGAAATGTTTTGCCATTTACTTTATATGAAGCCTGTCAAGTGCTGCTGCACTCGAGTCAACTCTCACGTGCTGTGTGTTTGTTGTCCACATGCTGCACTAAAGCTTCTGCTCTCGACGGAGTTTCTTCTCTAAACTGTTGCCTAACTTGTGGCGATTTGTAAGGCCATCATCAATTTTAGCCGCACTTCACATCGATTGAGTTACAACTCTTAACTCAATCTTACTCGATATTTATTATAAAATTTCTTTTATGAACTAGAATTAACGAATTTGAAAATCGCTGATCTCTTTTGTGTGTGTCAAAGTTTACTGATTTTGTTATACAAAGTTAAAAGTTGCGAGTAGGTATTGAAATGAACTGATTTGTATTTTGAAATTGAAGATTCCGCATTGCAAATTTTCCAACTTTAGCTCAAATATATAATAATTTAGGCTTTGTCCTTGGCTGATGGAAATAAACTTGTTTGGCTGAAATTTGTATGCCACGTGAATGCAAGTGACAGATATTGAATGTGTATGCTGTCACTGGGCTTGGATTTCTGGGAAGCAGACGAGCCAGAGGACAATTAATGAGCCGATTGTCTAAGTATTTTACCATTGTGCCAACGAATCAGACCCAAATGGCACGCTCGACAACGCTTCGTTCATTGTGTCAATTGAGGCACTTGTTGTCACGATCTTTAGACCACCCCGCCCCCCGTACGTTCATCATTGCCTCCTCGCCGAGCCTCAAGTGCTCTGATCTGTCAGGCTGCGCGTGTCAGCGACCCTCGTCTAGGTAGGGGCAACCCTACGTGTTGATGGTGTGAACGCGACGTCGACGGTGACAATGCTCCGGTGACGATAAGATCTGTTCCAGACAGTCGACAGCCAGACACAGAACTCAGTCACACTCGTATTGTAGTTATTATGATTATAAAGAAAAATGTAAAAGTCACTTATTGAATGAGTTTATTAGACTCGAATATACTCTGTATTTTTATGGGCAGTGTCCACTTAATAATATAAAGAGCTCTTATTAAGAGCTATTATTATATTAGGTCGAATATACCCAACTGTTTGCGCGTCTTCTTCAGGGAGTATCTCAGATACTACATATTTCGATTCATTCACAAAATTTGAGTGCCTGTTTTATATGCAGCGCTTGTCGTCGGTGCGCGTCTGAAACAATTTTCAGGCTTTGATTGTGAAGCGATTCCTTGAAATGCAATTTTGTTGTTGTTGTATTTCTCTTCAACTGACAGCAATTTGCAAGGTTGCTGTTGTTGATGCTGTTGCAAGACGGCTGCAATTGCAGTTGGTAGTTTGCATTTTGCAGTTGGCTCCTTTATGAAGTGTCACGTGAAATTGTTGTAATATTCTTATCCGAACATTTCTCAGGTGTCATTCGGCCAAATGGACGGCCGTTTAAATTGTCGCGCGTTTCAAACTTGGCCGGCGAACACCCCATTTCCAACTTATGTACGTGCATACAATTGGCGATTGGCAATGGGGCCATTTGGTCGTTAGTCAATTGGAAAATTTGTCAGCCATTGGCAGCAACTGTAATTTGACCATTATGCAAATTGCAGGTAGCATTGCCAGGAGCAACCGCAACAGCAACCTGGCAATGCCGTTGCAAACAACAATTTATGCACTCATACACTTGGGGGCCAACTTATGGGGCATAAATTTCGAATGAAAAACGCGAACATAATTAATTTCAATTGACTAAACTATAAACCCGCAACAGCAGCAACTATCACTGCTCTAAGTACTCTCAGCGAGAGTACTACACTGGCAGATATCGTGTAGCCAGCTCTCAGCTGGAGTAATTCTCATAAGAATTGCGTGTGCACAAAAGTCAAAGGATATTCTGTCTTTAAAGTTGCTTCTTCTAACTGGCGGCTGTTAATAAAGTTCAAAATATGTTTGCAGCCAAATTTGGTGTATATGTGAAATGGGAGAACATCTATTGAATTATTGAATTATGTATATTTACGGATTTCCAGGATTGTCAGTTGGGTACAGGGTAACAAAAGAGCAACAACAATTTGATTCAAAGCTTGCGTACCATTTGGCTGGCGTTATGTTATTTGGACAATATGCTCAATAAAACTTTGCTAACCCATTCCCTCCTCTGTCTCTGTGTCTCGCTCACACATACACACTCACAGCTACTGTTTTGTTGTTACTGCGAGTCCATGCTCAGAGGATATGCCGTAGCAACTGTTGCAACTGTAACTGTATCTGTGCCTGTAACTGACCCGCCAACATTGTGTAAAGCGAAGATTTATGCGAGTTTGCCCCAAAAACTCTCGCTGTCACTCGCTACACACACACACACACACACACACGCACATACATACACACACACATATACATACATCCACATACAAATGGGTGTGTGCATGACTGTACTTCCGCTGCGCTGACTGTACCCTGTGTTCATGTGTATAACTTTTGGGCTGGGCTGCTGCAATTTGCATAGAAAGTGTCGCCACAAATTTGGATGTGGCCAACGTGGACAACAAGGACTCGCTGACTTCAACAGATGCTGCTGCTGTGTGTGTGTGTGTGTTGTGTGTGGGTGTGTTGCTGGTCCAACCTTTTCTTAATTTGCTGTGAAACTATTGCCAACTAAGCGTGGCAACTGCGAACTGGCAATCTCGCTCTTGGCCATTATCTCAGTGACTGGCTGGCCAAGTTAAATAGCCCTGAAATTGTGCAACTTCCGGCTTTGGCCACAGTCGCCGCTGGCCGTTTGTCGGCGATGGTTTTGCATTAATTAGGTAGAACAAACACGCCAAAGAGATGCGGAAGCTGCTTGTAGAACTTAGCAGACCGCAACAGCTGAAAGCGAGAAAATGCCAAGCAAATCTATACAATTTCGGGAGAGGCAGGGCATCAACTGCTGGTGAGAGTTAAGCACAATAAATATTAGAATATTTGCAAAAAATTATATATTATTTGTTTCTGAGCGCTAAGTTCTATTCATTCGTAATACAGCTCAATATTTTGCTTATATTAAGTTTAAGAATTATGGTCAATGCACCTTGGAATTCATTGGATTAAGTTAAGTTTCTGCTCCCCTTTTACTTTCTTGCGCTTTAGTAAAAATCCATTTATACTTACTATGATTAATCCTTTTCTGTGAGCTTGAACCAACTACTATCTGACTCAATATAACTAAGCTTAACTTAAACTCATCAAAATCTTACTTAGCTTTATATAAGACAAGAAGACTCGTTCTTTATATATTTGTAGGATCTTCTTCCAAGGTGCAATTGCTGTTTGAGCGTTGTCAAAAATTGTGTAATATTTGTTTATTGAGGTACTAGAAAATGCAAAGAATAGAAAGTCATAAAAAAAAGTTCAGTGGGAATATTTAAAAAGTATATGGAGAATTATTATTCAATATCGTATCATCAACGGAATAGACTGAGTTCTGTCTATATCGATATGTACATACATATATGTTTTTATATATACGAGTATGTACATAAAAAGAAGCGCCAAGTGGACGACACTTTTCACTGTTGTACAGTCTAAATGTCTAAAAGGCTGTGCGCCATTTTGCCAATTACATAACCTGAAAGGGCGGTGTTGCCTGGGCTAAATAGCTTGACGGTTTGGGGGCGGCTTTCGTGTTGCTGCCTGTCAAATGGCTGAGGACAACAATAATAACAGCAGCAGTAGAAGCAACAACAATAACGACAACCTACTGCCTACTGCCTACTGCAAACTTAAACACTTAATCTTTTCATTTAATGTTAATTTGTTTGTTTTTATCGACATATTTTTCGAAAGGGCGTGCGGTTGATGGGTGCCGGAGGGGCTTCGGAGGGGCAGTGGTGACTTGTGCGCTGGGCCAAATGGAAAATGCCGTTAAGCGCGCGGCGCTTGTTACGGCAACAAACTAATTTCACGTTATGACAAATTGCTGCCAATCAACATAATTCTGCGGCAAGCTAAGAAAGTGGCAAGCAGCGCGCAACGGGCGAAGCGGACCGAGTTCGGGGGCAGGTGGCAGGTGGCAGCACCGCGAGAGGCCGCTCACACAGAGACAAACTTGTGCGCTGACACGCCCCCTCCCCCAGCCACCCGTTCACAGCCCAGTTTCGCCTGCGCCTTTGCCTGATTAAAACTCGCCAAAAACAGCTACCGAAGCGTTGGGGAGGTGGCTTTGGGCACATACTTGGTTAGGTCTGCGACTATGGCGCTTCAAATACCCTGTGACTGTTATAAAAAGCCACAAATCGGGTATGCAAAACTAAATGTGAATTAATCCAGAGAATAAAATGTTGTTTTTTTTTTTTGCTAAGCAAGAGCAACATCCGAGTCTCCAGCTGGAGATGCGAAACATAACAAATAACTAAATTTATAAGCAACTATTTTGAGAAACGCTTGCCACCCAACTTTTCCACCTAAAGAGGCAACATGAGTATCTGCCTTATACTTAATAAACAGGGCAAGTCAAAAATGTTGGTATACATTTAAATTTGGCATGTTATTTAGTTGTGCTGAAAAATGCATAGGCAAAACGTAAAATAAATAGAAATATTGAAACTATTTGCATTTGTAAGTATGTATGATACATACCTAAGGAGATTTTTTAGGTTCAGCTAAAATCGGAGAGTATCTCCAACTTGTGCAATCTGAGCTGAAGACTTTTTTGTTGTTGTTATTGTTGTTGTTGCTGTTGACAAATGTCATGCCTCGCTGGAGCTGCTCATTTTAACGCTCATTGCTATTGCCACGCCCACTCATCAGGGCGCGCGACGTTGGCGCTGAAAGCCGCCATAACAAATTGTTAGGCTGTGACCTCGAAAACAGTTGGCAGTCAGTTGTCTTCGATACGTACACCCCAGTCACAAAACACACTCTCACACAGATACACCCCTCCTCTATGAGGGATTGGAAGAGGGATAGGGACCGATCCAACGGGTTGATTCAGCAACTTCAAACTTAACCTGCAGTTAGCTGCTGCTGCTGCTAAGATTTTGTACAGGGGACAGAGGTGTGGTAGGAGGGACACTTTGGGACCCAATGTGTCATAACTTCTTTTTGGGCAAGTTTTGTGGCTCGTTTTTGGCTTTCATGTGATAATTGCGGCGTATGAATTACAATTAATTCGTGCAAGAGCCTTGCGCCCAGGTAGACAGCCAGACAAATGCTTCTACGACGACAGTGGCAGCCAGAAGTAAAGCAACCTCCGCGTGTCGTTAGCAGCGCCTGTTTATTATTCCGTTAATTCCCTCTGCCCACTTTCCATACACCCTCCCTGCCACACGCTGGTGCTGCTGCTGCTGTTGGCTGACTGGCTGGATGGCTGGCTGGCTGGCTGGCTGGCAGGCCGGCAGGCAACTCTTTTGGTTATTGCGGGTCTGCGACATGCAAAGCGGCGGTGACATCGCCAAAAACCCAACCAACCAAACCAAAATCGAATCTGAATCCGACCCCAAGCCCAAACTCAAATTCGAACCAAAGCGAATCGTAACCAAAACACGCACACTTTTGACGTGGCTCCTCGAACCCTCAACAACTGAATTTTAATGGAGCTGCCTGCATGATATGCTGTCATGATAGGGGAAGGACTGCTTGCTGTCAACACCAGATTGCGCTGCAAGATCACAAATCTCTCTTGTGTCTGCTCAATATGGGTATATTTTTATAATTTTTTAATGGGTTCTGATTGCGGAAATAATAGATAATCTGCACTTGAATTGCGCTTTCAAAATTATATGCATACATTAATGTAATTTTAATATATCATTAAATTAGAAAACGTTAACAAAAGCATTTCACTAGCAACATCTTGTTTGACAAATGCGTGATAATTTGTACATATTCCTTTCCTCCTCTTTGATCAACATCAAAACATATTAGTACCCAGCCCTTATTGAAATTTAAATATTCTCACTTAAAAGCACATTTAAGGATTATTTATTAAACTATGAAGTTTGTATATATTGCATATATATATATAAGGATTTATCTGCCGCTCTCAAAGTTAAAAACTTGTTTTAGTTCTTGGGAAAACAAACGATTTTTTGTGGTCAATAGTTTTTGTTTATTTATAAGCTGAAATATCTTTATGTTTAATTTGTTAGCTAATCAAATTCTTTGCAGTCGACTAGATAAAGAATAATTGGATACAAAAGTTGAGTTGCCAAATTTGTTGCATTTGCCGCCCATCCCCTTCGCACCGTTCCCTGAGTGTGTGCTTAGAGAACTTCGCACCCAATTAGTATTTCATAGAGCCTGACATTTTAGATGTAGCTCTGTTTCGACTACTTTCCGTTCACTGTTTTGGGTGGGTGCCAGGGCGCAGCACATTTTGATTGCTGTTGTCATCGTTTTGCATTAGTATTCGATATGCTCATATACTCAGTTCAAGACTCTCTTTAAAGTTTGGGTCTGGTTTCGGTTTGTCGGATCTCGCCAGACGCTAACCCGCTGTGATTTTATGAGCCGCAATTGCACAAAACATTTCTATTGAGTCAGCGTAAAAAACAAGAAAAAAAAACAAAAAGCCTCAAGTCGATGGGGTGTTCCGAGATAAAGGTAGGGGTAGGGGTAGGGCAGATATGATGGGATCGAACGGGCCGCATTTACAACCCTCTCGCTCTGGACTCGAGTTGACTACCCAACTGACTGCCTGACTGGCTTATGATTACTGTGATTATGCCAGCGAAGTGCGTGCGGAGTTCCGCTGCCAAAACGAACGGACGGATGGACGGATGGACGGTTGGATGGATGGATGGGTGCAGGGTCGGATGGTTTGGTTGGATCGTTTACGCTTAACAATAATAACAACTGATTTTCGGATGTATTATTACATTTCCCGTGGTGACGGCAGTCGCCGCAGCACCCAAATTATCACAGCTACCCCACACAGTTGGAGTTCAACTCCGTTGCCCAATCCCATTCCCATTGACAGAACTCAGTCTTCGTCTTAGTCTCGGGCATTGGCAAGCCGATGAGGTGCAAGGGGTATACATTTGCGGTTGTTTCAGCGGATGGCACATTAAAAAAAAGAACGGCAGGATTTTCTATTTGGGCAACTTTCTTAGCCACTGACATTGGCATCGGATAATGAAGTTAAGGCCTTGACAGACACAGCACAAAGGCAACTGATTGCACGAGGCGATGCGTTGGCTCGTTTACAGCAATTACCAACGCATTTTCTCACCCACAAAGAAGCATGCCACAGGGAAGCAGAGTGGGGTATGGCAGTGGAGCAGAGTGGAGCACCTGCTGTGCTCAATGTGAAGTAACATTGCGCTTTTGCCGGCACATGAACAAAGTAAGGGAATGTATTAAACAGGCTGTCAGCCAGGAAATTGAGTTGAGCAACGAGTTTTGCGCAAATAAGTAGGAAACTATTAGAAAATTTCGTGTGATAACATTAATAGAATAGTTATTTTACTAAAATAAGTAAACAAGATTCTGGATGGGGTTTGTCCAGAAAGCGATGAAATTATGTTGTGACAAATAAAGACATAAAAAAAGAAAATGAAAATGTTAATAGAAAATAATCTACAAAAATATACATTAATTTGCAGATTATGTATAAAAGAGATTTGTAAATTTTTATATGTCTAATGCAAAGAAAATGTTAGCAGAACTAATTTTAAGATGACATGATGTCTAAATTGGTAAAGAAATAGACAGCCAAATTGTGAAATATTATGAATTAGTCTATTTATATGTAAATGGCCAATATTTAAGCAGACATAAACAAGATAGGCTGACAAGAAAATGTTTAAGTGAAAAACGTAGACAAAACTACAAGTAGAAAGAACAGAAATATTAAATTAAAATAATCATCGTACAAACAATATTATAAAAATTGTATTAACTATATCATTACAATATATAATAGAAATGAATGAAAACTTTCGTCAGATTATTTAAAGATAAAGAATATACCTTACCGCCACTGGCTTTGAAGTTGGCCATAAATCTAACGCTTCGCTCATTTACTATACTGTACTATATCGTTAGTCATTGTGAATGCTGAATTGTGCACGTATGTACATGCATACATCAGAAGTATGTATAGCGAAATCCGTAGATCCCACTGGTTTTCCAACCCCAACCCCAACCCCCTCCCCCTCCACAACAACTATTCGGCTCTGCCTTGCAGCACTGTTAGTTAAGGGGCACGTAATCCATTTGTTGTTTGCATGTCCATCTAGGGTTAAGCCAGAGCCACCCAAACCCCACGTTATATGTGCATTGGACACAACTCAATTGGTTGAATTGTTTGTGCTGTTGTGTTTGTGTGTGGGTGTGTGCGTGTGTGTGTGTGTGTGTGTATTTCTGTTACTTTGTTAATGATGAAAGGCCACGGAACGAGTTAGCTGCCATTCTGGCCAAAATTCTGTGCTGGCTGCTGCTGCTGTTTGGTGTGCAACTGACGCACATTGCAAGGGACTTTGCCACATGATGTGACGAGCAAGGATCCTCTATGTTTGTGTGTGCCTGTACACTATGAAAAAAATGTGTACCTAAATTAAATATCGTCTAACTGATACCTACATAAATAAATAATTGTTTTTAATTTGATTTTTAACAGTTGAATCACAAAATAGTTATTTAGATTTAAAATAGAGAAGCGCAAACCCTTTTTGTTTTAAGTTTTAAACAGATTTTAATCTGCATCTTATGAATTTGATATCGGTCTCATAAAAAACGATCTCTACAAATATGCATTGAAATTTCTGCCTCGTAGCTGTGCTTGTGCGTATTCGAAATCCACTATTGGATTCCACTGCCTTGGCTCTTCTTGGGTTTCTTTGTTCATTTAAATTCGATGGTATATTTTTTCTGAGTGTGTGTGTGTGTTGGAGGAGTGGTCGTGCCTGGACACATTTCCGCTGCAGTTGCTGTTGTCCTCATCGAGGATGAGACATTTGAGAGGACGACGACTTGCAATTTAAGCGCTCGCATGGCATATTAATGGGATTTTGCCGACTGACCAACTGCCTGGCCGGACACCAACTACGTCAAGGAGGCGGGGCGTGGGAGTGGGCGTGGGCTGCCTAGCTGTGTCCAGCGGAAACTCCAACAGCGCCGCTGTCTCCAACTCGTTTGATGTTGTTGTTGTGCCTTTTGTTGTTGTTGTTGTTGGCATTGCCGCCATTTAGTTCATTAGAGCAAAAATGTTGCGATGCTGCACGTAAACAAGAAGATGTAGAAGATATATGGGATGGGATTGGTTGTATATGTCAGATTTGCTAGATAGTTTTTGGGGGATGTTGCTGCCCGTCACTTAACTGTGAGGCCAAACTGCCCAACTACTCAGCTACGCATTTACGTGATTAATCAGCTGGCCACGTGTGTGCAACGTGTGTATATGTGTGTGTGTGTGTGTGTGTGTGTGTGTGTGTAAGTAAGTGTGTGTGTGTGTGTCCGAAGCATATGCTTCGAAGTCATGCAAAGCGCTCGAAACGTTTTAATTGCCCAACGACATTCTTGAATTGACTGTGCAAAATGCACTCGAAAGTATTCGCAAAAGCCGTAAGCCACAAACTGATGCTAATACTACATGCCACATACTATATAGCTTTGTCTAAACTTACGTTAACAAACTAAATGTACACTTGACAACTACGCGTTTTATGCATTCAACTAAAAGTGCAGGAAATTCTTTCAACCTGAATCTTTAAATATGTCAAAGACTCGAACTTCAATTTAAATTTCACTGAGTTAGGAACAGTTATTCGAAGATAATATTCTTACTTGAGTTCATTTTTTAATTGGGAATTTTTGATACTCTAATTGAGTTTCCTTTATAGATTGTTATCAAATCGATAGTTATGACAGGCTCTGTTTATGACTGATTTCCATCAGTTGCCGTTTTGAGCTTTTACCAGTTAAAAATTAGAATTAATATATTTTGGGTAACTGGATGTGAATTCCATTTCTTCTACCTTTCTGTGTGTTCTTCAAATTATTAATCACATTTTATTACTAAATATATGTTATTATATTGTAGAGAACCAATTACTATTTATGGACGCATTACCGTACTGGTTTATTCAAATGTTTAATTTGTCTTTTTTTTCGTCATCTGAACTTCGATGATTGCTCAAGAGAGTAGCAAGAAATCAGCTATATTATAATGCCCTCGCTTAACCCGCAACTCAAACCGTTTTCGATTTTATTGAGTGTTAACGCCAGAGATCAACACTTGGACTCTGCTGTTGCATTGTTTTGCAGCCGCACAGATATTTTGCCCTTGACTGTCTGTCTGTCTGTCCAGTCGACTTATCAAGCTGACACCCAACAACTGCAAGAAATTCCAAACAATTTCAATTCCAATTCAATTTCAATGGGCGCAACTGTCTCTGGCAAAGTACGTGCCGTGCATGTTTCTGGAAGCTGGACTGGATCTGCAACTGGAGCTGGAGTCGGTCGGTTGGGTTTGGTTCGATTCGCTTCGGTTGCTGATTAAAACGCCCAAAATTCAAAGAGTTCGACTTGCGCTTTGTGCGCATTGTGTTAAAAACGTTTCGTGCTAAAAATTATAGCCAGGCCAACTGACATAACCGCAGCTTGTTGCAGCTACAACAGCAGCAGCAGCAGCAGCAACAGCAGCAGCAAAAGCAGTCGCATGTCGCAGCACTTTGTGGCAGCGTGTGAAAGAGCCGTCAGGTGCGGCGGCCAAATGCTCAAGATTAGAAGCCTATCTCCATGCCGCTCCCTCTCTCCTTCGCTCTCTCTCTCTCTCTCTCTCTCTCTCTCTCTGTGTCCTGGGCCTCTTTGATGCCTTCGAACTCTGACACGGTTCGAGCAACCAGCGAAGTATTTAACCAAACTAATTTTCCCATTAGGGCCAACACTTTGAGCCGTTTCGGGGCGCATAAAACAACACGTCGAAGAAATACCGCAAAAATGCTGAATATACTCGATCGATCCGATCAAGCGAAACATTTTGCCTAGACTGACACGCTGGAACTCCCTACCTATCTGCCCGTCTGCCAACTACCCTACTAGCCCCCTCCCCCCGTCTGCAGTCTGCAGTCAGTATTGGGTAGTCGGCTAATTGATCGGTTCCAAATGGTCGATCGCACGTAACGGCCGCATATGTGATCGCAGCGCGCGAAATATAGACGAAAGACGACATTGGGCTATGCGATCGTATCACGCGATAAGCCACTGACTCCGTTGCCACTAAAGAGCATTTAAAAAATAAAGAAGGAAGCCAGACCCTACCGACTCTACCGACTCATTGGGGCGTCACTCGAGCGCGATCAGTCGTTCAATTTCATCGGTCAAAATGTGCTTTTGCCTAAGGGTTCGCTTGCCCTCGCAATTTATAGAGCTCGTTTTCTAAGCAGGTACAATCGGAACCACAATACAGATCAGTGATCAAGCTGTTTACCTCTGCGCTGCGGAGCTCTGAACAACCTTTACAGTTGAAGGCTGCTGCAATAATCCTGATGAGCTGATCCTCACTTGATTTTAAATGAAGACCGATCATTGTCCGGATCCTCTGTGATGTTAGCTTGTTCTGCAGTAGAAAATCTAAGTTGATCCATTAGGTTGATGGCTGATCTGCTCCTTAGTTGCAGTTATCTTTTGTTAATATATAGTGAAGTTTGCTCCACTTTTTAAAGTAAACTGTGCTGACTTGGTTCGATTAATAGTCTAATCAGATGGAAATTGCTAAGCGTCGACTAATATTTCAGCTGTAATATTTTGCAAGTATTTTATATATATGTATAAGTTCCCATTTTTGCGTCGCTATAACCTTTACTTTACCGATAAGGGTTTCGTTTTGGTGACAGCGCTTAGTAGCTGCCCCTTCATTACAAAATTACTTTGCGAATATTGAAAACGCATTAGTTTGATGGCTTTATACCAAGCCGAGAGACGTCTAATGCTGAGATCAACCCCCTTATGCGTATGGACCGAGGGGCGGACAGCACTACCACTAATATGACACGACAATCAACAAGCACCAGGCCAAAGACAGAGCTCTACAAATGCGTTACCCTCCCTGTCCTCATCTTTAGCTGGCTTTTGCCTTTTTGGCAAATCGTTGTAATTTACGAAATTGACACTCAAAAGATTCCCAGCAGCAGTAGCGAGGCGCAACCCCAGCAATTAAACTGTGGACCCATATGGACGGGACCTTAACTATGCTCGTATATTTGTACAAGTATGTGTGCGTGGGTGTGTGTGAGTATGTGTGTCGTGTTCAAGTGAAGTCTGCGCAATTTGTCACACGATAACATAAAAAGTGCCAATTGCAGTCGCTGCACTGGCCACTGGCCACTGGCCGAGGGTCAGCGTGGGGTCACAGCAGGGTCAGCTGCGCTTGTGCAAATTAAATAAACTCTAATGTCTTTAATTTGTTTGAGTTGCCCTACCGCCAGGCCGGCTGGCAGTCGTCCCGGCGTCCATTCAACTGTGCAGTCAGTAGAGTCCCAGCTCGATATACCGATTCCGATTCCGATTCCGTATTCCAAATTCGAATCCCAAAACCCCAATCGCAATCTTCAATACCTTCAATAGCAATTTTGTTTCTGAGTCAGTCGCATGTCGTCGCTGGCGCTGACCATAAATTTCGTATTAAATTGAGTGTTAAATGCTGGACGCAGCAGCAGCTCGCGTTGCTAACTCCCGCACATCCATCTCCCCTTCCCTCCTCATCCCACCCCTTACCACACCCATCATTCTCTCTGCTAGTCTCCCCATCTTCTGCTTTGTCTTCATTTTCATTGCGAACCCCCCTAGTGCTGGCTGCTACCAACAAATGCGACCAATGTGCAACCGTGCGCGTAGTTTCTCGCTCCCCTCACCCCTCTCCATTGACTCTTCCATCCTTAACTGCTGCTGCTGCTGGTTCTTTTTGCCACAATTCGTCAGTTGTAGCCAATTTATTATGGCCAATTCTTAGTCGTCTTTTTCTTTATTGTTTCGAGTTCTTCTTTTTCTTGTTATTATTTCGGTTTCTCCTTCTCCTTCTGCTCCAGTTCTCATTCTAGCTTGTGCTCCTCTTTCTTTTTACTTATATTCATTGACACAATTTAAGCAGACTTCAAAATCAATAAGTTTTATCAAATTCGGCGCAATAATATACAATTATTAGATACGTTTTCATCGTATTAAAATGAAGTTATGCTTATATATTGCTTATATAATTTTAAATTAATCTAACTTTGAGCATCGCTCGAGGAATTCGTTTAAAAAAGGCGATCAAAGCTAAACATACAAGTTTCAAATAGGTATGTTAACAAGTTAACCACACTTTAAATGCTGAATGAATCTAAAGGCCAATCTCTGTTCAGATCCGTTTTCAAAACTGCTAATCAACATTTACTATATGTATGAATTTAAGTAATTTGCAATCTTAATTAACAATTAAATAATAATAAGAAGTAAGTGCCAAGACAATCGACAGAACATACCATTAGCAAAATGATATACATATCGCACGCATACAGATTGCGTTTCAGCCAACCTATTGGAAGGTTATTAAAGAGCATCCTCGTAAATGCCTTGAGCATTTTTATACAGCATAATTATTGTGTGTGCTTTGCATCTTGATACGCAGTTGCATATAAGGCTGAACGATGCATAACTAGCCGAATTGGTCAAGTGGCCAAGCGAAACTCGTGCAACCTGCTTGACCAAATAACCAAGAGAGGCGAAGAGAGATAGAAAAAGAGGAACAGAGAGAGAGAGAGAGAGAGAAAGGGAGAGGAAGACATCTCAAACATATCCCGAGTGCAATTCCAATTCCAATTTTAGCTACCAACTCAATTGCCTGAGCTGGTCAAGCGGGTGGAGGGGATGAAAAGCATTTCAGCGGCAATTGGCGATTGCTGACGACACCCAATAAACACCATCCAATTACATGTTGTGTCCGCGCATATATGTATGTTTGTGTGTGGGTAGTTGGGTGTAGTTCTGGACGGGTTAACAACAGATGACAACAATCAGCGGAGGTTAACGCTGACGAAATACCACAGACAAAGGTTGCTCCCTGGTAATTTCCCATAAAAGTATTTGAATGTCGTGTAAAGTGTTAAATTGTTTTAAATTTCATTTCGTTCATCTGCTGTTGTTGTTCTTGTTTTTGTTGTCGCTACTGTTCTGTGGCCGTGGACCTGGTGTTCGGGTCAATACAGCCACATAAATCCCAACGACGCTGCGATAATTTGAATAAAATATGCACAGACACCGATACGAGAAGAGAGCTCTGGCGATACACCAGTGGTGCTAGGTGGATACCAAGTAAGGGGTAACAGGTAAGCGTTAGGGGAATTACCAGCTACCTGGTAGAAGCCAACAGGTACTGGTCACTGGACAGTGGTCACTCGGTGCTGGCAAGAGGCGCAGCTAAAGCTGTCAGCGCTTCAGAGGATGCTGCTTCAAAAGCAGCCGCCTTTGGGTGTCGATTGGAATTTTAAACGGAGCAGCTCAGATAAAGTTCGCCTCCTCCTCCTCCTCCGTCACTTTAGCCAGCTGCATCTCAAGCTCCAGCCTCACCTTTATTTCGTGCTTTTCGCATTGCATTCGCAGTTGTTTTGCTTAGCAAGTGAAACTGTTACGGAAATTGAAAGCACATTAACGAAATCGTAATATTTTAATTTATTTGTATGTATAAGTATCTATTTATGTTCTTATCTGAAAAAAATAGGAAATACCATTTTTTGACTTAAATCATATTAAAATCAAATATCAACAACTTTTCGGATGTTGATAAAAAATTGACCCGATTTTGAAAAACAATGGCTTTTCAATCATTGCTTGATCTCTAGATTAAAACTGCATTTGAATTAGTAAACACGATTTTTGCATTACGATTAGCGTCATTATCAGACTTGCTTGGCAATTTGTGGTTCCATCATCTTGGCACAGAAGACATAACCTGATCTGAGAATCAGCCACCTTTATGGACGGTTAACGGTTACAGCCAAATGCCTGGCGATTGACACGAAAATCGCTGAACACAAAATCAAAAAAAAAAACAAAAAAAGAAAGAAGGCAAATCAATCAAAGTGACGACAAAAGGCGCGGGACAAGCTGCTAGACAGGTGGATGCGTTGTGCACAGCGGGTGGGTGGTGGTTGGGGCTGGGGGGTGTTGCTGACAGATGAAATGGGATGGTTTCATGCCATTTATTGTGGCAGCCGCAAAATGTCAACTGGCTTTGCATATGGAAATTGGATAATGGCCAGCGAACCGCTGTCAATAAAAGGGTATGGGTAAACAGAGGAGGAGTGGGAGACGAGTTGTGGTAGTTAACATCAGGCGGCAGCAATTTGCCATTTGAAATGGAATCGGCTGTGCATGTGAATGGCAGAGCAATCGAGCCTACAGCTTACACTCAGCTGCTCAACATTTAATAAGGTAAGCGGGCCACAGGGGGGAGCGAGGAATGTGTGTGTGTGTATGTACTGGTAACTGTTGCAGTTGGTGGCACAATGCCACACCAAAACACCACATTATCATTTCCAAAGAGGGGCAAACACAAGGGGCCTCTTTTGTGGCTAACCAACAAAATTGACCACTAACTGATTTTCAAATTTGCGCCCACGAACAAAGAGTCAAAGGGGTAGTGAGGAGAGGGTGGTGGGAGTGGGGGGAGGGGGTTTGTCGATGTGACCGCACCTACGCAGCTCGTTACAGCTGAATGAGAGGTTCGGGCTTTGGAATTGGTTATTGGGCATTGGGCTTGGGCTTGGGTTTGGGTCTGGGTCTGAGGTTATTGCTGCGTTTTCGAATTGGAATCGAGTCTGCGCTTTTTGGTAACTCAACTTCCGGCACAAATGCAGCAACTGCAACAGCAGCAACAGTAACAGCAGCAACAAAAGCAATTTAATCGAGCATGACTTTTGGTTCAACTTGTAGAGCAACGCCTACGCAGCACAGTGTAGCAGGGGAAGGTGGATGTTGGATTGCCGGATGTAGGGAATTTTAATTTGTCGCGTCGTTTAAACGCGAGCGGCGCTGCTGGCGACAGGCTACAGCCATAGTTCAATGCACATGACTAAGGTTTTGAAAGTCGGATTGGGGTGTGGGTGGAGGGGTAAGGTGGAAGGGGAAAGTGGGGGGAGGTGGTGTGTAGCTTGTTTGTTAACCCTTTAACACCGTCTCAACGGCATCGCATTCATTGAAGCGTTGCATTTGCGTTTGGGCAACCCACACACGCCACACATACCACACACACACACACACACACACACAGCGCTGCTAAGCACACACCACACGATGCCAATGCCACGCCCTCAATGCGCATACTCCTCCCCCTCCCCCCACCAACGACTCTCTGTGGGCGCACCTAAACGCTGCTGCTTGCGTTTTGGATTTTTTTGGCAGCGCTGGTTTTAAATCGTTGGGTGGTTTTTATTAGGCCTCTTGTCGCTTTATATCTTTCCCTCCGCCTCTCCATCTCCATCTCGTTTTCGTTCTCTCTCTCTCAACCTCTCTCTCTCTCTCTCTCTCTCTCTCTCTCTACCTCTCTCTCTGCCTCTCGCTTTTTCTGTGTCTGTCTGTGGCACATTATTTATGGTCGCGCATTTGCATTTTGATGGTTAGTCTGTGACCCCGCTCCCATATCACCCCTTGCCGGCAGCCTTAACCCTTTTGTGCGTCACACACACACATCCACACATACACACACACGCACACCTGTGTGTGTGTTTTTATGACCATTGTAACCGAAAAATTGAAAACAAATTTCACGTATTGCTGTTAACTATTTGGGGGAGACAGAAGCAGGGATGATGGGAGGTGCCCTTAAATGTTGGGTGTATGGGTGGGAGGTGGGGGGTGGTGGATGGTGGGAAGGGATGGGGAGGGGGGGGGGGGGGCACAGCCTTTTTCAGTTGTGCATGAGAAGATAATCGTAAAAAGGGAAATTGCGCTTATAAAATGATCAAAAGCGCGCACAACACAACAGCTCAGCGTCCTATACAAAATGAATGTGTATGTGTGTGTGTGTGTGTGATTTTTGGTGCTGTTGTTGTTGTTGTTAAGGGTGTTGTTAATATTGTTTAGGTTGATTAGGCCGCTAGGTGCTGACAGATGCAGCTTTTCGACGTTTCAAAGTTTCTTTGCGTTGCGGATTTTATAGCGCCGCATAAAGTTGCTGTTGTTTTTATGGTTGTTGCTATTTCTTCTCCTTTTCTCATAAAAATTTAAAAAAGATAAAAAAAACGAAAACCGCTGGCACCCTGTGGATTTTGAGTGCACCTGTTCTTTGGGAGCTGTTTCTACTCATTAGCATAACCCGTAACCCGTAAAACCATTAAATCGATCCCAAATGCAGCAGTCTTGCATAAAATGTATAATATTCGGCAAAGTTTATACCAAAGCGAATGACAGATCGATAAAGGAAGAGAGTGAGAAAGATAGATAGATAGCCCAGTGCAAAAAAAAAATTCTGTGTATCTATATACATGTACTAATCTTGAGTCACTTGTATCTGATGTATGAATACTTTCAAGCTAAAATTTGTATGTACAATTGTTTAATTTTGTATTATTTAATCGGGTTTCCAAAACTGGAATATTGAAATGTATTGAATATAATAATATTTATTAATATATTTAATTTTAACTATTAACAATACTGAATGGATTTCGCAATAATTCACATACCAAATTCCCAGTATTAAGACTCAAATAGTTTCTGAGTTGAACATCTTTTGGTTCCAAGCGCACTCTTTGGTACTATCCAAAGCCTTGATTAACTTAAGTTAAGAATTCAGTTTTTAGAGCTAACAAATTTTAATTTATGTGGCTTTCGAGATTTGGCTTAGAACCGAACTATTTATAGGAAATAACCAAGAAATTATGCATACGGCAATAGCGGCAATATATTTTCAGGAATTCATTAAATGGTAAAAGCCATCAAAAAATCTTGCATGGTCATGCAATGAGTGTACAATGATAATTTTCTAGTGGCTGTCATAATTTTGGCTCTTTGTTGTTCACAAATCAAATCAAAAATGCGAACGGGTTGTGAATGATCTGAATGGCTGAGTGGGCGGGTGTGTGCTTGGTTGGGTGTTAAGGGCAACTTCGTCGTTGACAAGTTGAGCATTTGAATTGATGTCGTGCGGCCGCTTAAGTCACATGTCAATAACAACAACAACAACCACAACAAAAGTTGCAACAGCAGCAACAACAGTTTGTGCGGCCTAGCAAAATTTCTGTAGCTGCAACCCTTCTAAAATCTAAACAGGGCTTAGATTCGGGGATGAGGCTCGAACGGGAACGCACAGTGCACGCAAGGAGTCAACTTCCTGTGCGTATCCACAGAATGCGCTAATAAAATATGCATAACAAACTTGAGCCAACCAACTCCAAAGCACCAACAACCAAGCCACACCACACCACACACCCCCAAATTGCAGAGCCCCTGCCTATCAGGCAGCCCTTACTGCTGGGGCTGTCGCACGCAATGCGCTACGCACCATTGTGAAAAGGGTTAAAAATCGAAAGTATGAAAACAATTTTCTCGATATAGTGCTGTGTGGTTGTAGTTGTTGTAATTGTTGTTGCTGTTGTTGCTGTTGTTGCTGTTGTTGCTATTAAATTGTTGGTCGTTGTCGCTGTCGCTGTGACTGTGACTTCTCTAACCCGTAAAACTATTATTATGATCATTATAGTTTCGACTGCCAACTCCTGACTCAATGACACCGCAACTGTGGCACCGCCCCTGAATGTGGAATGGGATGTGTTCGCCAACCAGCCCATCCCTTGGGAGCAAAAGAACTTTCAGCACGCACTTTTGTGGTGCTGTCGCGCTGTCTCATAAATGTTTTGGCAATAAAACGCAAGTTATGATAATGCACATTGACAGGCTGGCAACATGTCACAGTACAATGACATGCAAAAAATTTCAATTGATGACGAAAGCTGCGACAATAATGGGCGATTTGTTGTTGAAAGGTTACGCTTACGCACATCAACTTTACGTTAACCGTAATCATGGTTTCTAACTGGAGTTACCTAACTAGTTGTTTACCCTTTGACTCTCCACGAACTCAAAGAGACATCATTCAAGTTTTCGATCGATGACTAGTGAATGGTAAACAAGTATAGATCATGCTATAACTGACAGATGAGAGTAAGCAGATTGTAAATATTTAATTAAATGAATATTTTTGTATGGAGAACTTCTAACATTTTCGATAATGGGTTGTCCTCTTTATACCCTGAACCCTATCAAATATGTATTCCTGATTACAGCCGAGTCGATATAGCCATGACCGTTTGTGTGAACACGCGGATCTTGAAGACTATAAGACCTTAGTTTTAACTTTTAAAGGGAAATTTGGCAATAAGAATATATTTGAGAGCTGGGGACTGCTGCATTCTTACTTGTTCTATTTGTCATTTCAAAGTTGCCAAGTTTTCCTTTTACATTTGTATAATGTTTGGGCTGATTTTCGCTCATATAGCAATTAGTAACATTCCTCAATTATTCACACAATTTATAGACCTGCTAAATCGTTAAGTTGATAAACTAATGTTCTTTCTGTTCTATGCCTGTTTCGCGTTACATACTCTTCGCTAGTTTGGTTTCTTAAACATTTTGTGCGACTTGTCCCTGCTCCTGCTCGGTAAACAATCACATTAATCATGCTACAAATTGTTGGATTGTAGCCAGTTGAGTTGTTGTGGGGGTGGGTAAGGAGGTTAGCCAAGTGTTGTCAACATCGCCATAACCCTTCATCGAGCATCGAGTAAACGCCACATTCATACGAATGTGTGGCAGTTGTGGCTCTGGCGGTGACTCTGCCGGTGGCGTTGGCGTTGGTGGTGACACTGGCGACATTGGTGACGGCAGCAGCGGCCGCAATTAATAATACGTAATTTATGTTGCGCATTCAGCTCGCATTTGACTTTTTGGGCCAAAACACTCAAACTTATTGACAGTTTTTCATTGCCTATGCGTGGGTCGTAGAGAGCAAACATACAACATAAATAAATAAAAGGGTTACGGGTTACGGGTTACGGGTTAACGGGCAAAGGGTTTTTTTTTTATCGGGTTTTAGGGCGCTTTTATTGCTGCACTTCAGCTTGCCACTCTTTTGCGCCTTCCTATTGAAGCGTTACAATTTACAATCGAAGGCTTCGCCACTCATGTGGAACCAGCTATTTGTGCAGCTTTCGATCTAGCACTACGAGCAGACGGAGTATGCGGGTTCGTAACTTAATTTTGGGTTTTTCAATTACCCGAAATTAGCTCTATCGATGATGGCAATCGTCTAGGCAGTCCCTTAGCCCTTCTCTGGCTCCCTCTATTTTCTCTGTTGGCTAATCCGCAGAACAGTGCACTCGTCGGCTTTGGCGTTCGTGCCAAATTCGATTAGTAACAGTAACTGTTCGTCGAGTGCTTGACGTTTGGCTTAGTTGAGGGTTAGCCACTGCAACGATAATCGGCAAAGCGTTTAATCCAAATTAAGTTGTACCCAAACTGGGCGGACATCGTGCCAATTCCTTTTTGAAGATTACAAACTATGGCATTATTAAATTAAATGTTGCACCTACCATATTCGAAATGACAACACTTGTGTTCAGTTAAAGGGGGCTTTCTGCATGCTTCTGCATTATATAAAGTCACATCGGAATCCCCTAGACTTAATTTGATTTAACTGTTTTACCTTACCAATTTTTTCAGAAAACTCTTACGGCTAATCTGGAAAAGTTTAATACTTTTAGAGATTTTGCAAAAAGATACATCAAAAGACTCTGCATTTATTTTAAACTAATTTAAACTTTCTTTGTTTAGTAAATAATAGTAGCACAATTAACGGATATACACTGTAAGAACTTTGATTAAACTGCGGAAAAACCTTTCAGGAGTTTCCTGATAATGTTTAAATAAAGCTTTCTTTTCGGTCGAGCGATTTACTGTGCCATTCGATTACTGCCCATTTATGCATAGGGATATGATTTCGTCATTGCAATTTACAAAGAACAATTCCATTATTATTCACAGCATGTTAAAGTGCAGACTTCGCTAATTGACTCTTATACCTGTATATAAATACAATTTTGGCTAATAAC